>NC_050453.1:61625732-61925732 GCF_903995425.1 Onychomys torridus
GAGACTGAAAACAAACAGGGCTTTAGCCAGGTGTTGCGACACATGCCTATAATCCCAGCGTTCTGGAGGCTGAGGCTGGAGGATCAGACGCTCGTGGTTTTCCTTGGTTATCTAATGCGTTTGAGACTAGCCTGGGTTATATGATATCAAATAGCCAGTTGTGTGTGGTGGCACACATCTTTGATCTCAGCACTTGGGAAGCAGAGGCAGGTGGATCTCCATGATTCAAGGCCAGCCTGGGCTACATAATGATTTTATGGCTAGCCATGGCTACACAGTGAGACTCTATTTAAAAACAAAACAACAACAACAAAACACCATTGTGGTGGTATTGTGTTCCCCAAAATATTGTGCACCCTAATAAACTTACCTGGGGTCAGAGACAGAACAGCCACAATATTAAACATAGAGGATAGGGATTGGTAGCACACGCTTTTAATCCTAGCATTCCAGAGACAAAAATCCGACTGGATCTCTGTGAGTTCACGGCCACATTGGAAACAGCCAGGCATGGTGACACACACCTTTAATCCCAAGAAGTGAGCCTTTAATCCCAGGGAGTGATGGCAGAAAGAGAAAGATATATAAGGCGTGAAGACCAGAAACTAGAAGCATTTGGCTGGTTAAGCTTTTAGGCTTCTGAGCAACAGTTCAGCTGAGATCCATTTGGATGAGGACTCAGAAGCTTCCAGTCTGAGGAAACAGGATCAGCTAAGAAACTGGCGAGGTGAGGAAGCTATGGCTTGTTCTGCTTCTCTGATCTTCCAGCATTCATCCCAACACCTGGCTCAGGTTTGATTTTATTAATAAGACCATTTAAGATTCGTGCTACACACCACCACCAACAACAACAAACAAGAAAAACCCAAGCCGGGCGGTGGTGGAGCACACCTTTAATCCCAGCACTTGGGAGGCAGACAGATCTCTGTGAATTCCAGGCCAACCTGGTCTACAAAGCAAGTTCCAGAACAGCTAGAGCTGTTACACAGAGAAACCCTGTCTTGAAAAACACAACAAAAACCAACAAAGGAACAGCAAGGATCTCAGTCCTTCAGTAATGCATCTGGGTCTGTGAGCAAACGCCTAGCAGTTGTGAAGCCCTGGGAGTTCCCAAAGAGCTTCTGTGAGTGCGGTCTCATCCAGTTGTGCCAATGGCCTGAGATGTGGGCATGGGCTACTCATCTCCATTTTTCCTGTGTAGATACTGAGGGTCTGTCCGTCACAAGACAGAATACTAAGGCTTGGATTTCTGTGCACTGCCAGGATGGACAGCAATGTGTTCAGAAAGTGTGAACCATGAGGATGGCCTTAAGAAGAGGCCATTGTGTTGACCCAGGTCTTAGGGTCCTCTGTCCCCAGAGCGCCATCTGCCCCCCCACTTGGTTTGGCCTCTGGGTAGGGATCCATCATTTGAGAGAAGTCCTCGGCCAAAGCAGACTGGATGACCAAATAAATGCTCTTTTAGCTGCAGTGGCCTGGCGGCGTCAGGTGACTGGGTGGAGTGCAGGGCAAAGGGCCATCAAGGAAGAAAGCCTGGATTGACCCTGGTGCGCCTAATTTTTCTGCCCCACTGGTTGCTTTGACACAGCCTAGCGCATGGACACAAACACATACATATACTAATAACCATCGGCCCCAGGTTCCAGCGACTTCCGACTTCTGTAGAAAAGCAGCATGCAGGGTTTAGGTAAGACAGAAGGGAGCTTCCTCAGGGCGAGGCTATTGGATCATCCTGGACAGTATGGAGCTTCAGAAAGATGTGTGACAGTTTCTAAAAACAGGAGAGCACTGTTTCTCTTTCTGGTAGTGGGGGTAGGAGCGGAATCAGGGGACTTTCCAAGTGGATGAATGAGGTATGAAGTCACTGGTCCCTAACCCTGACGCAGGAGAACAAAGGAAGAACAATCCAGGCACAATTGATGGGAGGGGACAAGGCTTGTCTGGCTCTGAGCTGCTGGAGGGCTGGTGAGGTGCAGACACTCTGCAGGGACCCTCAGAGTCCTGGGGGGCTGGGATGATCTTAGGAGGATGATCTTAGACTTGTTTTCTCTCCCCATAGTTTATTAGAAGGAGTGACTAACATGCCAGAAAACCTGCCAGACTTCTGCAGCCGAAGCCATGTGCCTGCCACCTGGAATCTTGCATCTCTTAGCCATGCCTCCCCACTGCCCACACCCTGGCTGCCCACCAGCCCTCTTCTTTGGATGCATTTCAAAGCAAGGTGAGGCCATCCATCTCCATCTAGACCAACTTTTCAGTGCTGGATCACTGACCACTGGTCAGCATTTTTCACAGCTATTTTGAGGCAAATTTTATTCATAATGAAACACACCAATCTACTGCGCAGGACCATATACTTAATTCCGTTGCACATTTACCCTTGGCTAACTCAGGATCCTTTCAACACCCACAGAATATGAGGGTGAACTTCCCTGGGAGCCCAATTCCAAGAAATCCCCATCCTATTCTTAAATCATGTAAGAATTCTTACAGCTGTTCTGAGTTTTTTTTTCCTCTCTGGTTTAGTTTGGCTGTTCTGTGACTTCATTCATACAAGTAAAATTTTACAGTATGTTCTTGCAAAGGTCTTCCCTTAGCATATAAGGTCCTGTCTCTGAGAAAGAATTTGCTATATGAAGTAAGACATTTTTCTTTGTTCAACTCTTTAAAAATCTGTTTAAAATTTTTTTTTTTTAAGTTGTTAAGGGTGGAACCCAGGGCCTCCTACAAAGTGCTCCATCACTAACCTATTTCCCCAGCCCTGGACATTTCTCTTAACTACTAAACAATATATCCCCTGGTACACTCTCCATTACATAAGGAAATGATGTGGCTAGCACCTGTATGCCCACTAGTGATCCACAGAAGGTCAACAAGGTTGGGTGTAGAGATATCTGTGAGCTGGGCAAGAATTTCAGATCCCAGCTTTTACTTTCTGCTGGTACAGGATCTCTTGGGGGCAACTGACCCCACCTCCAGGATTCTTCTAATTCCAAATACTTAGTGCTCAAGCCCTCCCGCCTCCCTGACAGAAGCAGGGATCTGATAAGCTTCCATGTACACAGGATAACTGCTAGTTAGGTGGCACTGTGACTGGAGGCCTCCCCAGGCGTTCCTCTGCAGCTATTTTCTCCTTTGGCCTTTATCTCCCAGCGGGCTGATAGGCCCAGTGGCCTCCCAGACTCCACTGACAACCCCTCAGTTGGGGGAGCTTGAACAGTTCTCACAGGTCCCAAGGCTCAGTGCACCACTCTCCGTGGTGGACACAGGCTTCTTTAAGAAATGTCACAGATTTTAATTCTTCCTCAGACTGAACTCTGGAAGTGCCCAGAGCTTCAGTCTATGATGCTGTGGAGGTAGGTGACCTGGGCATTGATGGTTATATAATAGTCACATTGGAATAGTAAGAGACTGAACAAGTAATTGCAGGAGTGAACACATGGGAAGACCCAAAGGAAGTGACTAGAAGACCTCCCACCCCAAATAACAAGGGATGGGAAAGGGGAGAGGGGAGGGCGGGCTGCTTCAAGAGAGCCTTGTGGTAGTCATCACCGTGTGTGGCTCAAGAATGCCTACGCAAGAAAGCACCTTCTCCACACCCACACCCCACCCACACCACACCCTCCCGGTTTAGCTGGGTAAAGCCACCTCCCCATCTCCCTTCTCCCCCTCCCCCCCATTCCCAATGCCTTCCCTCTGTCTACTACCTTCTTCTGCCCCTCTACCCTCCCGTCATCCTCTCCCCCATTTCCAGGCTCCAGGGGGCATTATTTTCTGGGCTTGGGGTTCTTCGGACTATACACACCTTGCCTAGGCTGAGAGGCATAGCTTTTCCTAGACCTTTTAGTCGAAATGGCCCAGGGGTGTTCTTAGCACACCCCTGAAGGGAAGAGCAGGTTCCTCCGGTCAGAACTGGGATGGCGGGGAGGGTGGGAGAGAGTCTGGCCATCAGGCTGGGTGCTGCCCTAAGATACCACACAATGCACACTAAACCTTCAGCCTGTGTCCTGCATGAGTCCATTTTGTAAAACAGCAGTTTGCTCCATTTTGGGTGCTCACGGCAAGGCAGAATGACTCTAGATTTTGTTTATGCAAGTAAACAGCCGCTATCGGTCCAGCACCGGTCACAAGGCCCAGACTGATAATAATATATTTACTTAAATAAAATATTGTCACCTGACAACTTATCAAGTTAAGTCAGGAGCACGTGAGTACAGGGATGTATCACAGTCATGCCAGGAAGCTAGGCTGAGGCCATCAGGTACATGGGACACACCACCAACATGGTGAGACTCCTTCCTCAGATCACACAAAAGGAGGGCTATCCAACCTGGGGTGCAGTAGCACCCACCTGCCTGCCACCAGACTCTTCTATGCACAGGTCATGGCACCCATAAGATCCCAACGATTGATTGACAGGTGGCAAACTCCTCCCTCTATCTCTGGAGCTCAGCTCCACATGATGGCCTGGCTCAATGAGGCCCACTTAAGACGACCAATTGCAATCAGTCTGGACTCAGCATGCCCCAAACCAGCCCAGTGCCTTGCCTTGCAGTGTGTTCTGGAGTAGCTCTGTGGATGAGCTGTGTTCATCTAACTGCAGTGATCCCTCTGCCCTGCCTTCAGCAAGACCCCTCTGGATCCTATCACTGCTTTAACCCTTTCTGAACCGCCCTCTAACTCGTGTCATTATGTGAACTGTAACATATGACCTGGGAGCTGACGTTAGTCATTAACATAGGAATGACAGAACCCATGCCTGCAGCATATCCATAAGTACTAGGTTAGGAGTATTGGTGAAGGAAAGCCAAGGAAATTGACATAATGGAATTTTATTGTCCTTCAGCAAATTCATTGTGGAAAGACACAGATGAGTCTCTGTTTCTGACAGATCTCTCATGACAAGGTGCCCTGCTCCCAGGAGACCAGCTGTTCCCTGGAAAGCTTGCTTTTGAAACTGCTCAGAGTGAAGGAGTCTGGGTTTTTCTTGGCCACTGGTCAGCATTAGGGGCCACCACAAACTGGCTCAGAACTGTTGGCACTCAGCTCTTCCCTTTCCAAACCTGGGATCCCATGTCCCATTGTCCTAACACCCTCTTTCTTCACCCAGATTCCTCCTCATTTGAATACATAGTTTTCTTCAGTTTGGCTCTACTTGAGAACCATCTAGAAGATTTAAAAATAAACACGCAGATCCCCAGGCTGTGTTCCTAGGAGTCCAGATCCATTACACAAGAGGTTTGTCATTCTTATTTCCTGACAGCTCTTCAGGTGACTCAAGGACAGCAAAGCCCCGCCTCACCTTAATCTTGTTTTCTCTGCCCTCTTCCCCAAGTATGTATCTCTGTTTCCCGGCACAGATGACCAGATGTTGGTCGGCAGCTGGCAACTTTTCACCTTAATGGTTTTAGACTCTAGCCTTCTTGGAAACCTCCAGCCGTCTCTTAGCTGTTCTGTGTGGTGATGAAGACGCAGCATCTGGACCGGTGGTTGCGTAAATCATGTCCCCATGTCCGGCGCTGCCCCTAGCTGACCAAGGTTTTAGTGAGTAGGACAGTTTGGGTGGGAGTGCTCTCCATTTCGATCACTCAGAAGGAATGGGGACTGGCTTCTTATAGGTCCCCAGTCTCAGGACTAACCAAGCTTTGAACAAGTGGCCTCTCTGCGCCACCTGCCCTCACAACCCCATGTTTTATTCTCTAGAGTTCTCAAGCTGAGGAGAAAGTACTGGTGCTGTATACCATTCCTAATTCAGCCTTGTCTTGGGCTGTTCCCTTAATCTGTTCCCCTACTAAGCAGTGTAAACAACGATGCCATTTTGGCCCATCCTTCCACAAAAGAAATTGGGTACCGCATCAACAAACCTCATTAATTTGCTGAGTTATAACCCTAGCCTTACTTAACCTGACTAGGACATCTGTGTGGTGTGGTGTGGTATAGTGTGTGTGTGTGTGTGTGTGTGTGTGTGTGTGTGTGTGTGTGTGTGAGAGAGAGAGAGAGAGAGAGAGAGAGAGAGAGAGAGAGAGAGAGAGAGAAACTAGGTAGAGGATGAAGTTGACCTAATGCCTAACCCCAGAATAAAATTCCAACCCCAGTGAAAGGGAGAGTTTGTTCTGGGGTGGGGACATTGTTGTAGTTTTAAAAATGGCAACCATGTCTTAAGGATCACTCTGAACCGAGAAATAAAAACTGTACATGTGTGCATGTTTGAGTGACAAGCCTGAGTTATAGCTTGTGAGCTATTTCCTTCTTCTCTGACAGAGGACAAATAAAGGATTTCTACAGAAAAGTGACTGGAGTCCGTACGAAACTAATTTGAAAAGTCAGGGGGACTTATCTCTCGGTGCTTACTTTCTCTTTTGCCAGTGACCTCATACTAAGAGCTCAGGCCTTTCATCTCCCTCCAGTTTAGCTCAGATCCAGGCAGGGGTGGGGTCGGGGTCAGAGCATGAGACTTTGAGAAAGTCAGAGGCCAAGAAAAAAAAAATCCCCTCTCCAAGAAGCCTGGAGCTCCCTGATGCAGCTGGCGGGCACTGCCTGAGTCTTACCTTGGCATGGCTGTGGGCAGCTTACTCCCCGGAGCTTTGGGGAAGCATCATGGCGGAACACCAGTCCAGCTGAGGGGCATTCTCCCGTGCCAGGAATGAGCAGTCTGACTTTGTCTGGGCTAGAGTCAGACTGTTGTTTCTGCAGGCCTGGGATCTGTGGCAGCTCCCTGCTTTTCTCCTCCACTACACGTCCTATGCTCCTCTCTTGTCTCTCAGACTTGCACCAGACACAGAATACTCTACTAATTACATATATACGTTTTGATTCTGAAACTAATTTTTGCTCACTATAAATATTCAAACAAGATGGTAATGTACCAATAAAAAAAAACAACTAACAAAAGTCTCCGTTATATTATTTTCCTGAGATCCTTGGCCGTAGCAGCTGGGTGACTTCTAAATCCTTCTCTAAGCATTCACAGCTATGATAGCCATGCTTTTGATTTTACACCTTTGCTCCTAGGGTCTAATCTGCTCTCTGGAATGTTCTCTTCTCTGTTTCTGCACAGCTTTCTGAGGGAGGCACACCTGCTGCTACCACCCCCTCCCGGCCCTTAGCCTTGATCTGGTACCTCTCCTCTTCCCGAGCCCCTGCCTAGCCTTATTATATCATCATGTGCAACAAGTGATCAATTCTTGCTTTTGTGTCTGTCTTCCATTAGAGCACACATTAGTGGCCAAGAGATGAGGGCCAGGGTAGACCCCAATGGAAGCCACAGCCTCTGGGCTTTGTTGGACCATGCTGTTCATTTCTATATCCCCAGAATCAACCTAGCAGAGAATTCAGAGTACCTGGACATCACTCAGGAGGAAGACTGATTAGAGATGTCTTTATCTGGAAGTCAGTGGCTAGTAGCTTCACTCAGTCCTCAGAAGGAGGTGGGAATCCACTTTATGGATGAGGTTGGTTAGCAGCAAAACCAGGCTACTGGACATAGGTTGCTTGCTTTGAAGCTACCCTGACTGAGGTGGGGATGGGCTGGTACGCACAGAAGCTGGCTGAATCTAGGTGTCTGGTCTGTAGTGTTGAGGGGTTGGAGCAGTGATACTGCTCAGCCTAAAGCTTCAGGGGTGCTGGAGGTGTGGAACACTCAGGGTCTGCCTTGAGATATAGGAAAGCAGAGCTTGTAGAACACAGAGAAGCTAAGGGCCCTCTCTCAGGGCAGAAATCAGCCATTACCCCGCCTTTTCCTTGCTTTGCCCAGTGATCAGGTATCTTTATGAATGAGACAGCCAGTCTGTTCAGTGTCCCGAAACTGAGGGAACCATCTGTCACTGTAGAAGCTAACCAGGTCAGTCAGGCTGTATTTTTGTCTCTTCTCTGAGACTTTTCTGCCTTTTGCTTCTCTGGCCCCTAGGTGGGGGATGGTGGAAGAGACTTTCACTCTTCTGTGATGGCTATTGTCCAGCTTTTGGTTCTTCAGTGTCCCCACCTCTATTGGCCTATTATGGATGGCCTAGCTCTCACTAGACCCTTTGGCTTCCTAGCCCAGGGTTGTCAACATCCTGTGGGGGCTTGGTTAGAAGAGCTGGGCAGATACCACCCCAGCACCATGGGGTATGGGCTTAGGAACCTGCATTCTAGTAAGTTCCTCAGAGTTCTTAGGAACAATCGGGTCTCCAGCCACCGCATGAGATCACCACACTGTTCTGTGCAGGAGAGCATTGGTCTCCTTAGATGCCAGGAAGGAGTCTGGGGTGGTGGTGGTGAGATTAGACTGGCTGAGTGAGCAGAAACCCAGGCAGGAAGGCATTTCCCTGGCCGGACGCCCTTGGAGGAGAAAACTGCTTTCTCACCTCTGTGTCCGTTGTGTTACCACCCCCAATTCTCAAGTGCTCACTCCCATCACAAGCCAACCAGGAACATAAGGTTCATGCCCAAAGAGGAAACCTGAGGAAAGGCATGGATGTGGGCCAAGGAGAGCGAGGAAGTCAGGGAAAATTCTTTTTTAGAGTTACTAATTCCAGAGAAAAATGAGGGGGCACTTCATCACCACCCAAGAACTTTGAGAGACTTGTTAGACTTTTGACCAAATAATTGGAGACTGAAGGTCGGCCGAAAGGAAGGAGGCGGGATGAGAAGGGACTTGTGAGGCGCTGATCCTGCTGAAGAAGATGGCTTCTAGTTTTGGGCTTTTTGAGGGTAGTTTTTTCAGTTGTTACTCAATACGACTTAGGGTCTACCAATGCCTGGCACTTCATCAGTGTAGGGGCAAGAACCATGAACAAGGAGCACTGGATCCTTCTTTCAGGTGCCGAAGGTCACACAGAAGGTCTTATCCTGCCTACCTGGCAGCCTCCTTGTCCCCATCCAGAGTTAGCTCTCTGGCTGGCACACACAGGTGCAGCTCTTGCTCAAGCCGGACTTGGCCCCCAAGGGGAGTTTGTGAGAGGAGGAGGTGTGTTGGGGGTTGGATGGGAGTGGGACGCAGTGCCTAGCAGGCTGGAAAGCCCTCTAGTGGAGTTTCCTTCCTCCCTGAACTCCCTGCGTGTGCCAACTACCTCAATGGCTCATATATACACACACACATCTAGAAAGCTGACTGACTGCCAGCCTTCTAGTATGTCACCACATTTCCACAGGAGCCTCCCACATGACTCAAAGGTCTGTCATGTGGCCAAGCTGAGCAACCCAGGATGTCCCTGGAGCGCTGATGGTCTTGTTAGGGAAAGCTCCTGACTCACTACATGTGTTTCAGTCCAATTGGCCAGGCCTATGAAGTGTGTCCATAGACACCTTGGTCCCCAATGGAAACCCGACCTCTCAGATGCTCAGCTCAGGCTCCTCTGAAGAGCCCATGAGGACCGTCTCTCAGCACCCTGACCCACAATTCTTTTTCTTTAAGAGTATCTATAGACCAGTACCCCCCTGGGAGGAACACAGGAAAGGTCTGTTGTCACCTTGCAGAGTGGCCTGGAACTGTATACAAGAAGCAGTGAAAGAATGCTTCAAACCCTGTCCCCAAGGGAACGGGAGCAGAAACTTGAGTATTCCAGGCCCATGTCCAAGGGTTCCTGAGTCACTGGTAACCTCAGATAAGTTCTGGAACCCCTCTCCTTCAAAGTGGGGAGATGATCCGTAGCTCCCAGTGAGGGCAGACTGGGCGCTGGGTGCTTAATGTACCTCACCTCGTCGGAGCCTGTGAGGCAAGACTACTCTTGTCATTATTGGATAAAGGAAGAAGCCGAAGTGAAGAGAACTGAGTAATTGTCTAGTCCCTCCTTTCAGTGGTTGGGAAGTGACATCGCAGGCCGGGCAGCCTGGCCCAACAGTGGCTCTCAAGCCCTCAGGCTTCCTGGAGACTGGTCCTCACACAGCGCCTGTGCCACGGTGGCAGCTGGGTGCCTGGAGATGCGTTCTCTTTCTTCTCATGATGCTGCTCGCCATGAGCCAGCCGCCAGGTTGTGCCTCTGCATTGCGTGCCTGCTCAACCCCGCACGTCCCCTTTGCCCATCAGAACATCCGTTCCTGCTGTCTGTCCAGTGCTGCTCCTGCCTCAGGCACGGGAAGGAACAGGGGCTCCAGCTGGTTCGGGGTCTCCTGCAGGGCAGCTGGGGCGTGGGCAGGACGGGACCGTGTCCACCAGCGGAGGGGGCTGTGGGAGGCCAGGCCCTCTGAGGGCCACGCATGACCCAACGCCACCAGACAGGGATGCTGAGGACTCAATGAGGCACAGCCAGTGCTGGGTGAGGTGGGTCAGCCACTCACTCACTCAGTTGTCCACTCATTCATTCCCTCACTCACTCACTCACTCACTCACTCATTCACTCATTCATTCCCTCATTCATTCCCTCACTCATTCATTCCCTCACTCACTCATTCACTCACTCACTCACTCATTCACTCATTCACTCATTCACTCACTCATTCAGTTGTCCACTCACTCCATTTACTCACTTCATTTACTCACTCCTCATTTAGTCTTCACTCATCATTTATTCGCTCTCTTAATCATTCACTCATTCATTCACTCACTCATTTAGTCTTCATTCACCTCTTATTCACTCTCAATCATTCACTCACTCACTCACTCCTCATTTAGTCTCCACTCATCATTTATTCACTCACTCATTCATTCACTCACTCACTCACTCCTCATTTAGTCTTCACTCATCATTTATTCACTCATTCATTCATTCCCTCACTCACTCCTCATTTAGTCTCCACTCCCCGCTTCCTCATTCCCTCACTCAGTCATTTGTTCATGCACTCACTCATTGGTTCAGCCATGTGTTTCCGCCATGTTGAGGATCTGTGTTTGCTGCGTAGACACAGTGCTGACTGTACGTGTGAGCTCAGAGGCCGGGGTACCGGCCAGGAACAGGAAGCAGGAAGTGAGTGGCCCTTACAATAACAGACAGGAGAACTGAAGGACACCTACATTTTGGAGGCGAGGATGTCCCCTAAGGAGATCTTGAGGTGAGGTCTAGCCTAAGACCCAGAGCATGCGTAAAGGGGTTTCTGCGAGACTGAGGACAGGACACAGGGATGTTCCAAGTGGGCAGAGGCGTGAGAGCGAGTCACCCATCAGCATTCTGCTACTGTGTTCTCCGAGGCTCTCACCTTTGACCTTCTTGTTTTCTAAGCACTTGTGATCTGGGCTCACCCCCAGGGCACTCAGCTCCCATTTCCTCTCCAGTGGGCAGCGCTGGGGGTGTGGGTACCACGGCAGCTGCTCTGCCCACTGGCCTGCCATCTCGGTGGCTCATTCCCTTGGGCGGTAACTGGAGAAGAGGTGGCAGGTGAGCTGTGAGGAACATCCTGGCACTGGGTCTGCCCTGGAGACCATGGAGAGCAAGCCTTTGTCCTGGTGGCCTGTAATGAGTTTCAGGAGAGAGCTTCAATATTTGATGCAAACAGAGGCGACAAAGGATGTGAAGGACCATTATGGGCTAACCAAAGAGGAGCTAATCCTCCTGGTTGGGAGGGATTCAAGTGCCTGGCGGGCCCTGGGGGTGCTGCGGGGGACCAGCAATTGTGAGAGAGAATGGTGCAGGAGGGAGATGATCCCTCCACAGAGAGAGGCAGTGAGAGACACTCCCTGGGAGGCAGGGGGCAGTGACAAGGGATAGCACCTGTCTCACAAGCCCAGAGATGTGGGGCGACACTCCCTGCACCCCCATGCCCCCGGACTCCATGCCTGGAACAGCAGCTCTCTCTATGACATCTGGATTGCCTTGTGAGCTGCCCTTTGCTGGGGTCACTTGGGTCTGGATATGCAAATGAGAGTGAAGGTCAACCTGGCCTCTTGGGCCTCTGCCCTCTGCCTTCCTCCGGCTCTTTCTAAGTCCTGTCTCCTTCAGATCAGGGGACGAAGAAAGTGGAAAACAGCTGTGCTTGTATGCTGCTAGCATAGAGAGATTGTATTGCAGGGGTCTATTCTTAGTTCTCGGCTCCTTCAGATCTGCCCAGTGATCTCATCTGATACCTAAGTGTTCCCTTCAGTCACCAGGACTGAGTCTTGGCTGGAGGTTGTTGGTAGAGGGGTTTTCCCTCGTCCCTTCCAAGGGTGGGTTCCGGTGGGAGTGGAGCCGACCAAAGAAGACTGGACCTCACCTCTTCAAGCTTTTCTTTGCATTAGCTTTGTGGGCTCCTGCTGGAATTGCCTCATCTCTAGACTTCCCCAAGGCTTCAAGATTTGAGGCGTTGTAAATAAAGAGAAAGGACTGGTTTGCATAAATTTGCATAATACTGTATAATTTGCTCCGGAAGGATTATTCTGTTTTCTAGAAAATTTCCAATTCAATGTTTTCCTTCCTAAAAGTTCCTCTTTGTTGTAATTTTCTTTGGATTTAAGAAATTTTAGTGTTTTTTTTTTTTTTTTTTTTTATAAGACAAGATCTTGTCTCAGGCTGGCTGTGAGCTCATGGTGCCTCAGTCTCCCAGGTGCTGGGATTACAGGGATGTACCACCCTGTCAGATTTCTTCTGATTCTGGTTAGTGTCCTAAAATGTCATGTGCCTCCTCCCCTGTAGGAAAAGAGGACAGTAGAGATATGATGAAGGAAACCAGAAGAGAAGGCATGTAGACGTCTGAGTTGGAGAAGGGCAATGCCTAGGGCCTTGGCCAGGTCTCAGGAACACCCTCTGGTCCTAGGATGCTCAAGAATCCCGAGGCATGGATGGTGTTCCCGGGACACCTTCCTCTTCCAGAGCAGCTACACAGCAAGAACCCTAAGAGCTTGACTCCGAGGCTACACTGTGGCAGAGGTGGGTCTACATCTCGGAGCCAGACCACCTTCAGGGAGCAGGGGTTGGCTTTAAGTGAACCCTTCCAACCACCCCACTGACCCTGGCAGCAGAGGACGCTCTCCCGAGACAGCGGGGGTGGGAAGAACTCTGGCCCCTCTCACAGGGAAGGGCTGCAAATTGATCTGTTTTTTCTACTTACAGCCAAGGATCATTGTCTGGAAGATAAATGAGGTCTGTTTCTGTGGAAGAGAAACACCTGCTAGAAAGCCCTGCCAGCTGAAGGACTTGTCCCACCCCCTCTCAGCTTCCTCTCTGATTTCATGAGAGCATCTCAAAGCTCTTCCCATCCTTGTTTTCCAGTTTTTTTTTTTTAAATCTCACATTGTTGGAACTATTATTTGTAAACTTCCATGCTATTTAAACAGTTATTAATTATAATACCCCACCAAAGCAATAGCATCCTCCTAAAATGTGCATCAGGCCACCTTGCTCCATTGTCTGGACAGCGTCCTTCCCCAGTGCGCCAGGCCCCATGTGGTATGGGTGCAGTCTTCCTCCTCCACTGTCCCCCCCTCACCTTCTGCTCCTATCCTGGGGCGCCTCCTGCTTGCCTGGGGCCCCCCCAACAACTTCACGTCTCAGTTTCTTTGCTCTCGTTCGCTCTTTCTCTGGGAAATCTTGAAGGCCGGTGTCTCCTCACCAGCTCAGGGCTTGGCAAAGATATCCCTGCTCCCAGAATCCCCCTTCAGCTCCCAGCCTAGGATTCCTGGTTATACAGTGACAAGTGTCTTATCTATGTGGAGCTTTGTCCATGGGTGTCTCCAGTCTCTGGCATAGAACATAAGCAGATGCTCAGAAATACGTACACGCATGCATACTTGCATTTTAAAGCATTTATCTTATTATTTTTAATTATGGTGGGGGGGTGCAGAGCCTGTGGAGGCCGGAGGTGTTAGAATTACAGCTAGCTATGAGCTACCCAGTGTGGGTGCTGGGAACCTAACGTAAGTCCTCTGAAAGAGCAGTAAGTACACTTAGCTGCTGAGCCATCTCTCCAGCTCTCTCTCTCTCTCTCTCTCTCTCTCTCTCTCTCTCTCTCTCTCTCACTCTCTCTCTCCTCCTTTTTGAGACAGTATTTTGTTATTTAGCTGGCCTTGAACTTATGATCCCCCTGCCTCATCCTCCCAAGGCTGGGATTATTGGTATGCATTTCTACACTCATCTAAAAAATACTTGTTGGATGAATGAAAGAGTGTGACTGAGTTGGGGTAGGTGACAGATGACAGATTTTGAAGTCAGAGAGAGTTAGAGCATTGGCTCTGTCACTCACTGATGGACAGTCATGGGCAAGTTACTCACCTCTCAGTCTCTGTTCCTCCCTTGACAGGGACAGTAATAACTTCATATCGAAAATGAATTCCAGCACCATGCTTGTGTCTGCCAGTGTCTGGCACTGGTGGGAGCCCATCAAACGGTAGTCAGTAATGTAATAAGCACACTGTACGTCATACTCACTGTACCAGGCTCTGTTCTGCCCCAGATATTACCCAGTTTATTAAATGGCACAGAGATCTGCAAGCCATGAAGAAATCCTGGTGAGTATAGATGGCCAAAGAGCAAAGTGGTCGAACCTATCCCCTGGATGAGCACTTTACAGTTTACAGACGGTTCACACCTTGATCACTTCATCACCTCCTGAGCTGCTGAGGTTGGCAGGACTGGCCTCGGTGCCTCTGTTTTACGCTAGGAGAGCAGGAGCTGAAGAGGTGGCCCTTCCCCCTTGTTCTGCCTGACTCCTCTCCCCTAGCATGCCACCGTGCGGGGTCCCAGATGGTTTCAGGAACACTAGCTCCTAGACATTCTGCTCTGTGCACGCTTCCCGCTCCAGCTCTTATATGCCAATTCCTGTTGCTCTGTGGAGAAAAGCAATTGAGGTGAAAAGAGAGAAGCATTGAGGAGCTGGGCTTCGAACCTCTCAGTCAGGAGGCACATTAGCCAAGGAGGGGCTCAGTCCTCAGAGTTCAGCCCTGCCACACGCTAGCTGTGCAACTCCGGGGAGTTAATTAGCTTCTCCGTGCCACACTTCGCCCACCTGTGCATCAGAAGGATGATACACCTAGTTCGTGGCTCTGTTGTGAGGCCTGCTCAGAACAGCACCTGGTGCATATAGTACGCTTCAGCACACATTTGATCCCCAAATTACTACCTCAGTCCCAAACCTAGTGTTCTTTTCCCCATAACCTAAGTATAAAAGTTCATGGATTCTCAATCGCCAGCATGTTCATAATTTTATATATATATATATCTGTATAGGTATATAGAATGTATATAAGAATATGTATTTATGAGTATATATAGACACACACACATATAAACAAAATCTTTATAGAGCCTTGTGAAATCAGCAAGAAGTAGTTGCCACCCTTTCACAGAGCAGAAACTGAAGCTGGGAATGGAAAGTCTATTCAAGGTCATGCAGGTGTGATTTAGGAGGTGGCTGCTTTGCTCATGACTCGGTAGGCAAGTCTCTGCTCACATCTGCTCTGAAATAGAATATACTCCAGCCTCTTCCAGATGTGCAAATCCATTTAATTTCCTCTGATCATGTCCTATCAATACAGGCAAGACCAAGGCTCCTGGCCATTTGGCATCAAGAAAAGCTGCAGAGGAGTTCTCCAACAGCCAGTCTATGGCCTCTCCTCTCAATAAGCAGACATGTCCAAGAATGGGAAGGTGCCCGGAATCATGGGAAAGGGGAGATAATGAGAATTTTTTGCACAGGATCGGTGGTCTAATTTAGAAGAGGGGGCCACACCTTCTCGGGACTCAGATTATCAGGTTTGTGGCTCAAGATTCTGGGAAGCTGTGAGCATGAATCATGCTCTAATTTCAAGTTTTTATTTGTTTTTGAGAGGATTCAAATCCCAGAGTTATCCTGGAAAGAAGATGTGGAGCTAGTGAAAAAAAAAAAAATCCATGAACGTGTTCATCTGTTTCCTTATTATTCAACCTTCCATTCATTCAACCTTCTTTTATTGTGCCCTTTATAGACAGTGGAGATCCCAGGCTTATGGCTGAAGTCACAAACATTTATTCTTTTCTTTAGAGAATGTTAGTTTCTGTAATCAAACCCAAATAGCTAAGACACATTCTAAACACAATATATTACCCTTCACTCATAGACTTAAAACAAGTGCCCCCACCAAACCCAGGTGTGGGGGTGTATGTCTTTAATCCTAGAACTTCACTTGGGAGAGCAGAGACTATAGTCTCTGTTAGTTTGAGACTAGCCTGGTCTACAGAGTGAGTTCTAGGATAGCCAGGGCTACACAGAGACACTGTCTCAACAAAGCCAAACAGCACCAAATTAAATGCCCCCATACCTGTTTATCACAAACGTTTGTTGAGCACCTACTATGTGCTGGGCATGCAACATATGGGATAAGCTTAGGGCGTGGTGTAGGTTTTGAAATTGGGTTATCTGAGTCATGTAAAGGTCTGTGCACTCACACCCACCCATGATACACAGCTTCATGATAAAATGACCTCACCACCAGCTGGAGTGATACAGCATTTCCACTCAGCCTAGCCACCTCGCACACCTCTCCAGTCCCACTCCCCTGCTCCCCCACTGACACTTGGGGTGCACAGCCCCCTTAATTTGACGTTTAGGTTTTTTGCTTTGTCACATATGGTTTTTGTTTGTTTGGTTTTTTGTTTTGTTTTGTTTTGTTGTTGTTGTTGTTTTTCAAGACAGGGTTTCTCTGTAGCTTTGGAGCCTGTCCTGGAACTTGATTTGTAGCCCAGGCTGGCCTTGAACTCACAGAGATCCACCTGCCTCTGCCTCCCGAGTGTTGGGATTACAGGCGTGCGCCACCACCGCCCGGCGTCACATATGGTTTTGCTTGGCCTGGACTGGACGACAGCACCCTGCAATGTATCTTCTTCCTCAGCCTGTTGTCCTCCCCACTCTCTGAGGGTCGCCTCGTCCACGCCTGTGGGGAATCCTCTACTCATTCCCTCAGCATGGAATTCCACCGGGAACTAGATCACACTTTATTTATCTGGTTTTCTCCTGAAGGTTATCTAGGTTATTTCCATTTTTTTTTTTTCTTTTTCTGTTACAAAACAATGCTACCTCTTGATCCTGACCTTTGACGTACCCAGCAGGAGTGTTAGGTGTGCAGGGTGGAACTGCAGAGCCTGTGGGCCCATTTTGCTTAATACAAACTAAAAGTAGTTGTACCTGTTTGCTAAGTAAAATATCTAACTCCGTCGATGTAACAAATCAGATCAGGCCAAATCAAACCGAATTAAAGTCCAGGTTTTAATCTGAGCAAAGCATTCCTCGGGTGGTCCCGGGGTGGTGCCCGGGTGGTGGGGGGAGAGAAACCACAAGGCCAGTCTATGGGCTGGGTCTTAAATACCTTGTAGGCTTGGTCTTGAGGATCTCTAGGGGAGGAGCCATCCACTTGGTGGGCTTTCTCAGTGGTGGGGTCTGGAGAGAGACGGGAGCCAAGGCTTCCACCTAAATACTGTCGCCTTTTAAAACTGGAGGGGCGGGCAGCTGGAGAGCTGGCTCAGCAGTCAAGAGTACCTGTTGCTCTTGCAGAGGACCAAGGTTCAGCTCACAGCACCCACATGGCGGTTCACAGCCATTTGTAACTCTAGTTCCAGACTCTCCGGCCCCTGCTCTGCTCCACAGCATTAGGCACATATGGGTGCCTGGACAAACACACAGGCAAAATACTCCTACATGTGAAGTAAACAAATCTTTAAAAATGAAACAAAACAGGCCGGGCAGTAGTGGTGCACACCTTTAATCCTCTGTGACTTCGAGGCCAGCCTGGTCTACAAAGTGAGTTTCAGGACAGCCAGAGTTGTTCCACAGAAACACCCTGTCTTGAAAGACAAATACAACAGAACAAAAATTAAACAAAACCAAACCGAAGGGAATCCTTTTGAAGGGCTCTCTGGGCTTAGGTTAGGGGGCTCTATTAACTAACTAGAATGTTCTGAGACTGACCTTGGGAGATATCTGAGCATATCATTTACTTGGTAATTCACAGAGCACGGCACACTTTTGATAGTTTATCTCAGAGCTGAGCCTCTGAGGTTGAAAACACAGGCTGTTATTGACTGACCCTTCGGAGAAACTTGACTTCTGGTCCACACAGGAGAACCAAGAAAGACGGAGGTGATCTTGCCTCACTGGAAGCTTGGCATTTGTGCCATCATAGCATGAGGGCTTGGAGAGATTTATTCTCTTGACTTCTATTTAGAACTCAGTTCATCAGCCTTGGCATCAAGGCCATGGCTAAGTCCTGGTGGAGGAGCCTGACCTCTCTCCTCTCTCTAGTTCTTTTTCCTCCTTTCTCCCACCAATAGCTATTTTCCTTCCTTTTAATTTTTGGCTGAGTAATACCTTCAAAGAGGTGGAGATTCAAAATGAAGGACAGGACTTTGGAAAGACTCACCCCTACTTGCAGAGTCTCCTATGAAAGGTAACCCACTTTTATTAATTTCTCACCTGTCCTAGAACCCTCTTTATGTAAAAGTTACTATGCGAAGTTTCTATGATAGACTAGATAAGGCATTATTATATGCGTGTTTCTGATGTGGAATTTTCAAGTATCAATGCACCGTGAGTTAAGAACAGTTGTGTAAACAGCTGTGATTGCATTCACAAGACCAAGCCAGCCTACATCCCAGTGAGGATCATGAAATCCTGTCACTATTGGCAGCTGGTGACTGCTGGGGGAGGGGTGGGTGAGTTTTCTCCAGGGATGCAGCGGCTGGGAGGCTGCCATGCTCCGGGAGATGCTTCCACACTGGCAGCACCAGACGGACTCAAAGGGTTTTAAAAAGAAAGCACATCGAGTTGGG
Organism: Onychomys torridus; assembly: GCF_903995425.1. NCBI lineage: Eukaryota > Metazoa > Chordata > Mammalia > Rodentia > Cricetidae > Onychomys > Onychomys torridus. The sequence goes on from NC_050453.1 coordinate 61,644,359, forward strand.
AGGGGAAAACGGTAGGGGTAAGATGTAGGGGGGGGGCGTGGAAGGGGAGGGGATGGGAGGGTGGGCTTGATCAAAACACGTGAAATTCTCAAACAAAACAGAAACGGTGAAAAAAGTGTAGTGAGTATTTTATCTTAATCAAATTTATGTATTTGTTTAAAATGTTCATTTATCCCCTACTGTCCACCTGTCTACAAAGCTGAGTGCTAAGGACAGGGCTTAAAACGACGAATCTAAACATGCCTTCCCTAGGGACTGGGAGCCCGAGGCAGAAGATTATCAAGTTCAAGGCTGTGTATCAATAACAACAACAAAAGACGAAACTCACAAAACACTCCCCCCCAAACAACGAAAAGTACCTCTTCCCCCACAACAAAAACAGAAGCAGGCCCTGCCTTCAAGGGGACCACAGAGGAAGCGTGGCAACCAATAGCAGGTGCTGTTCACTCCGGAGCCGCCTGTGGAGTGCCAATGGCTCTTCAGTACTGCTTGGGACCAGGGGAGGACAGGGGCAGAAAGAGTCATGGAAGTCCCCATCTGTGGCTCTTCTGCGACGAGAGAGAACAGGGAGGCCGCTGTGGCCTCTGCCAGACTTGGACCATAAACAAGGCGGCACTGTGGGTGCCAGAGCCAGGTATCTGACTGCAGGTAGAGCTGGAGAAGCTGCCTGTGGCTGAAGGCTAGACAGGCCACCGACTAGGCAGCGGTTGGAGAGCTCTGTTATGTGGGAGCAAAGGGAAGGAAAAATGGGCATTTTCCCAAGTCCCCTCGGGCAGTCTGGGGCCTATCGTCCAAGCCTCATTTGTTTGATGATAAGATTTGGCTTTGTTTTTTTTTTCCCCAGGCCCCAAGGGTATATGGCACAGGAGTCCTGGCCTGGGCTCTTACCCTTCAGCAGCCCAGGCGGGCTCCTCTGAGCAAGACTGTGGCGAGCAGGGTCAATAGGGTCAGTAGGAAAAAGACTCAGGTCTTCTCCTTGAAGGGATGGTTATGAAGAGGACCTGGGATGTGCTGCCCCAATCCCCCACCTGGTCCTCCAGTGGGTGCCACTGTGGTGGGCCAAAGTCCCTGTGCCTGCTGGCATGGGTACTAAGGGCCAGTCTCAAACTCAAAGTCTCGGTGGGCTGCGGCGGCTCACAGGGAGCCCTCATTTTGGATCAGCTGGGTTCACTGTGCCTTGAGGCTTGGTCAGCACATCTCCCAGTTGTAATGGAAGAGTTGTGAGTCTCCAGGCCCACAGGACCCTGCTCCCATTTGGAACATTTAGTCCATGCTCTGACTCGGAAGAGAATACAAGATGCATGCCATGGGCTCCATAAAGCTGTAGCGGAGCCTTCCCTTCAAGATGCATGCCATGGGCTCCATAAGGCTGTAGCGGAGCCTTCCCTTCAAGCTGCAGTGTGTCCAGCAGGGTCAGCCCAGCACTCTGTCATTCCAGCTGAAAGCTCATTGGGTTCTGAGGACCTGTCACAGGTGGGTGACCGTCCTCAGGAGGACTCACCCTAATGTTGGGTGCTGTTGCTGCAGCCTTGAAATTATTAATTTTTGAACAGTTAATTACAGGGCCCTGGAAATGGTGCATTTTTTTTTGTTGTTGTTGTCTGCACTAACCCTGATGCCTTTTGTTGTTGATTTTAGAGACATGGTTTCTCTGTAACCCTGGCTGTCCTGGAACTCACTCTGGGCCTTGAACTCAGAGATCAGCCTGACTCTGCCTCCCACACGCTGGGACTAAAGGCTTGCACCACAGCTGGCTCCTCCTCCTCCTCTTCTTCTTCTTCTTCTTCTTTTTAAGTTAAAACATGAACACTGTAGTTTCTCTTTATCCAAGGAAGCACTCCTGGACCCACTACAGATGCCTAAAGTCACAATCTACACATGCCTATGATCAAGTTTAATGAATAAATTAGTTACAGCAAGAGATGAACAACAATTGATAATAAAATAAATGATCATGAGACTGTACAATAATAAAAATGTTGGAGATGTATTTTTCAAAAATATTGTACTATTCTCAATCTTATCCTTTTGTGGTGATACGGGATGATACCAGATCTGTGTGATGAGATAAAGTGAGATGAGTGGCCTAGGCATTGTGACATGGCTCTAGGCTCCTATTAATAGAGGCATTGGAAATGACAAATGTTGATATGACAGCTGAGACAGCTCTAGTGACTGGTAGGTGGGTAGCATATACACCTCGGACACACTGAATAGAGGGATGACTGGCCTGGGTAGTATGGTGGGTAGCATATACACTGTGGACACACTGAATAGAGGGATGACTGCCTGGGTAGTATGGTGGGTAGCATATACACTGTGGACACACTGAATAGAGGGATGACTGCCTGGGTAGTATGGTGGGTAGCATATACACTGTGGACACACTGAATAGAGGGATGACTGCCTGGGTAGTATGGTGGGTAGCATATACACTGTGGACACACTGAATAGAGGGATGACTGCCTGGGTAGTATGGTGGGTAGCATATACACTGTGGACACACTGAATAGAGGGATGACTGCCTGGGTAGTATGGTGGGTAGCATATACACTGTGGACACACTGAATAGAGGGATGACTGGCCTGGGTAGTATGGTGGGTAGCATATACACTGTGGACACACTGAATAGAGGGATGACTGCCTGGGTAGTATGGTGGGTAGCATATACACTGTGGACACACTGAATAGAGGGATGACTGCCTGGGTAGTATGGTGGGTAGCATATACACTGTGGACACACTGAATAGAGGGATGACTGCCTGGGTAGTATGGTGGGTAGCATATACACTGTGGACACACTGAATAGAGGGATGACTGCCTGGGTAGTATGGTGGGTAGCATATACACTGTGGACACACTGAATAGAGGGATGACTGGCCTGGGTAGTATGGTGGGTAGCATATACACTGTGGACACACTGAATAGAGGGATGACTGCCTGGGTAGTATGGTGGGTAGCATATACACTGTGGACACACTGAATAGAGGGATGACTGCCTGGGTAGTATGGTGGGTAGCATATACACTGTGGACACACTGAATAGAGGGATGACTGCCTGGGTAGAACGGCACAGGCATTCGTCGCACTACTCCAAAGGACATGTGATGCGAAAGTTGTAAGTTATTTATTTCTGAAATTTGCTATTTAAAATATTGTTGGTTCACAGTTGGCCATGGGTAACTGAGATTGCCACCACAGATGGAGAAGGACCATTATTGTTCTACAAAGGATAAAAACAAAGGAGGTGCCGGGCGGTGGTGGCGCACGCCTTTAATCCTAGCATTCTGGAGGCAGAGGCAGGTGGATCTCTGTGAGTTCAAGGCCAGCCTGGGCTACAGAGTGAGTTCCAGGAAAGGTGCAAAGCTACAGAGAAACGCTGTCTCGAAAAACCAAAACAAACCAAAACAAAAAACAAAGGAGGTGCTTATTAGTTGTTTGTACATTTAAATATGGTCCATATATTCATTGTGATGCTAATGTTGATGCACACCCACACACCACACATCCCTTCACAGTCTGACTCCCAGGAGAACCGTGTGTGTGTGTGTGTGTGCGTGTGCGTGTGCGTGTGTGTGTGAGAGAGAGAGAGAGAGAGAGAGAGAGAGAGAGAGAGAGAGATGGGGGCATTGCGTTCATCTCTGAAGAACACAGACAGTGGTGTGCCGGGGTGCACTCTGTTCCTGTGGCTGCTGCCCATGGTTGACTACTGCCCATGGTGGTTTGCTTTCTACTTCAGAGCTAGGCTGGGGGGCAGACAGGGTCCTCCAGTCCCCTGTTTAGTGCCTTGATCATCTGCCTCTCAGGGAATCTTTCTAGTCAGGTGCTTCTTCCTATAGGATCAGATTAACACCTCAGATCTGCTTAGGACTCAGGAAAGGAGACTCTTGTGGAGACAGGGAATGTCTGCAGTAGGCATGAGGCATGAACCTGACCACGGAAGACCCTGAAAGTTCATCCTGTCCACCTCCTTCAGACAGGTTTTGCTTTGTCGCCTGAATCAAGGATCCTGACGTTTTTTACCCAGGACACTTGAATTCTTACCCAACAACCCAGCTCAACATTCCTGGAGCCTGGAAACAAGCCTCAACTGTGTACTTAACAGAAACAACCAGCTTTTGAAGTGTCCTCAGAACAAAGGCCACAGCCCGGAAGCAGAGGACACGGCTGCCCCCTGGTGGTCAGTCACCAAATCATCACGGTGCCCTCTGGAGGCGGGATTTCCTGTCCATCGCCCCAGGCCTTGGCCTCGCTGTTCCCTCTCCTGACATGCTCTTCCTATAGCTCATCCTTAGCTGTGAGCCCAACTGTCACCTCCACAGGAAAGCCCCCCCTTGCACTCCTTTGTCTAAAACAGCACCTCATTGCGGTCATCTGTCCTGTTCCGTGCCCGCTGCCTCTCTTTCTCCAGATGTCTTTTGGGAGATAAGGACAGGTGTTACCAGTGTCCTCAGAGCAATGTACAGAGACGGCATCAAAAACCCTTGCTGAAGGAGTAAACGTGTGTGCCTGCAGCTGCATGTGGGGCTTAGATGCATCTTCTGGTCCTCAAACCACAGTGGGGTGTGGGGGACTTTGGGACCGCATATCTGGCAGATGGGCACACTGAGGCTTGGTCAGTTATGGGAGCTGCTTGAGGACCTGGGAAGCAGGAGCACTAGCTTTTGTCTTGTTTCCTCACTTCTCCCTGGAAGAAGCGACAGGAAGTCTCAGGCCTGTTGGCTTCTGCCTGTCAGGAGTGAGTGGTCCATATCCTGGCTCCTCGGCCTGGCTGCTGATGGAAGCAGAGCCACACCGTCATCGTCATCTGAAGCCATAGGTCCACAGGGCTCAAGGGAGCAGCCTGTCTGCAGAGGTGAGCAGGACTATGCCAGGGGAGAGGAGGCAGAAGAGCTTGAGCCATGGAGACTCCTGTGACAACTTCTCTGGGGCCAGCATTTGCCTGTGACCTCCTGCTGCAATGCCTCAGCCTCCTGGCTTGGTAGGGGCATGCCAGGAACTGGTGGGGTTGAGCTTAGAGTGAGTGGCCTGCACAGTTGCGGGTGGGAGTCTGAAGGAAAAGTCCAGGAGTCAGCAGCACCTGCTCTTTGGTTGGCCTGGCGAGAGCTTGATAGAGTCCATGAGGTGATTCTCTATAGTGCCTTGGTACTGAGGAGGAAAGAGGAGTCAGTATTCACAGCCTGAGGTCTAAAGAGCCCTGATACTTGGCTTCTCAATGGGCCCGGGAGCTGGGCATTCTGTCTTCTTTCTGTGATATTGTTGGGAAACTGAGGACCAGAGGGGAAGCCTGTGCCTTCCCACCTTCTCCCTTCCCTCTGTCCTGCCTCTTCCCAGGAGTCCAGAGTATTTCAGTGGAAGGATTATAGGATCTCAGGCACCTGACTTCCAGTCAGGTCTCATAACTTCCCATTCCCCAGAAGGGACAATTGAGGTGAGCGACATTTGGGCTTGGGCATAGATGGACAGCTAGTTCCTCATCTCTGATGGCCTCGGTCCCCTTCCCAGGTGTAGGGAGACTTACCCTTCCAGTTCAGTGTCTCTATGCCACTTTTCTCCCTCTCTGCCAACTATCCAAACTCCTGTCCCAACAAACACCCAGAGAAGGCCCCTGCCTACCTAATAATCTTCTTGGTGCCCACCCAGCTCCCTTTCTAGAACCTCCATCCCCCGGTTCCAGGGATGGCCAGGAGTTCCTCAAAGCCATGGATTTCTTCCTTTCTTTTTTAAAGACAGGGTCTCCCTATGGTTGGAAATCACAATCCTCTTTCTTTTGCCTGGGTGTTAGGGTTACAGACTCTAAGGCCATAGGTCACAGCTGTTGCTGCTTCTGGATTTATTTTTGTTTTTTAATTATGTGTAGTGGTGTGAGCCTACATGTAGCAGGCATGTGCATACAAGTGATGATTCTCAAAGGTGGGCAGAGCTCAGGTGTCAGACCCTCTGGCGCTAGAGTTGTAGACGCTTGTGACCCACCTGGCATGGGTACTAGGAACGAAACTGGGGTCCTCTGGAAGAGCAGACATGCTGTTGACCCCTCCTGCCTCACTGTTTCCTGCATGTGTCACACTCTGGAGCCTGAGTGCTGTGAGGCCCCATCCTGAACCCCCATGTGACAGCTCGGGAAATGTTTACAGGATGGGACGTTTTCATTTTATGCATGGGGGAAACAGGCTCAGGTCAGTCATATGTTTTGACAGGTATGCACATAAAGCTGCTAGCACAGGACTTTATCCAGGTCAGTCTGACTGCAGACACTGTGTGTGACCTCCAGGCCCCAGCTCAGTCTCCTGCACAAGTATCAGGAACTGTGGTGAGCTGCCAAGCTCTCCTTTTGCAGAGAAAGGATGTTTGAAAGAACATGCATTGCTAACAGCCTCATATGATGAAAGTGACATCATTGGAAGGATATACTTTAGCTCCAATTTAATGGGGAGGGAAGGACATGATGGCCATGTATATACTCTGGTAGTAGGGTGGGGAAGATTCCTTGTGACTGAGTGTTTGGCAATAATTGCACCACATTATCCTGATAAGTTGTGATAAACCATCCTGGCTAATGGTACAGGCATGCTCACCTGCATATTTGGAGCCTGCTTTCCTGACTGTGGCAAAGCTACACTCACTGACCATACACTAAGTATTCTCTGCTGTTCTTCCTCAAGAGGCGTTGATGGCGGGAGGCTGATCTGAGGTCCAGGCCGGGCCAGGTGAACAGAGAAAGCTCTTAACTTTCCCTGTGCAGCTGCTGGAGGCAAATGCTTCCTGTCCCTACCACCAGGGTCTTGGGACCTTCCCTTCAGGACAACATGGGTCATGCAAGTCAGTCAGTCACCCACAACAAGGTCAGGATGATGGCAGCCATATCCACCTAGGGGATGCCTCCAATTTCCTAACTATTCCTTGTTCACTTCCTCCACTTAAAATCATTGCTTTGGTAATGATTACTTTTTGTTTGTTTGAGACAGGGTCTCTCTATGTAGACCTGACTGTCCTGGAACTCACCATGTAGACCAGGCTGGCTTCGAACTCACAGAGATCGGACTGCATCTGCTTCCCGAGTACCGGTATTAAAGGTGTGTGACACTATGTCTGTCTCCTTCTCTTAAGAAACCTCTCTCAATCCAAGGTGGCAGAACAAGGTAACCAGATGAGCCCCACGTTGTGCCAAACTTTCAAACTCTACATTGTAACATTAAAGTTCTGCCATTAGCCGGGCATGGTGGCACACACTTGTGACCCCAACACTGTAGAAGTGGAGGCGAGGGGCTGTGAATAAGAGCTTAGTCTGGGCTGCAGAGTGAGACCGTGTCTCAAAAAACAAAATTAAAACATACCGAAGCAAAACCCACAATTGCTTCTAGGTGGCCTTCAGTGGCCACTCCCGTCACATGGGCTGTCACTGTGACCCTTCCCTGGACTGTCACCAAGTATGCTCCAACCATGCAAAAGTTGTGTTGCAATCACTCATGCTCCTTGTCTTCTTCCTCTCAAGTCTGATGATCCCCAGCTGCCTGCACAGTGTGTGGGACACATGCCACACTCAACATAAGCTGTTTACGTCATCGCATCGAAGTGCCTGGGTCTATTTATCTTTCCGACTGGAAGCTGTCAGCAGCTCCTACAGGTTGGAGACTCCACTTGACTTAATACAAGCTTGGCTTCGCCAGACTTCTGTCCCACAGTGAGGACTGGCCTAGAGACTGCTTCTCAAACCCTCACTGAACCCCCAGGCACCAGGCACAGGACTGGCATTTTAAATACTCACAAGGGATTGCAATAGCTGGCCAGATTTGGAGACCAACCATTTACTCCCAGGTACTTTATGCTTCTGGCATCAGTGGCGCCAGAATTGCTAAGCCCGTCCAACTACTAAATAATTAAAAAGATGAATACTCCTATCCCCTGTGAGTCCTTGCCTACACCCACATTTTCTTCCTTGGGAGATCGTGAAGACCCCTGCCTAGGGCAGCTCTGATGAGTTCTACCACCACATCACTTACCCTCAACAGTGCCTGGCTGGCCAGAACCTCAAAGGCTTGTACCACATTGATGTCATTCTTGGCACTAACTTCAAAGTAAGGCATGTCCTTCTCTTTACACCATCCACGGGCCACCTCCTGGGACACCTGAGGGAGAGAAATGATCACCGTTCCCGTATTGCTGTGGCCACAGCCGCTGTCATGGCTGCTGTGGTTTTGGTGTGGTGTGTTCCCTCCAGAACCCGTGCTAAAATTGCTTCCCCACGATGATGATGCTGAGAATAAAGGAAGTGAGACCTCAAAGGGAGATTAGGTCATCAAGAAGCACTAACATGGCACTAGGAAGATGGCTCAGTGGGTAAGAGTATTCCATACCTAAGTCTGAGGACCTGAGTTCAAATCCCTGACACCCACACAAAAGCTGAGTATGACCATAGATGCCTGAAATCCCAGGGCTGTGGGCCAGAGACAGGTAGATCCTGAGAAGTCACTGGCCAGTCAGCTTCACAGACGTGGTAAACCTCTAGTACAATGAGAGACTCTGTCTCAAGGAAATAAGGACATTCATGACAGCACAGGACAGCTGGTGGCCTTCTTGGCCTCTGCCCATGCATGGGCATATACTCCTTTCTCAACATGCACACACACACACACACACACACAAACACACACACACGCACGTGCACACACGCACGCACACACGCACGCACACACGCACACACGCACACACGCACTCATGCCTGCCCCTTACACATGCATATAAATTTTAAGAAGAAAAGATAAAAGAGATCAGCACCCAAGGGAGTGAGGTCTCTTTTTTTGTGGGACTGAGAGCCGACTGTCAGAAAGTGAGGCCACCCCTCAGCTTTCGACTCTCTCCCCTTTCTCTTCCGTTTCCTGCCACCACTACCCTCCCTCCCAACCATCACCCCAGCCCCGTGATCATGGCCACCACCCCTCTTGATGACAGAGAGCCTCTCCTGTGTCTGCAGCTCCATAGTTTATCTTTTCAGTTCCTAACATGAATCTGTGAGGTGGGTGTTGCCAATGCCACTTTACAGATGAGCCCCTGGAGCAGTGGTCCTCAACCAGTGGGTCCCGACCCCTTTGGGTTGAACAACCCTTTCACAGGGGTCACCTAAGGCCATTAGAAAATTCAGATATTTACATCAAAATACATAAAAGTAGCAAATTACAGTTATGAAGTAGCAACAAAACTATTTTCATGGTTGAGGGTCACCATAACATGAGGAATTGTATTCAAGGGTCGAAGCATTAGGAAGGTTGAGAGACACTGACCTGGAGAATTACCTTTGCCCGGGATATACAGCCTGGGCAGGATTTGGACATGGAGCTGGCAGAATTAGAACCCGCTTCACTCTCTGGCTTCCTAAGGTCTGGCTAGAAGTTTCCTCTCAACGTTGGCTCCCTCTTCAGTCCCTCTAAAGGAGACAGCCCCAACAGACACAGGGCAGGCAAGGTGGGATGGGAGAGTTCCCTCTCTGCCTCCCTGCTGACTGAACAGATCTGTGCCAGGAGGGACTATTTTCCCTAGGGTAGAGACCTGGAACAGTGAATAAGGCCCCCACTAGCTATGAGATGGATGCCATTAGCTTGACTTTAGAGGCTGGAACACTGAGGTTGAGAGAGGTTCGGAAATATACTCCTGATCACACAGCTCGGGGGAGGCAGAGCATGGATGCAGGCCCAATGCAGCATTCCCCTGGCATCTGAATTGCCCCTGGAGGACTCTTTGTAAGAACCTTGATCTTCTTTATTGTTGCCCCCACAAGACTCCAGGTTCCTCCAGTTCAAGCTCAGGACCTTTTTATTCTCAGCCCACATATGTGAGCGAGCTAAGAGAGGAAATTGCTTCTAAGTGTAAACAGCTGGATGCAGTTGAGGGCTGCTGGGTATGCCTCACATCCTTCTGAATTACTTCGAGGGGTGGCTCATACTAAAGAGTGTGATGTCTCATTAGTTATTTTAAGGGGAAATTACCAAATATCTTACATTTGCTGTGGCTGGTACTTTAACATTATTTAAATTTATTTAAGGGAATCAAGCTGTTTGTCTCAGAGAAAGGACCATTTGTGCCTTTTCCTAGAATACAGGGCAGGTAGGGGAGATGAAAGATCCCCCTTTATCACACTGTCTCCCCATGCTTGCAGGTTCTGGGAACACCTATTTTCCTGTGATTATGAAGTACCATTGTTGTCCACTGTCTCTCTGGTTCCTGCTCTGCTGGTCTCAGGACTGGCAGGAATGGCCAGTGGCTCACGTCTTCTTTACACAGTGCCTCTGTTGACCACCAGCTCTGGCATTGTGAGGTTTGCAACCTAAGACTGTGGTCAGCAAAGCAAGAATGTCCAGGACTCAGTCTTAGCCTCTGATGCCTAAGATTTTCCTGCCTTTGGGAAGAGAGTACCCAAGGGAGACTTGGGACATCTGTACTGGTAACATGCAGATAAATGACCACTGGACCATAATACCTATGCCTTAATAGCATCTTGAAATAGTCATTAGATGTTAACACCTTGTACACTGGTGTCCTTGTACCTGTATCCTCAAAGTGCTTTGGATCTTTCAAAGACTTACACTTCTTTCTGTCCACCCCCTTCCCCTCCATCTCCCCAGATGCTAGTGTTTAACTGTGACTGTTAGCTGGTGCTCAGGAGTTACTGTCAACTGTGAAGTGAGTGCAAAGTGACTGTGTCTCTATGGTGTGGTCTGTAGGGGACACTTTTTTTTTTTTTTTTTTAAAGATTTATGTATTTTTTTTTTTTTAATGTATACAGTGATCTGCCTGCATGTCTGCCTGCAGGCCAGAAGAGGGCACCAGACCTCACTGTAGATCATTGTGAGCCATCATGTGGTTGCTGGGAATTGAACTCAGGACCTCTGGAAGAGCAGCCAGCGCTCTTAACCTCTGAGCCCTCTTTCAGGTCCCTGTAGGACACTGTTTTTATATCAAGGCATAACAAGCAGAAGCCCAGGACTGCGTCCGAGGCTGATCACTCACTGAGGGAGCTTGGGAGACATGCTATTGTTGCAGCTGCAGCGGCAGCTCTGCTGTCCCTTCCCCGAAGCAGCAGACTGTGATGTAGGTGTCCTCCTGGTAAGACCACGTTCATCTTATCCCCTGCCCCTTTTCTGATGAGTCTCGAAAATGACTGAGCAGAATCTCCAGAGCATCAGTCGAGACTGTACTACAGCGGCCTCTTTCTGGGTCTCCAGCCCAGCGCCCTAGAGAGGGAGGACTGGAGAGAAGCCATGGGACAGCACTTTTAGTTCTTTCTGCCAATTCCAGCCATGATTCCATGACTTTGAAGATCATCATGTCTTTTATTTATGAAGTATAATAGTTATTCATAACTTAATCTCAGAGAACTCTACAAGTAACTCTAAGACGTGTACCTGGAGACCACTGTTACTTTCGCTTGTCCTTCCTCTTGCTTACAGTGGGCTGTGAACATCTGGTTCTGCTCACTTACTGAGAACCAGTGTTTTCCAAAAACTAGGCCAGATTGCAAAACAAAACAAATATTATTTTATATTTATTGTACAGTGTGTGTGTGTGATTACGCACATGTGGACATCAGAGACAAGTTGTAGGAGTCAGTTCTCTCCTTCTCTCCCTTCTCTCCTAGGCATCAATTTCAGGTAGTCAGGCTCTGTGGCCTTTACTGATGAACCTTCATGTTGGCCCCTATGTGCATAACTTTGGTTTTGCTGCATTGTCCTTGTATATTTTTAAAAGATAGTTATATAAATTTAAAATTAGTGTATCTGGGGGCTGGAGAGGTGGTTCAGCAGTTAAGAACCTTTGCTGCTCTTGGAGAGGACCTGGGTTTGTTTCCCAGCACCCATATGGCAGCTCAGTTACCGACTGTAACTCTGGTTCCAGGGGATCTGATGCCATTTTCTGGCCTCTGCAGGTACTGCATGTATGTGGTGTGCTTACATGCATGTAAGCAAAATATTCATATACATAAAATAAGAATAAGTAAAACTTTAAAAGGATTAGCATATCTGATACTAGTTAGTAAACCTCCAAGAATAACCAACAGTATTGTAGGAGACATCATCCCAAGTTCCATTGGTGGTAGGTCAGAACTCACACTTGGGCATGGAGTAAGGCATTAAATTTCCCAAGAATAAATCCTCCACAGCTCAGATGTTCGAGCCCCTGTCTCATGACCCAAGGTTTTCCACTGTTGGCTTCTGTGGAAGGGGTTTTTAACAAAGATAAGCCAGTAATTTCTTTCCAATTATTCTGGCTGTATGTGTGTTTGTATATGTATGTGTATTGTAGTAAGATACACACCATATCCACTGTTGGTGGGAATGCAAACTTGTACAACCACTGTGGAAGTCAGTATGGCCATTTCTTAGAAAATTGGGAATCACTCTACCTCAAGACCCAGCCATACCACTCTTGGGCATATGCCCAAGGAATGCTCAACCATACCACAAAGATACATGCTCAACTATGTTCATAGCAGCATTATTTGTAATAGCCAGAACCTGGAAACAACCTAGATGCCCATCAGCTGAAGAATGGATTAAGAAAATGTGGTACATATACACAATGGAGTACTACTCAGCAGAGAAAAACAATGACAGCATGAAATTTGCAGGCAAATGGATGGAACTAGAAAAAAAATCATCCTGAGTGAGGTAACCCAAACCCAGAAGGACAGACATGGTATGTACTCACTCATAAGTGGATTCTAGATAGAAAGCAAAGAACAATCAGACTGCAACCCACAGAACCATAAGGCCATATATATATATGGCATATATATATATATGGCATGGGGGACCCTAGGATGACTATTGCTTATAATAAGATTTGATTTTACTCAATTACTGAACAACCCTCAATGAAACATTACACTATTAAGACAAGAATTTATACTCTATCAAGATGATAATAGAAAACAAATAAATTAATTAATCTAAAAAATAAGAAATAAAAGAAAAATTTGAACTATTAAAACAAACAAATAAACAAACATATTTTGCTAAAGCAAAAAGGGGAAACTAGGGGCTCATCATTCCTCTCCATATTCTATTCTTTCCCTTGTATTATATATTTAAAACTTTTTATTGGTGGATTCTGCTGGAGTATCCACTACAGATAAGCACTCGAGGGCTCCTGTTGCAAATCACCCTCTGGAGCGATGGAAGGACCTTTCTACTGACACTTGGAGGGGAACCCAATCTGGAGTTGCTGTGGGCCCAGGGTTCTGCTTATATCCTTCCCCCGAACAATAAAATTCCTCATTGGGTTTCTGAGTGCTGAGGGTGCCCTACGGCTGCAGCTGAAGCCCAACATGGCAGAGACTTATTGGGCCTTCGTGAAAAACTCTCCCCTCCCGATGCCAATGGGGGTTGAAAGGCCAATATGGCCAGCTTTGGCAAGCATTAACGTAAACCTAGGAACTGCAGCCATGCAGTTGGATTCTCTAGAAGGTAATGTATGGTAACCGCTTTTTCAAGTATGTTTGAGAACGTGTCACCCAGACACCTAGGAGATTAAGGATAACACTGAAGATCACTGACCTCCATTTATTAACAGTAACATGCCAGCAAAGTATTTTCATTTTCACAATCCTGTTCAAGCTAGAGTAGTACCTACTTCTCAGGAGTGGCTCTGTGCAACATTTTTTTTGCCTCCTGAAATGCATTTAGCCCCCTTTGAAGATACCTTAAAATGTGTGAGTCTGCATGTAGTCATTATGAGACCATTAGTTCTGTTCCTTGTGAGGTGCCTGTTTTTTCTTTAGAGTTCTTAGTTGTTCTTTTGCAGAGCTGCCAGCTTAAGTCATGCTGGGATCAAGAATAATGGGCCTCGGCAGTCCCCTGGAGTTGTGTCCATGTCAATGGATACCCACATGCTCCAGAAGAGAATTTGATATCGCTGCTGCTGTTGTTGCTGTTATAACAGCGGTGACTACAGATACTACTATTTCTGGGATTGCAATTTTAAAATTGGTTACTACAGCTGCACAGTGGAGACCCTGGCAGCAAAAGTAGTTACCACAGTTAATTAATCTTTCATTCTATTGGGCATGACAAATTTAAATAAATAGTTATATACATTTCAATTGGCTTTGAAAGCTATAAATTTACAAACTCAAGTTCCATTTGCTCTCGGGATACCATCTTACAAGGTCTCCACTTTGCAGTAAAGCTGGTTAAGGAAGGGAATGGCTCAGCTGCCTTTAACCTACCGGCTATGGGTGGGTTAAGACTTCTGTTGGTCTTTTCTGTGTGGAACACACAGATTGCAAGCCCAGCACCACTTAGAGATCTTTGGCAACAGTTAACTCTGCAGCTCTCACACAATTGAGCCTGTATGATAATGAGTATTCCGAGACGGGTAATACCTGGGGGGCACTCACCAACCTAAGACAGAGCGCCTGTGTGGCCTGGACAGGTGTTTCCATGATGGGTAAGGTGACCTGCTGACATCCCATGCAACCTAAGTCAGAAGCTCATTTTTTAGTAAAAGGGGGGGGGACCTGTAGGTCCCTGGCCCCTGTTTTGGGTAACTGTTGCATTGCTTGCTGACCTTGACCTTGATATCCTCCCTATGCTAATTCCCTGTGAGATCCCACCCTCCTGAAGGCTTAAGGGAAGCTCCTTGTCTGTATCCAGCATATTTCGCTTTAACAGCTTAGATGCAAGATTGTAAAACATCAGAAGCGGGGTTGGGGACTTAGCTCAGTGGTAGAGCGCTTGCCTAGCAAGCGCAAGGCCCAGGGTTCGATCCTCAGCTCAAAAAAAAAAAAAATCAGAAGAGATCTTCTGCCATCCAGGGTTCTCCCATTGTGCTGTAAGCCTGTATTTAAGACCTCCTCCCTCCTTCAATAGACAGCATTTGGCATTCAAAAACAAAAAAAGATACATACCACATATAACTTAATACTGTAGTCACGTTTAACCATATAATTCAGTGCACTAAGTATATGCCTATTGTTGTGTGACCCTCATTATTACTTGAGTCCAGAATTTCCTCCTCCCCAAATCTAGTCATGTACTTTTAAACACTTATCTTCCTCTAAGTAGGAAAAACTAAGGTAGGTGGTGGTGGCACATGTCTTTAAACCCAGCTCTTGAGATTACAGGAGGATCTCTGTGAGTTCAAGGCCAGCCTGGTCTACATAGTGACTTTCAAGACAGCCAGAGCTACACAGAGAAACCCTCTCTTGAAAAACAGCAACAAAAGTAGGAAAAACTACTTTTCCAGACCTGTTCCTAAGGAGGATACAATTACAATGTTTCCATTAACTCTCAAATAATATAGAGAAATCCATCTTCTGGTTTCCGTGGCAGAGAAGAGATTGGAGTGGACCCAGAGCATACAGGGAACATGGCCGACTATAGGTGGGCTGCTCAGCTGGGGTGTTGAAAGACATGGTGCCTACCTCCTCAGCTTTGTTCCAGTGAGAGCAAGCCTCCCTAGATACAGTCACTTGGCTAGTCTTTATTTTCCTGGTCCCAACCAGGGGTTAACAATCTCTTTGCTAAATTGGCATCAGAGTAAGGAGATGTGAGGGCAGGAGCTGCCGTTCCTTTGGCTTGCCTGGTGTCTCATTGCTTCTTTCACCCCCTTATTCTCCTTCTCCAAACACACACACATACACACACACACACACACACACACACACACCTGGCTTGGCTCAGACTTCTGTCTTAGGAGTCCCCTTCACCCATCCAGGCACCCCCCAGTCATTGAACATTTACAGTCTCTTTCCTTTCTCTGTCAACACAAGGCTGCCAGTACTCAAGGGAGCCAGAGTTCCTTCTCCACTTCTCCATCTTCTTCACAGAATCAGGTCCAAATACAAACCTAGCCTTCCTTTTTGTGACCACAGCTTTTTCTTTTTCAACTTCTGCACGCCCATCCCATCCTGCTCTCTAGTAGCTGATGCTCTAACTACCCCGCCCCCTTTCCTTCAGGTTTCTGGGAGCGCTCCCCCCCCCCCCCCCATTCTCTTGCTTGGAAAAACTGCAGTCCCAGGTCCCTTGTTCCTAGCATCTGCTCTAGCAGGGCTGTTGAAACACACCCCAGTGATGCTCCTTCAAGCTCACAGCCTCATCCTTCAGCTGAGCCCTTCCTATTTCATCAATTCTGGTCCTTGTCCTTCCTCCAGCAGATCATCCTCTTGTGTTTGGATTTAATCAAGTAGTCAGAATCCAGCCCTAAACTATATTAATTTAGAGTTGATGATCTTTAGAGAGATTCTAAATGGCCCACCTCAACCGTGATTCTTAAGCCTCCATTTTGGTTTCCTTCCTCACTGGAGGGTGGTACCTCTTACTTCACTGAGAAAACTCTGGCCCCCTTTTCCTGAACTCCCTTAACTTGACCTTCAGATATATGAAAGGAGATGTTAAAATGGATGTTTGGATCTCAGCCTCGTAAGCTGATAGACTTCAAATGTGCAGTGGGATGGTCTTGGGACCACGCATGTCTCCAAGGGTTTATGATGAAGAATCTCTCAGAAGACACTAATGCCCACAACATGGACACAAAGGGCTTGCAAGGGAGGATTGGCTAGTATTCCTTTGGAGAAAGCTGTGTTGTAAATATAATTTCTCCTGCCTCCCATAAAAGTTGGAAGAGGGCCTTGAGGTTGGTCGTAACACATGGCCTCTGAAGCCTGGTGGCTATGACAGACTGGGGACTGGCACGTACCTGCAGGTTCTAAGGTAAAAGGTCATGAGGTGGAGAGAGAACATGGCCAGAATGCCTGAGTATGCCTAGGCTAGGTGTGGGTTCCACAGAGGAACCGCCGGGTTGGAGCTACCAAGAGGATTGATTGAAGCTGAAGGAAGAAAGCAGGAGATTGCAAGAGACTTGTTTCTTCCGGGCAACATGGAATGCTGCCCACTTAGGGGGTCTGAAGGACCCAAAGGAATGACTCACAGAAGAGGGGCCTTAACACACCTGCCAGGCTGGAGAACCCCAAGCTATACCATGAAAGACCCACAAAACAAGGACTGTCCTGCACCATGACCACCCCTCAGCCTTCCTGCTTCACTCCAGACTGGATTAGACCCCAGAGCTCCCATCTGACCTAAGCAGATGGGGACTGTGGACTTGCAAAGCTGACAGTGAAGTACCCACCACAGCTGGCCCAGAGCAGGAAGAAGGGGAGACTTGGATTCCCATCTGAGACAGGATGTTCCACGGACACAGAGTTTCCAACTTGAACTGGCCACGCAGAGCTGAAGAGCCGTTTCCAGTTCACACTTCTGCCCCGTAGTTTTGTTCTTAGCTATCCCAAAGCTTGCCAGTTCCCTAGCTGCTTTCAGGTTGCTCTCCCAGCTTCTCAGATTCTGGATGCCCAAGTCAAACACATCTTCCTCTCTGAATAGGGACCTTCTTCTCTGCCGGTGAGTGCAGCTGGAAGTACCCTCTGTCTCCTCCCTTCTCCTGACCACCCTATACTTCTCAGTACTAAGTTTTGGTTCATTTCTTTTGCGGCTTTCTGTTTGAACCATGGTGAAAACAGAGTTCCATCACAATGACTCAGTTCTCCCTCAACACTTTTCTATTAGAAATACCGAAAGAATGTAGTTCTAATGGCTCCTTAGGGTGTTATTTGGGCTTCAATTGGCACAACATACCTTTGTCTCAATTTTTACAAATTAAGACAACCTTTATTCCTTTTTTTGGTAGCAAGAAAAGGTTGGGAGAACTTTCTACTCAATAGCTTCTGCCCACACAGGTGGGGCTACTGCAGGCATTGGGGTAGACCAGTTGCCAAATGGTTCATCAACTCTCCTGGATATATATGACTTAGTGAAAAATTATTAGTTGCCTAGGAAATTTGTAGATCTGGAAACTGATACCTTCAGGTCCCTCTGTGACTCTAGGCAGAAATAATGTTCTAAGACTAAATCAGATTCCTCTAAGACCTGACTTCTGGCTCCTCTCAGGTCTAAGTCTCCTATTCCTTGTTACTTGTGTCTCAGTTTACATCATACTGTTTCTTTAGACTAGAACCCATTTCTTCTAAGAAGCTAGCTCTCTGTTTGGACTTAGACATCCCTTTGTACTGATCTCCAAATTTCCAAAATGTGTAACTATCATTGTTTTTGCCACATTGTACCATAATTGTCACTATTAGACTGTGGAGTCCTTGAAGGGAGGACTCTGTCAGCACTGTATGTGAGGCCTAACACAGCATCTGGTATGCAATTGTTACATAGTTTGTTAGTGAATGAATGAGTGAATGAATGAATAAACTCACAGTACCTTCCTGTCTTCCAGATCAATTTTGTTCCCAAGCACCACCATGGGATATGACTCCTCCATGGGGATGATCTTTGCCAGGACGTCATCCCTCCAGATACCGAGGGCTTCAAAGGACTCTGGATCAGTAACATCAAATGCCAGGATACAGCCATCAGAACCTTTGTAGAACGTTGATACCATGGAGCGGAACCGCTCTTGACCACCTGTGTCCCAGATCTGGAGGGGAAGAGCAGCGCCCCACAGGCTCTGATGAATGGCTGACGGGAAACCCAGCAAGGCTGTATCATGCCAAAAGCTTCATTTCTGGATGGGGAAAGCCCCGGTGTAGGTGTGCACGGACCTTCCACATCTAGACAGTGCAGCCCTCCCACTCACCTACGCCACCACAGCTCTTAGCTCTCACTCTTTCTGTAGGTGATCAGGGCAAGGGTTGTTTGTTACCCCATCCCCCAACAGTAAGTGTCTTTTGGCTTTGTAGGTCACCTATCTCTGTTATATTATTCACCTCTGCTATAGTAGGTAAACAAGCAGGCATGTCTGTGCCCCCCCCCCCCCCCCCCAATGAAGAGACTAGAGTTAGCCCATGAGTTGAACTTTGCTGATATCTCTCCAGGTCCTCTGAACTTCTAGTACACTTTGCTATGTAAGTGGGTGATTTTCAGGTGTGTGTGTATTTCAGAGATGGAGGGGGTGCTCACCTGGAGCTTCAAAGTTGTGTCATCCAGTATGATAATTTTGGAGAGGATGCTGGCACCCAGTGTGGTCTGGTATTCCTCAAAAAATGTTTTGTGTACATATTGGTGAAGGAGAGAGGTCTTTCCCACACTAAGGAAAAAAAAAATCCACATATGGTAAATGCATACCTATAAACACACACACACACACACACACACACACACACACACACACACACACAGAGCTATGCTGTTGTTAGGACATTACCATTACACTGCAGTCCTTCCTTGAGTCTTTGAACTATTATTTTTTAAAATCAAAGTTGGAGTTTAGGAACGGGCTTTGATACATGAGTGACTTGAAGTGGGGGTGACACAGAAAGACAACTGTATATACCCTTGGGTGGGTTCCAGTGTCTCAGGAGAGAGTTGCTCAGATTCTGAATTTCTAGTGTCAATGGTCTAGAGACCACCCTTTGGGGGGCAAAGGACTGGGAATCCTTTCTAGGGGCAGGAACCAACCAGAGTGAGCAGTTTTGGATAAGGTTGAGTGTCCCACAGCAGTGCTCAGATTTTGTTGGGTGTGTCAGGCCGTGGGAAGACCCAGAGATGATAGTTACATAGCCAGTTATCACACAGCGGGGCCCAAACCAAGAACTTTTTGTTAGCTTCTTTCTTGAAGCTAAGCTCCCTTTCTTGAAGTGGGATGCACTCTCCGCTGCCATCTGACTCCGAAAGGGCTCCTTGGAGGTGGGAGCACAGCCTGGAGGCCTTACTGCTCCCAGGCAAAGCTGTTTTCCAGCGAACTCACAGCAGCGGGGCTTGGCTTACCCAAGAGCGCCAACGATGATAAGCTTCAAGTCCACTTTCTTTCGGGGATTCATGAGCAGCCTCAGAGCCTGTGGGCAAACAGAAGTCATTTTCACACTAGCTAGCCTTGCTTGTGGTCATTGTCACTGAGGCTAAGCCTCCCACACCCAGTCACTGCAGCCCTCCCAGGACACCTTCCCAATAGTATTTAGCATGCTGTGACTCCTTTCACATCTGAGCTCTGTTTTCTTCTGGTTTATCAGGATCTCTGTCCTTGGCTGAGGACTCTGGTGAGGCTGTTCTCCTGAAGGACACACATGACTCAGCACCCTGTACACACACACACACACACACACACACACACACACACACACACACACCCTTACTTTGCCTTGCCAAAGTTACAAGATGGACAGATCACTCACCCCTCAGCTCTTCAGAGTCCTGCTCTGGGAGGTAGCTCAGAGTGCCAAACAGCAGGACAGATCTGAACAGAGACCTCCTCACACACAGCACAGCCTAGAGCCAGGAATGGAGGCCAGTGTGGGAAGAGGGGATGGGGTGGGCAGGACAAGGGGTCCATTGTCAGGACTGCCTGGAGCCTTTGGATGGACAAGAGCCCCTCCCCGAGCCAAAGTGTGCTGTGCTTGCAGAATCACCAGGCTCTTTGCTGAGGCTGGAAAGGCTGAAACCAGTATATGTTTCTGGAAAGCGACTTGGCAGCACGTGTGGCGAGCCTCAGAATAGTTCTGACCTCTGCTTCTAGGAATTTTTCTTAAGGAAGTCACCAGGAACTTGAGCAGATTTCCAGAGTGTCCTTCCAACCCTGCTTATAAACACCCAATGGTGAAAAAGTAGCTAGGCCAGGACACACAACAAATTACTTAGTAGTCATTGGAATGGAGTACTTGAAATATTTTATTATATGTGGGAAAATATTTATGCTCCATAATTTGACTGAAAAAAAAAAGTTGCTAAATTATGTGTGCACTATCGGCTAAGTGTCCACTATTATCACAATTGCATTCATTTTTTTTTCAGTGTTGGGGATTGAATCCAGGGCTTTGTGAATGCTGGGTCAAGCACCATATACACAGCTTCCATGAACTACAGAATTATACATTGCAATATAGTTAAATCCAATTAATACATGCACCACTGAATATAAACAAATGTACCCCTTTCCTATGAAGAGAACACATGCACGCCCCGAACTTGACACTGGGAGCATCTAGGATGAAACACGTAGGATCTACTCCAGGAAACACCAGGGAAGAAGGAACAGGGACCAAGTGACATTAGAAAGTGTTTGAATAGCTTGAACTGTTTGGGAGGCACCCAGGCTGTGGGACCGGGACCTGTCCTTAGTGCATGAGCTGGCTGTTTGGAACCTTGGGCTTACACAGGTACACTTTGCTCAGCCTGGAAGGAGGGGACTGGTCCTGCCTGTACTGAATCCACCAGGTTTAAATGAATCCTCAGGGGAGTCTTGGCCCTGGAGGAGATGAAAATAGAGGGGAGGAGATGGGGGGAAGGTGGGGGTGGGTGTGGGAGAGGGGAGGACAGGGGAACCCATGGTGGATGTGTAAAATTAAAACACAAATATAATAATAATAATAAAATGCAAAAAAAAAAGAAAGAAAGAAAGAAAGTGTTCCCAAGACACGGAAAAGGGCTGGGCAGTGGTGGTGCACACCTTTAATCCCAGCACTTGGGAGGCAGAGCCAGGTGGATCTCTGTGAGTTGGAGGGCAGCCAGGTCTACCAAGTGAGTTCCAGGAAAGGCACAAAGCTATACAGAGAAACCCTGTCTTGAAAAAACAAAACAAAACAAAACAAAACAAAAAAGACACGGAAAAGGTATGGTGCTGACAACGTGGTGAGCCTGAAGAAGTGAGGTGTACGGTGTGTAGGGGGTGATATTTCCTAGGAGAGAATGAAGTAAGAAAATTCTGGGGACAGAGAATGGAAAAGGTGATTGATTTGCTTCAGGGGAGCAAGACTGAGGTAAACTATCCTATTTCATTCATTCATTCAATCAATCAATCAATCAATCAATCAATCAATCATCATTATTATTCTTCTAGCTACTTAGCAAAAATTCCCCATCTCCCAGGGATGTAGAGGCAGGGAACTAACCATATACTAATCAGGATTGGCATGCTGCAACAATGTCGCTGCTTATGAAGGTAAGCAACTAAGAAATGACTGAGAAGTCTTTGAAAGGGGGGGGGTGGGGGGGGTGGGGGGGTGGGGTGTCTCTGAGCATCCATTATCTCTTCTCAAGGGGCCTGAGAGCAACTGAGTGCTGTTTCCTAACACTTCCGTACAGTGTGTTAACTTATCTTAAAAGACCAATACAGTATCTTAAAAGGACTTAGAGTTTCAAAATGGAGGCAGAAAATGGACAAACTCCAGCAATGGCCGGGCACCTGTGGTGGTGGGTTGTACCATCCTTTGTGCAGCAGGCTAGCCTCACCATAGCCTTGAGGTGAGTGCAAACCGGGCTCAGAGAAGAGCCACTCCACTGAGGATATGGCTCAGTACTACTACAGTGTTGGCTTACCTTGAACAAGGCTTCCATCCCTAGCATACAGGTGTGATGTGGGGGAGGGGGGAGTCACTCATAACTCACATATCACCACACTGTGGTAACTGGATGAGCTAGTGCTTGAATGGAAGGCCAGAGAAAGCTCTTCTGTGCCGTGGTGCCTTTAGCTCATCAGAGGTTGAAGCCTTGGTGTCTGTGTCCATGAACGCATAGGGCACTGGGCTCAGATCTGTTGTGCCCAACAAAGCCTTGGGCATACTGGGAAAAAACAGCCAGAGGGCTGAAGAGGCTCTGGTAGAGCAAGGGCCCTGGGGTTGCTGAGTGGGAGCTGTATGTGAGGGATCCACACTTCAGTGGTCAGGCGTCACGTGGAGGTGAGGGAATGGACCATGCACATCGCCAGGGTATGCCACACTCTATATGCTGACATTTATTGGTCAGACATCATTGTGCTGAGAGCATTGAAAATGTGCAAGCAAATAATAGCCCACTGTGTGAGTTAAGTGCATCGGTGTGCTGCTGTGCTTGGTGTAGTGTTGTGATATATTTACTGGCACAAACTGAGGTTTTTTAAGAGTGTTAAGGTCTTAAAGGATTAGCTATTTCAGTGCGCACACAGTATCTGTGGGGTTGCCGCTGTTATTGTCCCTATTTCACTAAGAACTAAATGTGTCCAGAAACTAATTTAGGAGTTCCTAACAACATACACTCGGTAGTGGGGGCACCTCGGTTGGAGCAGAGATTTGGATCCAGGCCCAACTCGGTACTGATCATCAGTTTGGGAGGATACAGCACCACCTGGGAGACAAACTTCTGGGCGCATCTGTGGGTGAATTTCTAGATTGAGTTAATTGAGGTGGGAAAATATGCCCTAAATATAGAGGCAACATTCCACGGTCTAGGATGAATGGATATGCATACTGAGTATATACATACATACATACATACATACATACATACATACATACATACATATGCGTATGAATACAGAGAACACAAACTGAGTGCCAACATCCACCTCTCTGCTTCCTGGCTGCAGATACAGTGTGAACAGATAGATGCCCAGGCTCCTGCCGCCGTGCCTCCCCATCCATGATGGACTGTTCTCTCAAATGTGAGTCTAAATAAGCCCTGATTTCCTCAAATGCTTTGCTAGGCATTTTACCACAGCAATGAGTGCACTGGGGTACCCATAAGCTAGGGAGCCTACTAGGCAAATACTCTGTCACAGAGCCCCTCTCACACCTTTTTGAGGTGAAGTCTCATGCCATTTCCCAGATTGGCCTCAGCCCAGCAATCCCCTGCCTCAGACACCCAAGTATCTAGGATTGTAAAAGTGTACCACTGTGCCAAGAGACTTTGCTCTTAAGTCCCTTAAGTGGAAATGAATGAGACTAACACATCTTGGCCCTTAAAGGCTCCATCACAGCACATATTTGCTCTACCTGAATGTCCACTAACAACATGCTTTCTTCTTTAAAAATTAAACGAATTAAAAATTCATATATATGTACTATATTTACACCATTTTTCCCTGCCCTGAATCCTCCCCCCAACCCTTCCCATGTTTCCAACCCTGTACCATTCCCTCTCAAATTGATGGTCTCTCTCTCTCTCTGTCTCTCTGTCTCTCTGTCTCTGTCTCTCTGTCTCTCTGTCTCTCTGTCTCTCTGTCTCTCTCTCTCTCTCTCTCTCTCTCTCTCTCTGTCTCTCTCTCTCTCTCGCTCTTTTGGTTTGGTTTTTTTCTGAGCTGAGGACTGAACCCAGGGCCTTGGGCTTGCTAGGCAAGCACTCTACAACTGAGCTAAATCCCCAACCCTCACAGTCTCTTTTAATGGCACTTTCTACACAAATGCCAGTCCATATAGATTCTGAAATATAAGGTCATTTTAAAAAAGGATGAAGTGATGATGCACGCACATGAACATACACACACACACACATACACACACACACACACACACACATGCACGCACACATACACACACATACACATACATATACACACATACACACATATACACACACATACACACATACACACACACACACGCACACATACACACACATACACATACATACACATACACACATATACACACACATACACACACACATGCACACATACACACATATACACACATACACACACGCACACACACATACACACACACATGCACACACACACACACACACACACACACACACACACACACATAATAATTGAAGTAAAGAAAGAAAAGGCAATCTGAGCATTTGACAGAGTGAGATCGACCCAGATAATCAGGAACAAGCACCAGCTCACCGAGTGTGTTTCTGTGTTTAATTCTACACATGTGCATCCCGGAAACACATAGATAGAAACATGCCATCTAAGGAGAGACAGAGAAAGGAGCAGAAGAGGCCACGAGTTCTCATTCTATCTCAAGTGTCCATACTTTTAAAATGTATTCTTTAATCTTAGTTTCTGTAACTTAAAAACTTACCCTCTTTTCTTCTCTCTTCCAATCCCACCCTGACTTAACCTCTCTTCACAAAGCATGAGTGACTGGGTGACTGCCCAGCGTCATCTGAGTGTGATTTCCTATTTGGATGAGTCACTGTGACTGGGGTGGAGGTCAGGGGAGGCTGCCTCATAGCAGGCAATGACCGTGACTTTTGGGGTCAGAGAGCCCTCTCTCTTCCCCATTCTACCCATCTGTGACCTTGAGCCTTGAGTATCACTATGACTAACTTTTGTATTCCTCCTGGATAAAATAGACATGAGTTCTGGCTGTGGCTTCCTCTGAAGATGGCATGTGTGTGTCATATAATGATAGCAAGTTAGGGAAGATCCAGATAACAGTTTAGCACCTTTGTGGGGTGAGGGTTGGTGGAAGAGGTCCTTAGATCCAGTTGGCAGAGGTTGCCATTTTTGATGATGTAAACATGTCCACCATGGCTGGTTTCTCACTACCAGTACGGAGCATGCATAGTCCTAGAAGGACCTCGATGTCACTTGATCTAGTCCTGGGCAATGCTAGGCTCATGGGAAACAGCCAGACATGCCCTGAGCGCTTGTTCCTCTCACTGGGGGGTAGTTTCTTCACCCACAAAAATGTTCAATTCCTCTGCCAATGCCAGACCCTGGGAGGGACGGTGTTGGAGGGGGTTTCACTTGCCTCCTCTGATCCTTGTAACTTCTCCACCCCTTTCATTGTTCTGATCCTCTTTCCAGATGTGCCTTGGAACTGCTCTGCCACCAAACACCCCTGTACCCTGATCCCAAAAAGGGCGAACTACTAGACTGACTTCTAAAAATAGCCTTGATCTTTGGTTCAGAGAATGTCCCGGGCTGACCCAGTTGGAGGAGCTGGTTTTGGGGCAGACAGCAGCGGGGGCCCTCTTGACTACTCCCAGGTTTCAGATGGTAGCTGAGGTCCCCCCTGTCCTCCCCCGTGGCTGGGTAGTAACCACAAAGGCCTTTTCTGCCTCATTCTAGTCGCTGGGGGAGCTTCAAAGAGGGAAGCTGGGGATCTCCCTATCAACAAGGCTGAGTCATCTTCTCTTCTACTGAACAGTGAGTAGCAGGCTTGGAATGCAGGACCAGCCCAGCCAGCCCAGCCCACACAGAGCAGGGACTCCAGAGGGACCACCACTTCTCCAGTTCTTCCCAGCCAAAGCCCGGCCCTGCCCATTTGCTACAAAGCAAGGAAGACTGAGTTGCTGCAGAGCACTCAGGCCTGTGACCAGTCTGCAAGAACTCTTGAGGGTCTCAACCTTCACCTTCCCATGTCCCCTCCCTCCCTCTCCCACTGGCTCCAGGCAGGACCCAGCATAGTCTTCTTGCCTTACTTGTCCTGGGTGAGGTCTCATGTATGTCAGGGAGACCAGCCAACAGGGGCGGCTGAGAATTCCGCGGCAGGCCCAGTCTCCCTGCCCAGAATATAATCTACCCCAGATTCTTGTCTTGCCCTGTAGTGTTTCTTCTCCCTCTGACACCCCATACTACATTCATTCTAAAAAAAAAAAAAAAAATTAGTGGGACCCACAGGCTGAGTGTAAAGGCTTCTGTTTAGTGAGATTCCCAGAGAACACGAGGCTTTGTTGCCTGCAGGGATCACTTGAGAGTCTGCCTCGCCCACCCAAATCCTTGCAGGTCCAAACCTGCTTCCTCTATGAAGTACACCCACAGCGCTGCTTTCAAAAGGCTCAACGTTCTAGTTCTTTAACTCCTTTGGGGAGGTGTTTGTCCTGATTCCCCAAGTAGACTGCCTGTACTCTAGACTGCGCCTCTTCTCTCTCTGTGTTCCTGTCCCCCAAAGCATGTTGACTTCAGCTGGGAATGCAGAAGCTTCTGAATAGTGATGCATCCGCCCATGTGCCACCCATCCATGCATGCATTGATGCATGCATACATGCATTGATGCATCTGTTCATCCACACACCCATGTAGTGCGTGCCTGCTATACAACAGCACACTATATGTCTAAGAATACTCAGAACCTAGTATCTCCATCGGCTCTTTGTAGTAGGGGATTGATCAATAAGCCCAAAGCAATCTTTTTTTTTTTTTTTTTTACAAAATGCTACTATAGCCCAGAGGCTGGTAGGCTGGCAAGATGGCTCAGCAGGTAAAGGTACTTACCACGCAAGCTTGATGACCTGAGTTTTATCTTCAGAACCCATGAAAAGGTAGAAGGAGAGAACCCACTCCACAAAGTTGTCCTCTGACTCCCACAAGTATGCCGTGGTAAACATGCACACCCATCATGCATACAAAACACGTAACACACACACAACAACAACAACAATAACAACAACCACCAAGATTAGCATCTAGCTTTGAGTAGAACCAGGTCTGTCTGTCCAACTCCATTCATTGGCTCATGTATTATGGCTCTTTGCCAGAAGAAATACTTACAGATTAGAAAAAGAGGGATGTTTTCCTACTTTGGGAGCTTGTCTTTCTTTGATAGCCCCCACATCTACATCCCAGAAGGCACCCTGTCCATGTGCCAAGGAGACGCCAGATGCTGCAGGATCCAGCCCTCTTGGAAGGCTTCAGTTTCTGGCATTCCCTGCAGGTCTAGGGGCATAGTGCCGCCCTCCTGTGACTGAGCTGCTGTGTCCTGTCTGGCATTGCCACAGAACCCCGAGCTGGGCCCCAGCTCCCTGTGACTGGGAGGGAAGTCCTTTCTCCACCACACCCAGGAACTGTCTGCAGGGCAGGGATCTCCGGGCTGCATTAAAACCCTGCACCTGCCACATTCTGAGCCTCGTTCCCACACCGTTGTTTCTACTCGACAGTTCTGGAGCTGCTGGGCACATGGAAGGACAGATAGGCTGCCAGGACACTCGCTGCCACGGCTGCACGGCACTCACCTCACACAGGTGGAAGTTCTGGGTCTGGGCCTCTCTTCCCCAGAGTGGTAGTTTCAATCTGGCCAGTTTGAGAACGTGAAAGGGTTTGGTAAGAGGTTAGCTACTTCCCTCTGAGTTTTCCTTCTCTCTGCTGTGCACAGGCTTGGGAAAGTTGCAAAAGAGGCTGGGCCTGGGTGACCTCAGCTGTGTGGGTGGAGGAGGTGGGGTGGATTGGGAGAGCAGCGAGGCTTCAGAGCTGCCTGGATTTGGGGCACCAGGAATACTTACTTCATAAAGGATTCCGGTCCCAGGAGATGAGGAATGGCAGGCTTGAGTTGGAAACTTTTGGACAGAGGGCCTGCAAGGTGACATGTCCGACCTAGGGGCTTGTAGGAACATCTGCCTCTGTTCATGGGAGTCCCAGGAAAGAAGCCCTTTGTTGTTTTCCATATACTCATGGAGCAGATTTGGTCCAGCCACAGGGGCACCAGTAAGGTTGGAAGAAGTTCTGATTTTAGGCCTTGCCCTCACCCTGCACACCCCTAATACATTGGCACACACACAGAGAATATACACAAATACATGCATCCCACACCCTGCCATGCTACACATACATAACACACATATATTTTGTATACACACCCCTTGTGCCACATTCCTTATATATACACTACATGTGCCCTGTTCCTCACAACTCACACTCTATACCACCCACACCCCCACTCCACTCACACAGAATAAACTCACCCCACACCACATCAGGCTTGTAAGAGGTAAGGCATGTCTTGGTACCCCAAACCCTGACCCTGGGCTCCTCTGGTTAGGTTGTGTGGCCCAACCTGAGGCAACAATAAATTAAAATGCGGTTAGCACACAGTTAAACTTGGCATCTCATTTCACTGTCACGGAACATGCCTTGGGTAAGTATAGCTGGTAGATGAAAGGCAGATGGAGGGAGCTTAGACATGACTCCCCAGATCTCAAGGGGGATCCCCTTAAGGTGTATTTGATGGACTCCACATTCCTCACGAGTTAGGACTTCGTCTCCTTGCTTTGATTACTCTTCTGTCAGAACGGTCTTCCCGGTTCCAGGAGCCCTCTCTGTTGGGCTTTCCAGCCGCCATGTATCTAAACCAGCCCTAGAACCTTGTGTTTGGAAAAGCAGAGTAAGTAGCCTTGGGTCCCACACTTGGCCAGTGTACTGCCAGGGTGGGTCCTATTAAAGAGCTTTAGGTGGAACAAAAATTGAAGCTTATTTTCTTGTGTCAACCAGCAAGCTGTCTTGCAAGAAGGGACCTAATGATTTCCACACTGAATCTATACAGGAAAGCCGCGGGAAATTCTAAAGCCTGTTTGCACCCGTGAAGTATTCTGGTTGCTCAGGAAGCCAAGGTGATTTGGTGATAACTAATGGTTTATGGAGGCTGCTGAGCTCTTGGACTGGTGTCCTTTAGAAGCCCCCAGAGTCTAAACCACCCTGAATGTGTCTGATCTCATAAGCAATGCAGAGTTGGGCCTGGTTAGAACTTAGATGGGAGAAGCTTCCCCCATATTATTCTCCTTTTTTTTTTTTTTTTTTGACTCTGAGACTACCTTTAAATGAAACTTTGCCTGCATAGTTGTGTAAATGTGTGTTGTGTGATGATCACTGGTGAGATGTGAACAAATGTCACTCAGGGAACCAAGTAAAGACACCACCCAAGTCCAGCTTGGTGACCCACTGAGTTTTACTGGGGCTGCTTACAGGAGTATGGGGGAGGGGTTACAGGAGCAGAAATGACTCAAAGACCGCTGTATCACCAAAGCTCTCCCAGCATGGGTGACAGCTCCCGGAAGCCGGGAATCTGGAGCACACTGCACACATGTGCAAACAGCTCAGCAGGTTGGAGGGTGACTCTTCCAGGCAGCTCAGGCAGCCTCACCTCATGGAGGCAGCTTGGCTAGTCTCTGCCTCTGTTAAGCTCTCCTTACTACTTATTTATGCTCGGAGAGGGAGGGGTCAGGTACACCTGGTCAGTTTCAGGAACTTCCTGAAGCCTCTCAGCTGTTTACTTCCTGAGCACATGGAATGTCTCGCCTCCCTTGGCTTCCCTCAAAGATGGAAAATTTTATCTCAGAGGAAATGACTACACACAAAAAAACAAGATGGTGCTGGGGCATATACTGTAGAGATGCAGTGGCACGTGGATGTGCAGATGTCACAAGGTCTGCTGACACTGAGGACCCTTTGGGGTATGGGAAGTGCCCTGTCTGCAGCTGGATTTTCCGGCCTCTGACTAGGACGCTGAAATCTGTTCTCTTTGGTGCTGTTTGCAGAACTATTTCCAGAGTCTTTTGGAAACTGAGACACCAGCGATCAGGCTCCAGCCCCCACTTCCTCCATCCACGTGAATCAGAAGTCAGTAGCTTCCCTTTCCGGCTTCAGTCACGCTGCACTAGAGAGGGCTGCTCCGTTTGTACCCTGACACACCCATTGCATTCATTCCGTAGTCTGAGTAGGTCCGACGCTTTGACAGGGGGGGGGGGGGTTGGGGGGCTGGGGTGGTGGTGTTGTTGGAGGGGGATCCTGGAATTTAACCATGGAAAACGACAGAGACTAAGTAAAGGCATAAGGGAATTCAGAGGAGGAAGACGGTAGTCCTAGGTGAGGTGTTCTGAAGGGGAAGAAGAAGGAATTTGATCTGGAGTTTGAAGGACTAGCAGGATGTGCAAGTGTTGGGAGAAGGCATGCAGGCTCAGTGAAAGGGAAGTGACCTGGGAGTAGGCAGAGGAGATGCTGACCCTCTGAGTGACGAAGAGAGCTGGCACCTGAAAGGCACCCAGTTCAGGCCAACGCTTTGGCTGTGCGTACTCTGTGCTAGAGAGCTCCATCTAGGTTTTGCTTGTGTGTTTAGAGATGGGTGAGGGGTGATGGTAATGACGTGTTACTATGTGCCCACGTGGCTTTGAACCTCCTGCCTTTCTACCTTCTGAGTCCTGGGATTGCAGATGTAGGACATCTCTTCCCCCGTGGTCCATCGAGAAGAGGCCACTCTGCGGAGTGACCTGCTCCTCTGATGGAGAGGGTAGGACTCCTGAGAACAGAATGTGGCAGTGAGGACCTGCGGGGAGTCAACAGGTTCTCGTGACTAATATGCATGGAGGAGGGGGGTAAACAGAGGCAGGCCTGGACAGTCATGAAAATCCTTCCAGCTTGAGTGTCTTTTGGTTCACAGGAGGGACTTCAGGGAAATGGGAACCAGGGAAGGGTGGGATTCTGGTGACTTTCAGAAATGTTCATCAGACAGGCGCTGGTGTGATGTGGGCACAGGGGCAGCGGTGTGACGTGGGCACGGGCAGCAGTGTGATGTGGGCACAGGGGCAGTGGTGTGACGTGGGCACAGGGGCAGCGGTGTGACGTGGGCACAGGGGCAGCGGTGTGACATGGGCACGGGCAGCGGTGTGACGTGGGCACAGGGCGGTGGTGGGATCAGAGTAGCAGCTGGGATGTTCTTGAAACACCCTGGGAAAGGCAATGCTCAGAAGAATGGGACGAAAGGTCAGGTAGTAGCAGCACTTCTGTGACAGGGCTAGTGGGACTGGTGTGAAGACAGTCACCACTTCATTTGGTCACTTGGCAGAGGCAATGGTGTGGCTTATGCATCATGTCCACCCTCTGGACTTCATTTACTCTTCTCTGGACATGCAACACAAGTCATCACATTCTGTGGAACTTGGGCAGAAATGACCCCAAGGAGAACGCCTGCAGGGATGCTGCTCCCAAACTGGTCCCCATTTGGCTCTGGGGATGCTTTGATGCCGAGGGTAAGTTATAAAGCCTTTTGTCTCAAGGGCTTCTGCTTTTTCTGAGTTTCCCTGATGGGTGAAGGCTGGTACCCTAAGGACCAAGGCCTGCATGTTAGCTAACTGCTTCTACGTGCTGAATGAGCACTGTCTCAGTTATTTTTCTGTTGCTGTGACAAAACCCTGTGTCCAAGGAACTTATGGAAGAAAGAGTTTATTGGGGGCTTACAGTTTCAGAGAGTGAGTCTGTGGCCATTATGGTAGGAAGCACAGCAACAGGCAAGCAGGCATGGTGCTGGAGCAGTAGCTGAGAGTTTACCTCTGATCTATAAGCATAAGTCAGACAGAGAGAGAGACAGAGAGACAGAGAGAGACAGAGAGGTACACACAGAGAGACAGAGAGACACAGAGAGACAGAGAGATACACAGAGAGAGACAGAGAGAGAGAGAGAGAGAGAGAGAGAGAGAGAGAGAGAGAGAGAGCGAGCTAATTAGGAAGAGTGTGGGCACCTGAAATCTCAAAACCCACCTCAGTGACACACCTCCTCCAACAAGGCCACACCTCCCAATCCTTCCCAAACAGTTCCACCAACTTGGTGACCAAATGTTTAAAGATATGAGCCTATGGGGGCCATTTCTCATCCAAACCACCACAGGCACAGCATCCTCACAAGATCTCATGAAGCACTTCCTCTTACCATGACCATTTCACAGGTGAGCAAACAGGTGTGGAGGTGCTGGTGGTGGGAATCCACTCTCGGCTTGTCCAGCTCAGAACTCACATTATTAACCCGCCTACTCTCATGCTTTGGTAGTTTGTTTAGAACAACAAGCTGTTCTGAATAAACTGCAAAGGCAGTAAGTTAATGAAACAAATGAATAAAATCTATCAAGACAAAAAGTATGTGCACAACCATGATGAAGGGTGGAATGCAGGTGTGAATCCAGGTCAACTATCTGCCTTCAGCGTGGGGTGTTTTCCTTGACTCCTCCTGCCTATACATGGCAGTGTGAGCCTGTCCTAGTGACCTTGTGCGTTTTAAAGTACCACATTTAGTGCTTGACATAAACCAAGAATTTATTGGTTTTGCTTGAACCAAACCCCAAAGAACCAAATGAGCTGGAGAGAAGATTGAATAAACAGACAACAGATAGATGTTAGAATAGTGAAGTATTTGCAGTGTGAAAACCACCCTCCCACATGCCTTCCCCTCTTCCTCATTTTCCTCCTGCTCTCCATTTTTCTTTTCAACAGTGTCTTGGTGTGTATGTAGTGCATCCTGGCCTTGAACTCACAGCTTCCTACCTGAGCGTCCATATTTTGAAAGGAAATCAGCAATTTAGAGAATATGTGGGCCAATATTTAGAGAACATTGCATAACAGTAACTATCCCTGTTAATATGCCCAGAGGGAAAAAATATTGATTGATTCTCTCTCTCTCCTCTCTCTCTCTCTCTCTCTCTCTCTCTCTCTCTCTCTCTCTCTCCCTCTCCCCTCCCTCTCCCTCTCTCCCTCTCTCTCTCTCTCTCTCTCTCTCTCTCTCTCTCTCTCTCTCTCTCTCTCTCTCTGTGTGTGTGTGTGTGTGTGTGTGTGTGTGTGTGTGCGTGCATGTGCAGGTGCAGGGCAAGAACACAGATGTCAGAGGACAACTCAGAGGAGCATTCTCTCCTTCTACTGTGTGGGTTCCGGGGATTGAACTCAGGTCACCAGGCTTGGGAGCCACAGTCTTTGCTCACTGAACCATTTTGCTGGCTTGTTCTTTGGTTACAAAATAATTCTTACCAATAACTGTGAGCTAATTCCAGGGTCATGGAACACTTGCATATATTTTATGCTAAGAACGAGAACTCCATTTTAAAAGGAGCAAAGAGGAAAGAAGGAAGAGAAAAAGAAGTGGAGCCCCAGAGTGAAGATGGGCTCCACCAGTCCCTGGGAAACCTCAGGACAAACTCTGGGGAGTGTCCCAACCTGTCTTCTGTTTGACAGTCTACCACGTGTTTTCATTACAGGAAACTTAGAGGCGCGCTTCAGGAAGAAACCCTTTAGGACAGAGGCTGCCTGATAGGGTGGAAGTGTGTAAGGTGGGCTGGGGAAATTCACAGGAAGTCACTTAAAGGGTCACTGAAAATTGAACATTGAGAATAAATGCAGAATGTTAGAACTGGTATGTTTAAGTCCATCACCCTCTGCTGTAGTACCCGCTCGTTACTCTGACAACTGGTAGGTGAAGTGGGGGAGGGGAAGCCTCAGCCAGTTGGCTTCTTAGGTATATGAGGTGGACTACACCGTGAGCAGAAGGGTGATGAAGGCAGGTGATTTTTATGGAAAAAGTAGAATTGTGGAAACTCTAACCACCATGAGGGGTTCAGTGATGACCATCAGTTGCAGCTGAAAGAGGGGCTTTTGTATCAGATGGTGTAGGCGGACAGCCGTCAATCCACTCATTCAACTTAACATGACCGGTTAAAAGACACCCAGCAGCATCTGCCTCCTGATGGGACGCACCCGGTGCCATCTATATCACAATTTTGCCATGAATCAAGGCCTTTAGACCTAACTATCATTCCATAGGAAGGGTGGGCTCAGAGGCCCATGTCAAATGATAGATACCTCTAGATTCTAACCAGTCAAAATCCTTTTCTTGGTCTTGCCATACTATGGTCCTGTCTGGCCTGGAACTTACTCTGTAGCCCAGGATGCCTTGAACTTGAAGTGATCCTCCTGCCTCAGCTTTGAGCGCTGAAATATAGGCATGTACTACCATGCCTGGTTGCAAATTAGCAAAATTCTGAACATGGAAGGTTCTATAGAAGAAAAGAGACTTAAGAGACATTTCAAACAAATGCAATTTAATTTATGGGGTTTTTTCACCCCCAGTTAGGGATCTAGTTTGAATCCTGATACAAATAAATCAACTGTAAAAACAGGTACACATTTATGAGCGAGTGAGAGATATTTATATCCTGACTTTTAAGGCTATTAGTCATTGGATACAATGATACAGTGCTTAGAATTTGTTTCTGAATCTAGATGTGTGGAGCCAGAGGGAGAGAAGATCGAGGGGTCGGAGCACATGTGGATGGGCTGTGAGGTGGGGTAGAGGTGCTCGGGGATTTATCCTGCCATCACATCTATTTGTAAATATGTTTGGAGAGTGCCATATAGAAAGTTGGCAAAAAAAGCAATAAAGTCTACAGACCAGACTTCCTTCTTTCATCACGGTGGTGGAGGTGGAGTGTGTTCAGTGTGTGTAGCTGCGTGTGCTCTCACGCTTTCTTTAGTCTGAGTACTCTGGGATGGCTGCATCCTGTGGGCAATGACTTTTGGATATAAAGAGATCTAACAGGCTAAAGTGGTATCAGGTATCCATACATAGACAGACATCCCTGTTTAGGGGACCGCGGGGGCCAGTCCCACTTGATTATTTCCACGGTCAAAGACGGAGTAAAACTGCCGGATGAAGACATCCCCCAGGATCCAAAGGGGCCCAGCGGGCGGTGGAATGTCAAGTCCTTGAAAGCCACTGCCGCAGAACTGCATCCCATCCACTAAGTCCTAGGGTCCAAAAGAGGCAGTTAGTAGCAGACAGGGCAAGACAAGAGCAGCCCTGGGAGCTGTACTGAGTGGTGGTGCTGGCTGGCACCCAACGGCCTGGGATGGTGGGTGAGTGTCACTGTTGTGGTTGGTGGGTTCATCTTTCATTCTATGCCCACATCCAGCTTGCTCAGTACAGTAAACATTTGCTCCGTGCACTTATCTGTGTTCTACAGTTCTGAGAACTGTCTGTTTTTTACAGCCATACCCTGCCATCAAGTCTATAACTGGAAACACAGAGACCTTATTGCAAAGCATTTGGCATTAGAACACACTGGTTTAAAGCCAATCTTCCTTAGTTCCAAGCAGAGCTCAACTTAATTTGCATAAGGGAGAGAAACTGCTTTATGAATGACCAGCCACCACCTCCTTCTTGACATGGGGAAGCAGCATTTGAGTGGGCTCCCTTAGACACAAGGTAAGCACACATCCACTGTTCTATGAAGGGAGTCTAATCTCCCCCACGCTTCTTTTTCTTCTAGACACTGCGTAACCCACGTTGTCCAGAACTCACTATCCCGCCTCTGCTTCCTGAGTGCTGGGGTCCCTGGCATGCACCACTGCTCCTGTTCCCTAATCTTATTTTTCACTTTTGCAAAGATTTGGTTTCTGCCGGGCAGGTGTGGTTTTCCCAACAACCCTCTGAAACTCAAAGATGATGATGAGGAGGTAGGGGAAGTCACAGCTCTGTGGGAGGACGAGGATAAAATTCAAAGCTATTCCAGCATCCTTGATGGACTGAGATGGCCCTGATTGCAAGCTGGTAGGAAAGGACCCCAGTCCCATGTTGGGTACAAGCAGATCCTCTTGTTGGATAAAAGTAGGAGAATATAGGTGCTAGGTGGACATCTCCCAGGATCCAGAGGGGCCCAGCTGGAGGGTTAATATCAAGTCCTTGAAATCCACTACCACAGAACTGCATCCCATCCACTAAGACCAAGAAAGCCACTGCCACAGAACTGTATCTCATCCACTAAGTCCTAAGTGTCCTAACTGCAGTCCACCCACTAAATCCTAGAGTCCAAAGAAGTGCTTTGTAACGTGGTGATGGGAATGGCGACTGGTGAGCAGGGCTTAGTCTCGCTGTGTGCTTTGTTCAGTATGCTCTCTGCAGAGGCTGTTCCAAGAGCTTAGGAGGCTTACCACGAAGCTATGCTTTAGAGCATAAAGTGAAGGTAACTCTACGTTAACACCTTTATGCTGACACAGTCATCAATGGCATGAGTGATTCTGGTTAAAGATCGACATGTTAAAGTGTGTTTCCCAAGAAGACATCAAAAATCAGCCCAGGGGATGTGAAGCAACTATAGGTTTCCAAAATATCCAGCTTTTCATCTCTACCTCACCCTCAGAATTGGGGAATTATTGCAATAAAAGACACATTTTGGCTTGAGGAGAAAGCTAATTTGAATGTTGACACCCCCCCAAAGCAGTTTATATCTTCTTTTTTAAAGTCACTTTAAAAAATTTTTTACTATTTGTGTATATGTGTGTAGTATGGACCTGTGACACACACAATGGGAAGAGGATATTGGATTTCTTGGAGCTGGAGTTACTTGTGGTTTGTGAGCCACACAAAGTGGGTGCAAGGAACCCAACTGTGGTCCTCTGGAGTGGCAGCGAGTGCTCTTAATTGCTGAGCCATCTCTCCAGTTCCAGCAGTCATATCTGAACTATTTATTTAACTCTGAGAACCTTAGCATCCTCCAGTTGCACATGGGTAGTGTGGAGGATTAATATGTTTGCTGATAAATTCCTTATGGCAATATCAGAAATCTCCCTCAAATGTCTTGTACCTAAGTAGCTGCTGCCTCAGGGCAGAACCGGAAACTACAAGCAAGTCCAGGAGTTTCCACTACAGGCAGCTTCTTCTCTCTTGGACAGAAAGCCACATCAGGACTGCACTAGGTGGGAGGGAGCGTGGAGTAGATGCAGCCTTGTGTAGACGACTTTCCAGGGGGAAGTGGCAGGCACTGTGACTCACAGAATAAGGAAATAGCCCTTACCGGCAGGATGTAGGCAGTTGGGCTGAGGGTATATGAAACCCCGTTGATGAGGAAGGCGACATTTGGCATCGTGTTGAGGGAGGCGCAGTCCACAGCGTACTGAAACAGAGAAGGATCGGCTCAGAGACAGCTCTCTCCCAGAGAAGGACAGGTTCTCCCACTCCTACACCATCCCCGCTCCAGGTAGACACTCACTTCTCCATCCATGGGTGTGGCCCCAATGGCCTCTTGAAGCTGTTTGATCTTGTCAGAGGGGCCAGTGAGGAGGGAGGTCCCTGTGTCCACAATGGCCTGGCAGCCCTCAGAGCAGAACATCACTGTGTCTCCCACCTGGATTCTGAGGACAAAGGGCCCCGTGGTCCCATGGTTAGCACCTCATCCTTGGCCATTCCTGCTACCTGTGGGGCCCTTTACCTTATCAGGATACAATAATGGTATCTCCTTTGGTCCCTTCTACCACAGGAGCGTGTTTTTTTTTTTTTTTTTTTTTTCACCTGGCATGTTTGTTTGTTTGAGACAGGGTCTCTCTGCATATCTTTGGATGTTCTGAAACTCACTATGTAGACCAGGATGGCCTTGAATTCAAAGAGGTCCACCTGACTCTGCCTCCCAGGTGCGGGAATTAAAGGCATGTGCCACCATGCCTAGCCAACTTGTTTCTTTTTAAAGAAGGGTTTCACTCTGTCCAGACTAGTTCTAAACTCAGCAGTCCTGTCTCAGCCTCATGAGTATTGGAATTATAGGCATGCTCAATTATACCTGACTCAACTTTTTTTTTTTTTTTTGGACTGAGAGTCACAATAAGAAATATACTTACTTCTTGACCAATCACACACACACACACACACACACACACACACACACACACACACACACACACACACACACCCTGAAATACATTCTTGTAGTTTCTATTGTACTGTTTTTATTCAGAAATGCAGATCAGGAGCTAGCTGGGCATGGTGGGGAACACCCGTAAGTAATTCCAGCATGTAGGAGGCTAAGGTGAGAAGATCCTGAGCATCCCAGGCCAGCTGGGGCTACTTGGCAAGATCCTGTCTCAAAAAAATAACACAAATCAAACAGAGATTCCTTAAAATGACATCATGGGCATAAATAGGTAAACCTCTCCACCACCTGACGAGCATCCGTAGCCAGTGAGCATTGGAGCTGGTTCACTTTTTATCCAGAACATCTTAGAACAGAAACTAGACTGATCTTTCCTGATCTCCCACTTTATCTAGCACGGTGCTGGTCCTGTGACAGGGGTGCAATCCTATTTTCCCATTAGGTCCATGACCATGCATGGATTTCAAGGCTCAGTTTCAGAGCCATTGCCTCCACAAACCCTGAGCACGCAGTCTTTAGACAGAGAAGTCTCACTCTGCAGGCCATTCTAGCAGCTCTTGGAGTGCTGACCACATTCACTTTGGGTGGTGGCAATTTGGGACCACACCTCATCTTCCATGCAAGCTTCAAGAAAGCAAAAAACCGGAGTCCAAATCATGCTTGCATTCCCCACGTCACTCAGCCCTTGCCTCCGGTGTTAATTAAGGCTGTGTGAACAATGGGTAGCTGGCTGTGTGAACTAGAAGGAGGCCTGCTAAATGCATACAGAAGGAAGCCACTCCTGCAGCCCTTCCCGTGTGTTCCCACGCCTCCAGTCCAGATGTCAGGTTCCCGCATCTGCTCTAGTGCCTGGCAGTCACTCGGTTAATCCCGTTTGAGCTGTGGCTGTTGTGAGTTCTTCTGTTCAACCACAGCTACTACATGGAGGATACTCACCCATCCAGAGCAATCTGCCAGTAGCCTTGCTTGGTGACTGGGATCCAATTGAGGCTCCCGGAGAAATGAGAGGGGTCATAGCCTCCGAAAGTCAGCTCACTGCCTGAGCCACTTTCTGGGTCACTACATAGAGAGAAAGACACATTGTCGAAGAGGGGCCAATGGAAGCACAGGGCAGGGGTGGTCCTTGAGGTCCCTTTGCTGTGTGTCTGGGCACTTGTATCTGTTACCCAGGTAGGCAGAAACTACCTAGGTAGCCTGAGCCTTTGGGGACCAAAGAGAAGAATGACTCTGTCCAAGGCTCTGTGAATATCCCCTGCTTCTTGAATAAAAAGTTTAGGAGGTAGGGCACATCAGAACTGCAGATCCAAGGTCAGGAGCATCCTGGGTGTGCAAACACTGAGGATGCAACTGAGGATGCCCCCTCCAATACCCTTTCTCGGAGTATCTTCCCTGCTATGAATGCTGTGGTGTTGGGAGTCCCCACAAAATTCACTCCCCTTTGTTAAGGTGGAGAGATAATTTGAAAGCAATACATCTTATTAGAACTTGACTATTGGTTAATCTTCTTCAGTAGTTTTTTCTCAAGTTACATGCTGGAATTTAGTAAGATTCGGGGAAGAAGGGCATTTCCAGGGGGAAAAGGAGCAGAAAGACACAGAGCCTGGGACGCTGCAGGACAGGGTGGTAGTGGGGAAGGAGCATATATCTATGGGAATTGTAGGTTCGTTGGGGACTAGGGGTGTAACTAAAGGGTAGAATGCTTGCTTGGCATGCATGTGTCCTGGGCTCTAGAACTCTCCACCTGATCTTATTGAATTCTCACATCAACCCAGGGTTTGCTTGAGGAAGCTGAGGCCAGGGGAAGCAGGAGTCCTGACAGTGTGCCTTGATCAGAGTCCTACCGGGCCTGCTCCCAACTCTGGAGACACAGCACAGGCCAAGAGAGCAAATTCCAGACTCTTTACGTGTTAGGGGGTCAGGGAAAGGGGACTTGCACTGCAGCATGACGAGCTCAGACCAGCCCAGCATGGGAAAGGTAAGTCTCTCTGTTAGGGAGGAAAGTGAGGTAAGCACCCAGGCTAGGGCACAGGAGCAGCAAGCTTCGCGCTCTTCCCAGCTATGGTGTATGGATTTTAAGAACTTGCACAAGTACAGCAATAAGATAAAACGGTCTTAACCATTTCTGAGTGTGTAGTTCAGATTGTCATTACCATGAAGCCAAGCTCTCACGCATCTTCACTGTGTAGAATGGAAACTCATTAAACAAGAATCCTCTTCCCATCCCCCAACCCCACCCTTGGCAACCATCACTGTACTTTCTATGAATTCAATTCTAGGTACCTCTTGTAAGTTTTGGTGACTGGCTTATTTTGTTTTAGCATAAGTCTTGGAGTTTAATCCATGTTCTAGTACATGTCAGAAAATGTTTGTGAGGCATTGGGGATTGAACTCAGGGTCTTGTGCGAACTAGGTAAGTCCTCTTGTGTCATACAGTCTCCCTCACACTCCTTCCTTTCAAAGGTCAAATCATATTCTTCTGTATGGCTATACATTTTCCTTTCCTACCCATTAAAGTACAATTCATTTTTAGTATCATCTTAGTGGTTATTTTTTCCCGTCTCCCAACCACAGAGATTATCCTTGTTTCATTGTGTTTTGGTATCTACTGTCACGTATGGCATGGAACCGGACCTTGGTATTTATTGACCATATAAATCACTAGCCAATCTCAAGGGTCCATAGATTCAACTCACAGTGGTAGTTTAACAGTGCTTGTCACAACTCCTTTACGAGGCAACTACATTTCCTCAAAATCTGGAGAGCCTAAGTGTTTTGCTCAAGATCATGTATCATAGGTCAAACAACAGATTCAAGGATTCATGGGTCGTAGGCCCATGGAGTCTCGTGTACCAGGCCAGATGCCTGTAGTCCTCACTGACCTCACTTGACTGGCCTCACCTGCTCAGGTAGACAGAGAACATAGGCAGCTCCACAAGGTTCTGGGCCATCATGTTGTCAAACACTGGGGTCACCCCTCCAACAGCCAGTGAGGGGTATCCCAGGCCCAGAATCCCATCAAACTCCGCGTTCACAAAGGTCTGGCCAGGCTCCTTGACGCTTTCTCCGAACTGTTGGCCATTCACAGTCAGCCCTTCCACCTGAAGGGAGAATTGCACAAAGGTTCATTGGATGAGGGTCTCAGGTTCCTGGGTCCCCGTTCTGATGAAAGCCAAGCCTTCCTTTCTCAGCTTTCCTTGCTAAACAGGCACAAACATTTTGACTATAATCCCACTAATGTAATTTCTTCATGCAACTTTAAAAAGTGAAATATAATAAAATGCATAAATTATGAGTGTCTATTTTAATGACAGTCCACATACTACTCATGTCCGTGTAACCCTCCTGAAACAAGACAGAACATTCCAAAGCCACAGTATATGCCTTTCTTGTACACTGCCAATCATTGTATCTCTCCTCCAGAGTGACTGGTCTTCCAAGCAACACTGGTTTTGTCTACGTCTTTAATTTTACATAAATGGAATTATCCACTATTGTGCTACTGTGTGCTCTCTTACAATGTTTTTATTCTCATTAGTATTCCAAGGTATGACTATGTTACCATAATGGATCCCTTATGCCATGGGTGGATTTCTGGGCTGTTTCCTGTATTTGACTACCACTAATGGTGCTTTGTATGCACATGCTTTGGTGGACACATGTGCATCTTTCTACTAGAGTAAATCTCTAGATTTCAGGGTTTAGAAGTATTCTCTCTGAGCAAAGGTCCTGAAGTCTCCCAAAATTGTGGTACCAATGTTTCCATTACTGATATTCTGGGAGCCCCAGTTGGCCCATACCCTCATCAAAACTTGCCGTGACC
This sequence comes from Onychomys torridus, assembly GCF_903995425.1. Classification (NCBI taxonomy): domain Eukaryota; kingdom Metazoa; phylum Chordata; class Mammalia; order Rodentia; family Cricetidae; genus Onychomys; species Onychomys torridus. Next base: position 61,686,044 of record NC_050453.1, read on the forward strand.
TGTCTTTTCCATGTTGGTTTTGTTGTAGATATATGCAGGTTACATTGAGATTTTAATTTTATTTCACAACAATTCATGAAATTGCCTCTTTGGAGATCCTCTTTTAGAAATGCCTGTTTCCGTGGCAGTTGTTGGTGTATTTTGGAACCAAGCCCTTTGCTGGCAACTGCTAGTTTCCCCCTAACTGTCAGTGATGCCTTTTGCCGTTTTTGATGAACAAGATATGAATTTTAATGTAGTTAATTTTATTAATTTTTACTTAATTATTAGTGTTTTCTTTTTTTAAAAAAACATGCTTCAGAGTTTTTATTTTTTCACAGTCATGAAGACATTTCCCCAAGTTTCCTTCTCCATGCTCTATTCTTTTACATTTTTGCATTTAGATCTATAATCTACCTAAGGTCTGACAACATGTGACAAAGCTATTAAGATGAATTTTTCTACATAGATATCTAAGTGACCTACCATTTTTTAAAATAACAGCATTATTTTCTACATGCTGCAGGAAAATGTTCAATATGAGCAAGGTGATTGGTGGGAGATTTTTGGATTTTTCATATATCCTGGTACATTTGTCTCTTTTTTTTTCTTAGTCTATTCCAACATGGCAGTCTAAATTGTGGCTTTATAATACCTTGGCAATATTTTTACTAATCAAGATTATTTTGGTATATTACATTACATTCATTTACATTTTAGAACCAACTTATCAATTTCTAACACAAATCATTATTGTTTTGATTATGGCAACATTGGATTTATAAATCAACTTGAGATTTTGACTCCTTTATCAAAATGAGTCTTTCTGTGGTCATGGCTTTTCTTTCATTTATGTAAGTCTTTTAATTTCATACAGAAATGACAAATTTTTTTAGGGTAGAGGTTTCATATTTCTTAAAGGTAAGCTTTATTTTATTTTATTTTATTTTTTCCGTTCATATTCTTTTTTTATTTATTTATTATGTGTTTTAATTTTATACATCAGCCATGGGTTCCCCTGTCCTCCCCCCTCCCGCCTTCACCCCCACCTTCCCCCAAGCCCCTCCCCTCCATTCCCATGTCCTCCAGGACCAAGACTCCCCTGGGGATTAATTTAAACCTGGTGGATTCAGTACAGGCAGGTCCTGTCCCCTCCTTCCAGACTGAGCAAAGTGTCCCTGTGTAAGCCCAAGGTTCCAAACAGCCAGCTCATGCACTAAGGACAGGTCCTGGTCCCACAGACTGGGTACCTCCCAAACAGATCAAGCTATTCAATTGTCTCACTTATCCAGAGTGCCTGATCTAGCTGGGGGCTCCTCAGCCATTGTTTCATAATTCATGTGCTTCCATTGCTTTGGCTATTTGTCCCTGTGCTTTTTGCAATCTTGGATTCAACAATTCATGCTCTTGCAGACCCTCCTCTTTCTCTACAGTTGGACAACGGGAGATCCACTTGGGGCCTGGCTGAGGATCTCTGCATCCACTTCCATCAGTTATTGGATGAGAGTTCCAAGATGACTGTTAGGGTGGTTCAACATACGAAAGTCTGTCAATGTAATACACCATATAAACAAACTCAAAGAAAAAAAAAACCCACATGATCATCTCACTAGATGCAGAAAAGGCATTTGACAAAATCCAACATCCCATCATGATAAAGGTCTTGGAGCGATCAGGAATACAGGGCACATACCTAAACATAATAAAGGCAATCTACAGCAACCCAACAGCCAACATCAAATTAAATGGAGAGAAACTCAAAACAATACCACTAAAATCAGGAACAAGGCAAGGCTGTCCCCTCTCCCCATACTTATTCAATATAGTACTTGAAATTCTAGCCAGAGCTATAAGACAACATAAAGAGATTAAGGGGATACAAATTGGAAAGGAAGAAGTCAAGCTCTCCCTATTTGCAGATGACATGATAGTATACATGACTGACCCCAAACATTCAACCAAGGAACTGGTACAGCTAATAAAAACCTTCAGCAACATTGCAGGATACAAGATCAACTCAAAAACATCAGTAGCCCTCCTATATACAATAGACAAACAGGCTGAGAAGGAAATCAGAGATACATCACCCTTTACAATAGCCACAAATGATATAAAATACCTTGGGGTTACGCTAACTAAGCATGTGAAGGACCTATATGACAAGAACTTTAGGTCCCTGAAAAAAGAAATTTTTTTTTTAAGATTTATTTATTTATTATGTATACAGTGTTCTGTTATTTATTTGTTATGTATACAGTGTTCTGCCTGCCTGCATCTCTGCAGGCCAGAAGAGGGCACCAGATCTCATTACAGGTGGTAGTGAGCCACCATGTGGTTGCTGGGAATTGAACTCAGGACCTCTGGAAGAGAAGCCAGTGCTCTTAACCTCTGAGCCATCTCTCCAGCCCGGTAAGCTGTTTTTTTGATTTTTGTTTTTGGTGGGTTTTTGTTTTGTTTTGTTTTTTGTTTTTGTTTTTGTTTTTGTTTTGGTTTTTTTGAGACAGGGTTTCTCTCTGTAGCTTTGGAGCCTGTCCTGGACTAGCTCTGTAGACCAGGCTAGCCTCGAACTCACAGAGATCCATCTGCCTCTGCCTCTCGAGTGCTGGGATTAAAGGCATGCACCACCACCGCCTGGTGGTAAGCTGTTTTTGATGGTATTATAAATACTGTTTTTAAGACCTGTTTTTCATTTGTCTTCACATTGAAATCCATTTGATTTTTGTTATGTTTATCTCTTCTAGAAATGTTGGTAGATTTTCTTATTAATATCAATATTATCAAAGATACTTTTAGATTTCCTACGTGTAGAATTTTGTCTTGTGACTGTTTGTGATGGCACATGCCTTTAATCCCAGTACTCAGGAGGCAGAGACAGATGGATCTCTATGAATTTGAGGCCAGTCTGGCCTACAGTGAGAGTTCCAGGACAGCCAGGGCTACACAGTAAGACCCTGTCTGTAGCAGGAATCTTAAAGAGTCTTAATAATAAAATCCAACTCAGAGCCAGGTATTGGGGTGAATGCTGGAAGATCAGAGAAGCAGAACAAGCCACAGGCACATCACCTTGCCAGTTTCTCAGCTGATCCTGTTTCCTCAAACTGGAAGCCTCTGAGTCCTCACCCGAATGAATCTCAGCTGAACTGTGCTGTTCAAAAGCCTAAAGGCTTAACCAGCCAAAATCTTAACCAGCCAAGTGCTTCTAGTTTCTGGTTCTCATGCCTTACATACCTTTCTGCTTTCTACCATTACTCCCTGGGATTAAAGGCGTGAGTCACCATCCGTGGCTGTATCCTTGAACAGATGGATTTCTGCCTCTGGAATGCTAGGATTAAAGGCGTGTGCTACCACTGCCTATCCTCATGTTTAATATTGTGGCTGTTCTGTCTCTGACCCCAGGTAAGTTTATTAGGGTTTACAATATTTTGGGGAGCACAATACCACCACACCTGTCTCAAAACAAAACTAAATAAAACAAGAGGAAAATCTTGCCGGTACTGGAAGCCTAGCCAACTACCCGGGGCTAGAGAAGTAACAGATCGTGGAAGAGAGCCTACAACCACCACTTTATCAAAGCAACATCAAACCTCACTTCGCTTTAAATATCTGTCCTTATCCCCACTGATAACGTAATCCCCAACTATCATCAAGGAAACTTCTCTTTGCGACAGATAGAGATGACACAACCAGTCAAAATTCAGAGATGTGGAACCCAGTCCCAGTGGATATTTCAACCAAACAACTCCCACACCTAAGGCACAGGGGTCATTGTGAACAGTGGCCAGAAAGTCTGGAAGAGCCAGAGGAAGGCAGGGTTTGCTGTGAGGTTAAGAATGTCAGAAGTTACACCCATAAAGTCTCGCCAATATAATTGTGTAAACGGAAGCTGAACAAGGCTGACACCAAAAGACGTGCCTACATGGAAGGGAGAAAGCCCATGAGGGCTCAACCCTATTCAAAGAACTATGGGCAGCCCAGGAATGCTGGGAGTGGGAGAGGAAGGAGCATACCCATTTGGTTACTCAATACCACATGGTCATTCCTGAAAACATATACATACAAGTAACATTGTACAGGCAGAGCATTACATATTTAGGAATATGCACATGCATACCTATGTATATAACAACTTTTGTGTGGTGTTTTTTGTTTGTTTTTCGAAACAGGGTTTCTTAGTAGCTTTGGTGCCTGTCCTGGACTAGCTCTGTAGACCAGGCTGGCCTCGAACTCACAGAGGTCCACCTGCTTCTGCCTCCCGAGTGCTGGGATTACAGGCGTGTGCCACCACCGGCCAGTGTAAATAACAACTTTTAATGAAAAAAGAGGCCATGAATTTGAAAGAGAGCTAGCAGGGGTGTGTGGAAGGGTTTGGAGAAAGAAAAAGGAAGAAGGAGGTTATGCAATTATATTAAAAATAAAAACAAACAAACAAAATTAAAAGCAAACAAGGGGGTCTTTTATGTGCTGATATGACAGCGTTATTGCTTCCTTCCAAATCTTAAGCCCTTAGTGTCCTTTTCTTTTCTTGTCTTACTGCGTGGCAATGGTCTTCAGCACAGTGATGAACAGGGGGGTAATACGACTACTGCTGTCTCGTTCCTCATCTTAGGAGAAGCTCAAAATCTCTAAAAACTTCACTATGGAGTTTAAGCTCTGCTGCGGGCTTCTGAGGAACACAAATTAACCTCAGACTTGCAGTCTTCCTCTCCAGCCTCCTACGTGCATCTCCACGACTGGTCTGTGGATATTCTTTACTAGATTAAGGAAATTAATGATAAGTTTCCATGTCTTTATTTGGGTGCGGGCTGGAGGCCCAAAGAAACTTCTAACTACAGTGAATTCATGTGCTGAAGCAGAGGCTGCTGCAGAGGCAGAGGTACACCTGGCCTCAGAGCCGGAAGTGTGGAGGGAGGGGCCGCTGCAGCTGGAGTTGTGGGCTTGGCTGCTCCCTGCTCCATCCAAGGGAGCTAACAGAGGTGACAAGCTCTATGTATGCCAGAACCTACCTCCTGAGGATCTCAGTCCCTTCCCTGCTTTTCCAAGTTATTACAATTATCAGTTGGAACGCATCCTAAGTGGGTATTTATACTGTAACATACACATATAAAATATATTTACATATTCACATATAATTCCAATAGAAAGTTCTGTTTTATCTAAATAATATTTTACATAAAAATCATTTTTCTGACAAGAAGATATTACTGACACTGTGTTTTGTTTGTTTGTTTTAAATTTTGAGACAGGGTTTCACTCTGTCGCCCTGGCTGGCCTGAAACTCTCTATGTAGGCCGGACTGAGCCTCAAGCTCAGAGATTCATTTGCCCCAGGCTCCCAACTACTGGGATTAAAATGTGTGCCACCACATCTGGATTTACTAAAACATCACAGCCATCTTTACTAAAACATCACAGCCATCTGTAATGATTTATTTTTCCTTTATGTGCATTGGTGGTTTGCCTGCACGTGTGTCTGTGTGAGGGTGTTGTTTCCCCTGGAACTGGAGTTACAGATAATTGTGAGCTGCCACATGGGTGCTGGGAATTGAACCCACATCTTCTGGAAGAGCAGCCAGTGCTCTTAACCACTGAGCCATTTCTCCAACCGTCTTAAACATAGTTTAGCCGGGTGGTGGTGGCACATGCCTTTAATCCCAGCACTGGGGAGGCAGAGCCAGGAGGATCTCTGTGAGTTCAAGGCCAACCTGGTCTACAGAGCGAGATCCAGGACAGGCACCAAAAACTACACAGAGGAACCCTGTCTCAAAAATTAAAAAAAAAAGGGGGGGGGCTGGAGAGATGGCTCAGAGGTTAAGAGCACCGACTGCTCTTCCAGAGGTCCTGAGTTCAATTCCCAGTCAGCCACATGGTGGCTCACAGCCATCTGTAATGAGATCTGGCGCCCTCTTCTGAATAAATAATTAAATAAATAAATCTTAAAAAAAAAAAAAAAAAAGATTTGGGTTGGGGATTTAGCTCAGTGGTAGAGTGCTTGCCTAGCAAGTGCAAGGCCCTGGGTTCAATCCTCAGCTCCAAAAAAAAAAAAAAAAAAAAAAAAAAGAAAGAAAAAGAGACATAGTTTAAGGAGCCTTAGTACCCTAAAGGAAGTAATTAAGGCTAGTAATACATTCACTTTGCTTTTATATTATTTGATGACCAGCTCAGTGGAGTACCCAAACCCCACACAATTCAGAGTTCAGAAGGATTTGCACCAGCTTTAATTGGGGGTTGGGGGGTGAAAAAGAGTCTTCCGCTAGGTTTTTCCTTTCCGCCTTTTCCCACTTAATTATATGTGCCATGCTCAAATTAATAAAGGAATGTTGAGGAAGACTTGGCTCCACTGACCTTGGGCTCATGAATTGGAATGGTACCCATTAGAGTGGGCCAGCCTCTGTTTCTCCCAAGGCCTAGGCCCACCCACTTGCATAAAGTATCCAGACAGGACCAGGACTCCCCTGGTTCTCTGATCCCCACAGATCAGGGACCTAAAAGACTTTTGGTCTGGGGCAGGGGGGTTCAAGGAACGGCCACTAGACTTTGGGACTTTGACCCCTGTATTCTGCTCTGTTGTTGAGTATCTGCCTCATGCCTTCCTATTCCACTGATGGAACCCCAGCTTGCTCACTGGCTCGCATTTCTTTTTCCTGCTCAGGGATTGGTGATCCAGCCCTGACACCAGGCAATGCCCTGACTCTTGTTTCTTGAAGATAGTCCCACACTGCTCTCTAGGGCTCAGCGTGCTGAAAAGACTAGCCACTGTCCCATCTCAGGTGGGAAGGATTGCTCCCTTCCCCTAGAAGCTAACCTTGTCTATCTCCTCCTGAGGCAGATCTGAAATTGTGCCTGAGACCTCTCAAGGATATCCTGCTACCCCTGTGCACAGTTCCTGGGCAAGAGAGCAGTGATGGAGGGATTGAACTCACAGAGACTTGGTCAGCTCCGATGATTCCTGTCAGGCTCCCGGTACCATAGTGGATGGAGAAATGATTCCCTACCTCCTCGTATGTGCTGGACTGGGATGGATGGAACACCGGGTGTGTCTCTGGAAAACAAGAACACTGCTCACTGCTTCCATCCCTGCCCCAGAGAGGCAGAGTGGCTTCCCTTGGCTCCCCACAAGGAGTGGAAGATGGAGGTCCTTGGAAAGGCCTGTCATGGCCTTTTGCTAGTGAGATACTGTGTTCTCTGTAGCCTACCCAGGTGTGTCCCAACCAGGGATCAAATATTTGTCTCTGGGCAAACCTGGTTGCTCACAGTGACCTAGACACAAGATAAGCACAGTTTACCCGGCGCCAGGAGCAGTCTCAACCATCAGTGTGAGCCAGAGCCTGGCCTTCAGAGAAAGCTCAGGGGTGAACAATTACCACTCCAGGAAATTACTCCCAGCTCTTCATCCAACTTTGCAGATGCCTAGTTTCGGGTTTCAAAGAGATTCTACCCTTGGGATGTATCTCACACAGAACCAGCCTTCTCTGTTTAAGGCTTCTGTTTCCAATCTCTACCTAATCCCTACATTACCTCTGGCCAAATGGACACACCCAGGCCACTGTGCCACACCAGCCACACCTCCATGGGAGCCAGGCCATCGGGGCCTCCTTGAAGTAGGTGTACAGTCTTCCTTAGAAGAAAACCACCCTATCTCTTCAGGTACAGACCAAAGGAACTTTCCCCCATGTTCTTTTGGGTGTTCCAAAGGAAATGAGTCACCAAGTCAAAGATTTCTCTTCTTAGTAACTATTTTCTTTTCTCCATTATTTCTGACTAGTATGAAAGTCATTATCTTGACTAGTAATTTACTTTTTGTCTCTGTCCCCGGCCCAGCCACGCCAAATAGAGAGAGAGAGATAGGAAGCGGAAGCTGGTGTGGCAGGGAGGATCAGGGGAGAGAATCTAAGACTCCCCAACCCACAAACTACCACCTTTGACCTCTAAGAAGTGGCTCCCGCCATTGCTGTCCACTTACTGCATGCTGGGCTGGTACAGTAAACCGAAGGGACCCAGAGGTTGGAGGAGCCGGTGTCAAAGATGACGGTGAAGTTCTGTGGTGGGGAGCCAATGGAGATAGTGCCGAAGTATTCCATCTACAGGGAAGGGAGAGAAGGAGAGGAGGAAGGGGGGAGAAGTATTTGCAGCTGGAGCCTGGAGTACCTTAGCTTACAGTCTACAGAGCCTTGAAGAAGCAAGGCTGGAGACAAAGGATGGAAGGAACAGAGCGGGGACCACCAGGAAGGACACTGAGGAGAGCTCAGGAAACTTGGTTCCGAATCCTCTCTCATTATCCTGATTCTCATTATGTCAGTCATGGTGGGCAAGGCAGGGGAGACAGGAATGCCTCCATTTTAGGGATCAGGGAACTGGGGGATGTGGGAAATCAAGTACTTTCTTTGCCCAAAGTCATAGCTGGCAAAATAAATGCCCAGCTGAGCACACAGTAAGGGTCTTTCTGCTTGGAGCACATGTCATCCTTGTCTCTTTCCTCTTAACAAAAGCACTGAACACTGGCCCGTACTGAGCCCTGCTTTACAGAGTTCACAGAGACCAAGGGGTCATCCATCTGAGTCATCCAAGAAAAGAACTCCATGCCTGAGCACCTGAAGTCACCGGGGCGGCACTGGTCTCTGCTGGATGCCCAGCCTTTCTCCGTGCACCCAAGGCCCCCAGGCTTCAGCCTAAGAAATCTTACATCCAGGTAGTTGATGAGTGGTTCACTGGTACTCTGGTCCATATTACAGGACTCGCTGAACTGGATCATGTCCAGGTTCTGGGACTTCCAGAAGTCTGAGAGCTGGCCTTGGGCCCGCAGCTTCTTCCGGAGGGACTGATGCCTTCTGAGGGGCACCCTGGAGAAAAAGCGCGGCATGAGGGGGCAGCTCTGCTTCATGTATCAGTTCCGAGCGCGACTACAGCAAGACCACAGCAAGACCCAGGAGGGGACCTTCAAGACCAGGGTGTGACCAGATGCAGCACCTTCTCTGTCTGGAGCACTCAGAATCTGACAGGAGTGGCTCTACCCCCTGGGCACTGGCCCTTTGAGGTTTTCTAAGGAATGGGAGATAGGACACAGTCTGCAGTTTTCAGGGTTTCTCTGTGTAGATTTGCGCCTTTCCTGGAACTCACAGAGATCCGCCTGCCTCTGCCTCCCAAGTGCTGGAATTAAAGGCGTGTGCCACCACCGCCCGGCCAGTCTGAAGTTCCATCTGCCCCCATGAAGGGCTGACTAACAGGGACAGAAGGGCTCTGTGGATAATAGTGCTCCGTCTCCCCGGGAAAGTATCTGAAGGCTTGGAGTTACAAACCATGGCGTGGGGCATGCTTTCCACCACCAGGGGGAGCCCCTTGAACTGAGGCAGGCATGTCTACTGGAAGGAGAGGCCTGGCATTGACTGGGGAATATTCTCCAGGAATTCCCTGAGACCCCAGTTTCTTCTTTTTCATCTCCTCATTAGCTTTCCTCCCCCAGGGCAGCCTTGGGCTGGGGCTGGGGGATACCTAAGTTGAGCTCAGTGCCTTACCTGTTCACAGCTCCTTGGGCCTGTTCCAGGTCCAGGAGCACCAGCAGGAGCACCAGGAGGGATTTCATTGTGGTCCGACCAGCAGCTTCCTTCTCTGCTTCGGCCTCTCTTCCCACGTCTTTTCTTCTCGATTCAGGCCAGGGGCACCAGTTCTTCCTGGTGCCCAGACTTGCCCTGCCCAGTCTGAGGACCCAATGATAAGGTCTGGAGTCAATAGTCATGCCCAGAGTAAACAGTATGTGTAATAGGACGTCGTGCGCGCCCTCTGAAAATTAGGGGTATTCCTGTCCCAACTTCTCCCAGGGTCTTTGGACACCCCACACTGGCTTTAAGAAATCCCATGTTGGAGTGGGGATTAGCTTAGTGGTAGAGCGCTTGCCTAGCAAGTGCAAGGCCCTGGGTTCGATCCTCAGCTCAAAAAAAAAAAAAAAAAAAAAAAGAAAGAAAGAAATCCCATGTTTATTGTATGAGGGACCAAAAGGTCCCTAAACCAGGGTCCCACCCTGTTGAACTGCTACTACTAGTGTTCAGATTGAAGACCCCTGAAGGCAGAAACTGAAATACCATATATGAAGCAGGACTGTAAGTCAAAATGTTAGCCAGGCTTTTGTCTATATTCTTATTCTCTCTCCATTCCTTTTGAGGCTCCCAAAGCAATTTGTCCTACTCAGAGCAAAACCAGTACTCCCCAAAAGCCCCTAAATGGGCAAGTTTGGCTATGGATATGTGGAGTGGTTTTCTTGATTCCAAGCACCTGAGTCTGGGGCTGGGGTCTGTACAGAAGGGAGTGCAGAGGCAGCGTGGAGGGGCAGGGTCTGGGGCAGGCCTGTGTTGGTGTACCAGGGCTGCCATAGCAACATGTCATAAACCAGTGGAGGAAGCAACATTTGTTTTCTCATGACCCTGGAAGTTGGACATTCAAGTTTTCTTACCATCAACCTCCTCCTGTGGGTGTCCCTTCTCCAAAAGAAAGGGCCAGCTTTCCTGACTGAAGAGAGGTGGGGATGAGGGAGAGAAGGCCTCCGAAGCTGGACTCCAGTTGATGGCCTCTGAGCTGGACGGGGAAGGCCATCACTACTGTCATAGGTGCTAACACTTCCGGGGAGTTATGAAGTAGGAATTAGGGTGCCTGGGCTAGGTTTAGCTCTGCTCTTACCAGCCAATGCTCTGGCAGAGTGCCAGGGCCTAGCCTTTTATCTCTGAAGCTCAGCAGAAGGCAAAATTTGGTCTGAAGCTAGGCCAAACCCTTCCTCAGATCCAAAATGTTGACAAGACATCAAAAAAGAGGAGGAAACAAGTACAGAACCAACTTACCATGGGCCTAAAGCAACCACACCTCCCTGGCATTCACTTCTTTCCCAGAAGCCTGTCCTCTGGCCTCTCATAGGGGAGAGGGGCCTGTCTGTTTCCCCAAAGAGCAACATGCGACAGGAGGGCTACAAGCCAGGTCACTCCTCCCAACTCAGCTCTGTCACGATTGCCCACAGTTGCCCGACCAGACACCAGTGTCACTCTCTGGGTTTTTAGGAAGGTTAGGGGCACAAAACAAGACATGGGAAAGTACTAAAAACACCTTAACACATCCCGCGGGCAGAAACCTTTCGCTGGAAGATTTCTTCCAGGTCCTCATGGCCAACTCACTTGCACAGTGCATGGGAACACGGTCCCAGAGACGTAAAGTGATTTTCCCAAGGGCACAGTTCATCACGGCAGAGCTAGGCTCTTCACTGCTAGTCCAAGGCTCTTTCTGTGTGCTATCACTGATCTACTGATGCTCAGTATACCTGAGCCCCCCTCCTTCTCCATCTCCAGAACTCTCTCCCCATTTGTTTACTAAATTACAGACAGTTAGGCTGTCCCATGTCTAAATGGGACCTGGGCAACTATGGGTTACCTGACCCCGAGGTAGAAGACTCAGCCTGCCTGTTAGAGGGTCTGTTGAGTTTGGGAAAGTCTGACCAAGATTGGGAGCAAGCATGTGTTTGTCTGAGTCGATGGGCTCTGTCCTTTCTGGAAACACCAGGAACTGCAGCTCTCCTGGCTTCTCCCAGGTTGAAATGGAAAAGTACTGTGGACCATTGTTATGGACAGTGTAAACCCTCTTGGGGAACAAAAGTCCCTTGGGCATATGGAAGGCTATGTGTGTGATCTCTGGGGAGAGGGAAGAACTCTGGAGTTAAAAAGTGGTGTGGGTCATAGGGCACAACATAGGCAGTGGTCTGTTCTCTCAGCACTTGCAAAGGGGCTGTGGTGGTTTAAAGAAAATGGGCTGTAGATGTAACAGTCTTACTAAATAAGAAACACAGAGCCAAATGCAGAGTTAGAAGCCCAAGAGGTCAGAGGAATAGTTAAGAGCTGAGACTTAGAGCCGCCTTTCTGCCACTGTCGTCCTTCTCCTCCAAAGAGGACCTACTTCCTGTGAATCTGCCTTTTTATTGACTTTCTGTTCTGCCTTCTCATTGGTTGTAAACCCAACCACATGACCTACTCGTCACTGCCTGTCTATACAGACCTCCAGGACTTTATGATTAGTATTGAGATTAAAGGCGTGTGTCACCATGCTGGTGGTGTCCTAGAACACACAGAGATCTGCTTGTCATGTGATCGGGATTAAAGGTGTTCGACACCACTGCCCGGCTTCTGCTATGACTCCCAGGCAACTTTATTTATGTTAATGTATGTAGCTGCAGACCTTCTTTCCAGGTGCCACCAAGCCCCCGCGGTCCCACAACCCACATATAAAATAAACACACAGACACTTATATTATTTAAACTGCTTGGCCATTAGCTCAGGCCTACCATTGTCTAGCTCTTACTCTTATATTTAGCCCATTTTTATTCATCTATACTTTGCCACGTGGCTCGTGGCTTACTGGTACCTTACATCTTTCTTGTCATGGCGGCTGGCAGTGTTCCCTCCTGCCTTCTTCTTCTCCCAATTCTCCTCTCTCTTAGTCCTGCCTATACTTCCTGCCTGGCTACTGACCAATCAGTGTTTTATTTATCAATCAATCATCCACAGCACTTCAAAGATCTACAGAATATGACATTTAAAATATTTTTAAAATTTAGACTTTCTGGACAGTGAGACATGTCTGCTCCTGGCAGCACCGATTTACTTCAGAGAGGAGGATGGGCATCAAAGACACTTCATATGGAGTTTATCTTCACCTTGGCAAAAGTAGCCATTTGGGCAAGAAACTGTTCTTGTCTGGACTGCTTGATTGACTGGACATGCAGGACCCATAGAAAGGTGACCACTGAACTTTGCTTGACAAAATGGTCCTTCAGGTTCCTGTTTCACAGAGGAAACTGCCAGACATTCTACAGGACACTGAGAAAAGTGACTGAGAGATTCTAGCCCTGTGGGCTGAAGACAGATGCCCCAACTTTACAAAGGATCATTGGATGACTGTCCAGGCTGCCAGCTATCTCTGTCTATTGTCACAAGACTCCTGAGAGTTGCTTGTGTCCTTCTCCCATTTCTCAGGTAATATTATATCCTTCTGAGGTCTTTGATGTGGTTGAGGCTAGATAGTTACAGTTTTCCTTAGTTATGATAAAAGATAAGTTAGATATAAAAACCTTAGACTCACAAATATAAGATAGATAGGATATCTTCTTTAATTTTGCCAAATAAACTAATTATAAATAGACTAGATATTATAACTGTAATTCTTGCTTGATAATTGTTTTGTTAACTGTAATTTTACTATGTGAAAGTTAAACTTACTTTAAAAAAAAAGAAAAGGGGAAGTGCTGTGGATATAGCTCTGTATAAATAAAATACTGATTGGCCAGTAGCCAGGCAGGAAGTATAGGTAAGACAGGTAAGACAAGTAGAGAAGAGAATTCTGGGAAGTAGAAGGTGGAGAGAGAGAGAGAGAGAGAGAGAGAGAGAGAGAGAGAGAGAGAGACAGCGGCCACCAGGACAAGGAAGATGTAAGGTACTGGTAAGCCACAAGACACGTGGCAAAGTATAGATTAATAGAAATGGGCTGAATATAAGAGTAAGAGCTAGACAATGGCAGGCCTGAGCTAATGGCTGAGCAGTTTAAATAATATAAGTGTCTGTGTGTTTATTTTATAAGTGGGTTGTTGAACTAACAGGGTTTGGTGGGGGCTGGAGAGAAGGTCTCCAGCTACAACATACAAAGGCAGTGGTGGTGCACACCTTTAATCCCAGCACTTGGGAGGCAGAGGCAATTGGAGTTCGAGGCTAACCTGGGCTACAGAGTGAGATCCAGGACAGGCACAAAGCTACACAGAGAAAACTGTCTCGAAAAAAAAAAATCACATTTCAGTACAAATAAAATATCACCATAATGGGCCCCAAAGGGAGTGGCACTATTAAGAGATGTGGCCTTGTTGGAGGAATTATGTCACTGAAAAGTAGGCTTTGAGATCTCCTTTGCTCAAGCTTCCCTCAGTGTGACAGTCAATTGACTTCCTGTTGCCTGTAAGATGTAGATGCAGGACTCTCAGCTCCAGCACCTCGTCTGCCTGCATGCCGCCATGCTCCCCTCCATGATGATAATGGACTGAACCTCTGAAACTGTAAACAGCCACCCCAATTAAATATTTTCTTTATAAGAGTTGCCGTGGTCATGGTGTCTTTTCCTGGCAATAGTACCCTAACTAAGACAGAGGCCTTGAAAAGAGGGCTCTCCAGGAATGTGGGGAGGAGGCTGGCTTGGCTGCAGAGGTTTGACTCTTTCCAGGACCTGGGAAAGCTGTTGGTGATGGCACTCCCTAATTAGCTTATTTTTCTACAGCTTTAGATTGCAGAAGATAAAATAATAACAGGGGACAGTGCTATGTGGAAGTGAACTGCTAGTGTGGGATAAGAGCTGGCTCTGGATGGCAGGGAGCTGCACTCCTGGATACACTATCCTCTGGGACATCAGCTCAAAATGACCCCGACAACTACTTGGGGAAATGTCTCGGCTTCTTTCTGCTCAGAGTTGAGGAATAAAGGAAAATCCAGTGTTCTGCCAGGCAGTGGTGACACACGCCTTTAATCCCAGCACTCGGGAGGCAAAGCCAGGTGGATCTCTGTGAGTTCGAGGCCAGCCTGGTCTACAGAGGGAGATCCAGGACAGCCACCAAAGCTACACAGAGAAATCCTGTCTCGAAAAATCAAAAAACCAAACCAAACCAAACCAAAACAACAACAACAACAAAAATCCACCGTTCCACGTGTGACCTGGCAAGGAGGGACTGGCGGATGATGCCTAGATCCACCTGGTTTTGCCCTAACTGGCCACCTGACCGTAGAAGTCGTTTCTCTCAGAGCCGTATTCCCTCATCTATAAACTGAAGAGGCTGGGCTGAATGGTGGTAACAAGGGACGCCAGGGAGTGCGTAGCTGTGTCTCAGACCCTGTGTTAAAGGACTTGGGAGTATTCCTTCACACCTCGCACTAATCCTGGGAGGATAGTTAAAGTCACTTCACACACAAGGACAGGAGACATAGGGTGGCTCCCATGCAGCGCTGTTAAGAGGATTCAGACCCATGTTTGCCTGACTTTAAAGCTGAGATTCCTAACCATGACACTGTACTGAATGATCTGCATGGTCTTAGGTTCTGAGCTTCTTCCTGAAAGAGGGGGATGGAGAGGCTAAAGAGAGGGAGAGACTCGTTTCTACCATGGCAGACCATTTGTAGGCTCGGAAGAATAAAAAAGGTGTGTATAGGTGTGGTGATAAATGTTCTCAGTGCATATTCGTGAAGATTTGCTTGTTCTTTGAGACTGGTCTGTCTCACTGTGTACCCAAGGCTCTTGTTTCTACCAGCCCACTGTATGTTTTTTTAAATGTATTTTCTATCTTGTCCTCAGTGAGCCACACAGGAAAGGTCATTACTGTATTGTTGACTGGTGAAAATTTGCACCCCTCTCTGACTGAATTATGAAAAAAAGGAAACTCCTACTACATCAAGACATCTGTTTAATGCAGAGAGAATTTAGCACTAAACACTTATTTTTTTTTCCACACAGCTTGGTTTTCTTTGTTTTTTCAAGCCTCCTATTTTTGAGTGACTGGGAAGTAGGAAGACTGACGTCCTCAGCATTCCGCTGTGGCAAGGACTCAGTCATTTGAGTTATTTTCACAACCACCACCAGTTGTATTCTGGGAAATTGTCTTTTAGACCAGAAGTTGCACAGCATTGCCAGCAGAGGGCGCAGGCACCATGCAGGTTTCCTGTCCAGACACGGCCTCTGCCGGCCAGCACCTGTGTGTCCCCTGCTTCCTGCATAGTGACTGGTGCCAACTTACAAGGCTTGAATGCAGACAAAGCAGGGTTTGAGTTCTACCACGTGGCTTGGGATACCGTGGCTACGTTTTGAGTGTCAGCTTCTTCAACTATAAAAGAGGAAGTATGTGGGGGGCGTGGTGGGGCACGCCGGTATAATATCAGCACTGGAGAGGCAGAGACCAGAGGTTCACTTCGAGTTTGAAACCAGCCTGGTCTACATAGGAAGTTCCAGGCCAGCCAGATCAAACAGAGAGGGAGGGAGAGCAGTCCACTGGAGGAAATCACGTATAAAAGAGCAGTTAAGGTGATGTCTATTCCAAGACGCCGAGACATGTATCTGATTAGATTCACCAAACTCCCCTGTGGAAAAGCCTCCAAATGGAGGTCTTGGCAGGCTTCAGATATTTATTCACAGGTTTGGGGTGAATAGTCTCATTGATCTAATTTCAGAAAAAGGAGCACTGAGGTCCAAAGAGATCTCTTCCTCAACAGGCATGACTCAGGTACAGCCACCTCAAGATTGTCTGACTAAACTTAAGCATCGTGGTGGTTTGAAGGAAATGGCCCTCACATGCTCATGTATTTAAACATCTGGCCCCTAATTGGTGGACTGTTTAGGAAGGATTAGGTGTGGCCTTGTTGGAGGTGGTGTGTCACTGAGGGCAGGGGTGGGGCTGGCGGTGGGTTGGGGCTTTGACTTTTCCCGAGAAAGGCAAACTGTGCTCTTTGAGTTTTTAGGGAAAAGCCAATAGTTATACTAGGCCCAATCTTGCTTTCTCTGCCTGAGGCCCGTGGATCCTGATGTAAACTCTCAGCCACTGCTCCAGCGCCATGTCTGCCTGCTGCCTGCCTGCCACCATGCTTCCCGACATGGTGGTCATGAACTCACCCTCTGAAACTGTAAGTGAGCCCCCAGTGATTTTCTTTTATAAGTTGTCTTGGTCATAGTGTCTCTTCCCAGAAATAAAACAGTACCTAAGACAAATGTGGTCATGCCTACTGTAATGTAAGAGATGACCGTAGCTTAGAGCAGGTGTGCACGGTAGACCAGGACAGAAGCAGCATGCAGAGAACTGTTTTGTAGCTAGAGCCCAAAGGAGTATTATGGGTTAGACAGTGGGAAGGAGATTAGGCTCGGGGAGGATATCCACAGTTTGTCTTACTGATGCCCAGTACTGTGCAAAGTGCTGCAAGTTCAAGGTTGAGCCCACAGAACCGTTTATGACAGAGAGCTTAGGAACAGCTGGTAGTAAGAGATGGCTCAGTGATGTTATCTGTGAATGCAATGCGTTGGGGCCATAATGAAAAGGCTCTAGGGGGGACCTCTTGGATACATTGCTCAGTTGAAAAAGTAGGACAGAATGTGAGTATGTTACTATTTATAAAAAAGATGAAAAGTACATAAAAATATAGTACACACACACACACACACACACACACACACACACACACACACACACACGAGTCCTGAGGCAGGAAAACACAGGTAATAGCTTAACAACTTGGAACTCCACTTGGCTTGGGCTATATTCCTTTTCTAACAATGCACCTTAGGACAACCCCCTCCCCCGCACCCCCATATGCGTTAAACTGCAAGTGCACCCCACTTGGAGAATGGAATAAGTTTGTTTTCATTCAAGTGTGTTCCAAGAACATATCTTGGTATATGATAGACAGGGACTGATCCGGTCGGGACCAATTTGGGGTTCATGTGAGATAAGGCCTTCTGAGTGAACTTTTAGGAAAACATTATTTACCTTATATTTATGCATAATTGGGCATGCACAGGATGAAAATCAGATGCAATGGGAAGAGACATGCACAATGAGCAATTGAACTTGTCCATCAAAATTATCTATGCCACACTCCTTAGTAACCAGACTCCGCCTCCTAGACCCCATAAAGGAAGGCCCCAACAGTAACCTGGAGTACTCAACTAGTATAGCTTGCTGTTATTCTTTTAATTAATTAATTAATTTGTGTGTGTGTGTGTGTGTGTGTGTGTGTGTGTGTGTGTGTGTGTGTGTGTGTGTGTGTGTGTGTGTGTGTGTGTGTGTGTGTGTATGTGTGTGTATGCCATAGCTGCTGGTAGAGGCCTGAGGACAACCTGAGGGAGTTGGTTTTCTCCTTCCACTATGTGGGTACCAAGGATCAAACTCAAGTCACCAGT
Organism: Onychomys torridus; assembly: GCF_903995425.1. Lineage (NCBI taxonomy): Eukaryota > Metazoa > Chordata > Mammalia > Rodentia > Cricetidae > Onychomys > Onychomys torridus. Next base: position 61,703,960 of record NC_050453.1, read on the forward strand.
CAGGCTTGGCAGCAAGTGCTTTTATGTGCTGAGCTCTCTTGCCAGCCCCGGTAATTCCAGTGTTTGGGGGTGGGGGAGGGTTATCTTTGATAGACTGTCTAGGCTACCAGATGTGCCTGTGTGAAGTTGTTAGATAAATTTTCATGGTAGCCCTGTACCGTAGGCATTGTTTCCTCTACTTTTCCAAATGAAGAAACTGAGGTTCGAACACCCCAATAGCCATATCACTTTGTTAGCCGTACAGGGTCCAAACTCAAATGTCGGTTTTCCCCTTACTATTCATTTTCACATCTGCACTGCCCATCCCCCCCCCCCCCCCCCCATTGGTTCATCCTACTGTGTCTGCAGCTGGAATGGGAAGGAGACCCTCCAAATATTGCCAACTTTGAAACTGTGTGGGAAGTGGCCAGTTAGGGTCTGAGAGCGGTGGGTCACCTTCTAGTCCTGGTGTCCTCTCTACCTTACCAAGCAGCCTGGAACAAGGAACTTCCCACCTCTGAAAGGCAAAGAAAACCTGCTGTTAGGGGAATCTCATTTAGTTATTTTGGAAGTTTAGTCCCGAATTCTTTGCCACTAGAGTTAGAGGAAGTTTTTCTAAATAGGAATTTGTTAAACAACTAAAAGCAATGTGGTAGGACCTATGAGGTAGCTGAATAGGTAAAAGAGATTGCTGCCTAGGCTGAGGAGCTGAGTTCAATTCCTGGGTCCCACCTAGGCTAAGGAGAGAACTGACTCTCTCAAATTACCCTCAGACCTCTACACAAGCACCGTGGTGTGAGTGTGCACTACCCCCATCACACACACACACACACACACATATATATATAATAAGCAACAACAAGCTGGTGTTGCAAGCAGTTAATCCAACTGCTTGAGGGGCTGAGACAGGAATCAAGTCCTGCTGGTGACTTAATTGGACCCTGTATCCAAACAAAAAGCGAAAAAGAGGCCTGGGAATACAGCTCAGTGGTTGAGTGCTTACCAAGCATGCCAAGGCCCTAGGTTCAATCCCTAATACCGAGAAAGAGAAACTCAAGCCTGAAAACCTATTATTTCCTCATGTCCCCAATTTCATAGACTGTGCTGGGCATTTCTTTCTAGACAGCATGGTCTGTGTTGCGTGGTGGGCAGACAACCTCAGGTTTATTTTCAAGGACTGGTGGCTTCTGCTCACTCAGGAGGTGGCTTCCAGGGTGATTCTTGCTGTCCTTGAAAACTGGGATCTGGTATCTGACAACAAGGTAGCAGCTCTAACTGGAGAGCCCTGCTATCTGCTGAGAAGGTTGGCTCGGAGTCCCTTGTCCTTCAGCAACCCACAGCCTGCCTGGAAGCTCCTCCATCCAAGCTGGGCAGCCCTTGGAGCCCCTCTTTATGGCTCTGACAGTCTCTTTCCTCTTCAAAGCACACCAAGCCTGCAGGGTACTTCTCAGCCAAGGCTGACTCAAGGCAGCTAAACCCACACCTACTCCCCAGTGCAGGCGTACCCATATTTCTTTGTTAATTGTTGTTAATGTGGCTCCTACGAAGAAGGCTCATGAAAATAAATTTTCCCAAGGTGTTAGAATTCCTTGTTCCAGATCTCTGGAGGGTAAATTTAAATACCCTGAAGTCGTTATTCCTTCTCAATGAGTTTTATGTCAAGTAAAGATGATTTTGTTCAACTAGGCTGAGACACAAATTAGTTCACTACTGATCTTTCAGGCTTGGAGGTTTAAAAAGAAATGTACCTGGTCTATGTACGAGTTCCAGGACAGCTAGGGCTATGTAGAGAGACCTTGTTTCAAAAAATAAGTAAATAAATAGTACATAAAACTGGATCAGGAAACACATGCTTCTAGTACCTCCCTTTGACATTTGGTTCTGGGACTCTGAGATGGGGCAGGGAAAGGAATAGAATCACTGTTTGCGAGGCTCTGAAAACCTGTTTGTTAGTGTTTCTATGAGTAGTCAGTACCAAACCCAGTCAAGAGCCTTGTCTAGCCCCTACGGCTGCAAATAAGAGAGGAAATTGTCTTATGAGGACAAAGCCCTGGGGCTGAAGAGCTGGCTCCGAAAACATGGAGGACTGAGTTCAGTTCACAGCACCCATGTGCAGTAGCTTACAACTGCCTGAAAATCCAGCTCCAAGGGTCAGTGCCCTCTTCTGACATTCACAGGCACCAGGCAGGCATGTGGTGCACATACATACACACAGGCAACACACACACACACACACACACACACACACACACACACACACACTAAAAAAAAACCATGTGAGGGGCCTAACCTCAAAGGTACTGGAGTAAATACTAGTCAGAGATATTTTTTGTTGTTTTGCTCACACTTGTTATCAGTAACTCCAGCTTCCAAGACACTATGAGCTGTCGGAGCTATGCCTGCAAAAACAGAGACAAGAATGCTCTTAATTTGGGTGACAAGATAGTCCCAGGAACACTGTGGCACTTTTGGAAATCGCTGAGAGACATTTATGTGAATCTCTATCTAGACCTGAAGTCTTTCAAAGCAGGGAGCATACAGTAAGCACTTAATAAATGCAGACTAGCCAGGATGTGCTGAGGTGGCTCCCAAAGCTGCCATCTGCCTTCCTGACAACACAGGAAAAAGGTGCACCACCCTCTCTCACCCCCTCACTCCACTCCCTGTCTCCTGCTCTGCTGTCCTGCAGTCAGAAGAATGAACTCCTACAAGATGTTCCCTCCTTTAGGCAAAGCAGGATCTGACTGGGACCCTTGCAGAACAGGCCTGACAAGGATGCCCAGGTGTGCGGTGTCTTTGATGAAGACAGTGGGGGCTGAAAATGGAGGACAGGGAGCAGACCGCTGCAGAGGAAGGTCTAGAGGCTGGCCCAGCTTTCTCCAGGTGATCCAGCGAGCTGTTCATAAGAGTTGACACAAGAAGAAGACGATAAAGAAAAGTGGACTCTGTCGGGTGGTGAGAAGGTAGGTCAGGCTTTGGGTGGAGGACCCGGGCGGGATTTGGAGCTGCTCTGGTGGCAGATCCTCCCCCAGCCACCAAAGGTTCTTAGGACTGCCCTCTTTCCCTCCTGCTTTACAGTGCCTGCGCATCTAAGGTGCCTGGCTTTGGGTTTCGAAGGGAGCTAAACACAAAGTGACTCTGAGGAGTCTCAGATGTCGCACGACCTGGATGAAAGTGACATTATATAAATAGGAATCTGGGAAAGCAGAGATGGTCTAACCCTTGCTCATCATTTGTCGAGGAGATTTTTGTGCTAAACCACTCGAGCAGTGTATGAGACAGCAGACGTTACTAGAAAGGTCAAGCTTCAAGACAAATGGATTTTGTGGCTGCAGAAAGGGAGCTAGTCTCGGGACTGAAAAGGAATTTAGGGCTGTCCTTTATTGTCAGGAGAGTTCTTTTACAGGCACAGCGCTAGAACTTTCAGGGTTCTCAGTTCATTCCTCTGCCCCGGCCCTCCTCAGTCCATGTCTCAACTTTGTTTAGGAGCCATTTCCCTCTCATTTCCCTCTGAGAGGCCTGACACCCCTGGGGAGGGTGTGGAAGCTCCCTCTACAGCCTCCTCACATCTACCTCTGCCGTCTCCCTTTAGTTCAAGATATATTCATTACAGAGATCATCAACACTTACCTCCCACCCTCACCCCTCCACCCCCCACCCCTGCCCAAGAAAGATGTTCTGGATGAGGTGGTAGATGCCTATAACCCTAGCATTCTGGAGGCTACGGCAGGAGAATGGGAAGTTTGAGGATAGCCTGAGCTACCTAGTGGGGCTCTGTCTCAAACAAAAGTAAAATAGAAAAATGAAGAATGTGCAAATCACCACTCACAGATAATTATTCACTTTTGATGTTTATCCCCCCCATCACCGCACACCATGGACATGGACGGTGTCCAGAATGGACTGCTCAGTGGAAGGAGAGCAGGAATACACAAAGGCACACCTCACATGCAAATCCAGTGGAGCGCATTTGCATCCTTCCCTGCGTTGATGCAACAAGAACCCAGTAAATGCAAGTTGATTCCATGTGAATTATAGGTGAGATAATTGAACCCCAAATAACAGAAAGTGTGTATCTCTGGGTATAAGCCAGCTTCAGACATAAAATCACTCCCAGGGAAAAGGAAATTTTCCAGCGTCTTATTTCTATGGAAACTGCTGCTGGCATCACAGATAGGCAGATTTGGAGTTCCAGATGTCAGAAGTACATTTCCCACTGCTGACTGATAATACCCGGTCAGTAATGTACTTGCAGCAACAATCTCGGTAATGTTGTGCCCAGCGTGCTGGTCTGCAGACAGCTGTGGCACTGTGTGGGACAATTAGATGCGAGAAGTGACCGACAGACTTTAGTTCCTTGTAGTATGAATCTTAAAGGTTCTTATTACTAAAATCAAACCCGAGGCCAGTTATTGGGGTGAATGTTGGAAGATCGGAGAAGCAGAACAAGCCACAGCTACCTCACCTTGCCAGTTCCTCAGCTGGTCTTGTTTCCTCAGACTGGAAGCCTCTGTGTCCTCATCCCAATGGGTCTCAGCTGAACTGTGCTGCTCCAAAGCCTGAATGCTTAACCAGCCAAATGCTTAACCAGCTAAATGCTTCTAGTTTCTGGTTTTCATGCTTTATATAATCTTTCCCTTTCTGCCTCTACTCCCTGGGATTAAAGGCTCGATTTCTGGGATTAAAGGCTTGTGTCACCATGCCTGGCTGTTTCTAATGTGGTCTTGAACTCAGAGATCCAGAGGTATTTCTGTCTCTGGAATGCTAGGATTAAAGGCATGTGCTACCACTGCCTATCCTCATGTTTAATATTGTGGCCGTCCTGCTCTCTGACCCCAGATAAGTTTATTTCGGGGAACACACAATATTTTGGGGAGCACAATACCACCACAGTTCCTCTTTATGTGTTTGTGTGTGGAGGGGAAGGGGTGTGTGCGCGCGCGCATGTGCACACGTGCTGGCGTGTTTGTATGTAGAGGCTGGAGGCTGACATCTGGTGTCTTCCTCTACATGCTCCACTTAACTCATTTATTTACTTATTTTGGTGTGTGTGGTGTTTGTGCACGTAGGTGTGCAGGTGCAGATACCCACATACACATGAGGAGCCTGGAAGAACGTGTGTCCTGCTCTATCACTCTTTGCCAATTTCCCTTGAGACGGGGTCTCTTACTGAAGCTGGAGCAAGACCTGCCAGCCGGCTAGCAACCCCCCTAGCATCCTCCCACCCCCAGAATCTGCCCCTGCTAAGTGTCGGGTTAGAAATATGGGTCCCCATGCTCAGTTTTCTGTGAGTGCTGGGGCTCCAACTCAGGACCTCACCCTTGTGCAGCAAGCATTTTCATGAGTGAGCCAACTCCTCAGCCCAGACTTAGGTTCCTGGACCAGTGGTCTCAGTATCACACTTCTTGCCTCATGCCTCAGTGTCAATCATGTGTTTCTAATGGTTACGGAAGTTCATGTTTACCACACCTTTTCAAATCATGCGTGCAATCTGAATAGTGAAAAAGCCATAATATTCTTGAGTATCACAAATCTTTCTTTCCAATATGGGGGGAGGGGGATCTGATACTTTTGGAGCATAGAAGGGCTAGTTAGATGACTCAGAATTAAAATGAGTTTTCTTTTTCTAGTACTTTCTGTCTTGGAGAAGTTGCTAGCAATGTCAAAAGTCTGGCATCTGTTCAGCACAAGCAATATATATTTCAGGAATAATACTTTTTATTAACTAGGTAAAATTTTATTTTGTTCTAAGTGTCTTATTCTTGATATTTTTCTGGACACTCTGTACATCAACATTTAAGTTCTGTTTATGGTAAAATTTATGTACTAGGGATGTGGCTCAGGGGTAGAACACTTGCCCAGCATGCGTACAGAAGGACCTGGTTTAACCCCTAATACAGAACAAAACAAAACAAAAATCCACGCTAACAAAAGCCAAACACAAAAACCATGACGCTTATGTTGTCACAGACTTTACTTTAAATATCATGACCAATCAGAGCAGGGAAAACATATTTTTAAATATATATTTTCAATAGTATAGCCTTGGCTTATATTCAAGAATCTATATATTTAATAATGTTGATGCTTTCTGGAGAGTGTTCCCCATGCCACTGGCTTTGTAAGGTAACAGTTGTTTCAAATATTCTTCTGTCCTTGGAGCTTCCATGTTTTATTTGACTGCTCTGTTGTCATGTTTTAGATGAAGTCAGGCCATTCCAGCTGACTTGATAGGATTCACTAATGTCGCCAGAACTTTTTTTTTTTTTTTTGGTTTTTGGAGACAGGGTTTCTCTGTGTAGCTTTGCGCCTTTCCCAGAATTCACTCTGTAGCCCAGGCTGGCCTCAAACTCACAGAGATCCACCTGGCTCTGCCTCCCGAGTGCTGGGATTACAGGCATGCACCATCACCACCCTGAAGAACTTTTTGATATATTATTCTGCACAGCCTTAGGATCTTTGGGGAACTTATGTTGAAATATATTATGATTGTTGTAATTTTCTTCAGCCTTGTGTCCCTATTCCCTCAAATGCCTAGGTTATAGCCTAGGTTTGGTCTTTTTTGCTGATAATCTAGTAAAAAATCTGTATAGTCCTTCTCCAGCTATATATTTTACTATGGAAACAATTTTTGCTTGTTTGTGTGCTGTGGATATCGCTCTATGTAAATAAAGTTCTGATTGGCCAGTGGCCAGGCAGGAAGTATAGGCGGGACAAGAGAGAAGAGAATTCTGGGAAGTAGAAGACTGGAGAGGGACACCGCCAGCCGCCGCCATGAGAAGCAACATGTAAAGACACTGGTAAGCCACAAGCCATGTGGCAAAGTATAGACTAACAGAAATGGGTTAATTTAAGATAAAAGAAGTAGATAACAAGCAGCCTGCCACGGCCATACAGTTTATAAACAATATAAGTTTCTGTGTGCTTTCTTGGTTGGGTCTGAGCGACTATGGGACTGGAGGGTAAGAGAGATTTATCCTGACTGTGGGCCAGGCAGGAAAACTCTAACTACATTTGTGGTTTTTGTTTTCAAGACAGGGTCTCTCTGTGTAGCCTTGGCTGTTATGGAACTCACTCTGTGGACCAGGCTGGCCTTGAACTCAGAGATCTACCTGCTTCTGCCTCCAAGTGCTGGGATTAAAGGCATGCCTCACCATGCCTGGCTAACTTAATGTTTATATACAGACAGATTTGTGTTTTGAAAATATAACTAAGGAAATTAACTGTTCCTATGGAATAGGAGACAAACCTCAGTGGTATTTAACATTTCTTTTAATATTAAAAGTGATTTCAAGGGGTTGGGGATTTAGCTCAGTGGTAGAGCGCTTGCCTAGCAAGCGCAAGGCCCTGGGTTCGGTCCTCAGCTTTGGCAAAAAATAAAAATAAAGTGATTTCAGTCAACAAATTTGATATATGCTGTTGAATCTTTTCACCCAAAATGTGTGTGTTATTTAGTGTTTGTATTTATTTTCTGGGTTAATGTTCTGCTATAATGCTCTGAATCTTCTATAATGTTCATAAATGAAGAAAATTCCTGTTTAAAATTGTTTCTTCTTCTTCCTCCTCCTCTTTCTTCTGTTTGGTGACACTGGGGATGTAGGGCTCTGACACCAGGCTAGCTCTCTACTCCATAGCTACATATCCCCAGCCCCCACTTTGCTCATTTTGAGGCAGGGCCTCTCCAAGTCGCTCAGACTGTCCTTCAGCTCATTCTGTAACCTATGTCTGCCTTGGACTCGACAGCCTCCTGCCTCAGCCTCCTTCGTAGCTGGAACTACAGCCTGTACCAGTAAGCCTGACTCCAGAACTTTCTTGAGATGCTCTTTGGAATGACAAATATTATTGTATGACAAATATTTAAAAAATTGTTGACAACATTTTTGTGTCTGTGTTCAACAACAGCATGCCCATTTTCCTTATTATATAGAATCTGATTGGCAACGTTAGTAAATAGATATTTCCGAGACAGATTTAAAATTTGAAACTGTTGATATTTTGTTTCAGTTTCTTCATGTTTACTGTGGTGGGGGAAAGGTGCTAAATTCTCCTTATCTTTGTATGCTTTCTAGTTTTCTAGTTGATTAATTTTCCATTGTTATTGTTATTAAAGAACTGATAAAAATGTAGAGTCCTTCTATATGGTTTGTTACCGTCTGGAAAAGTTATTTGTTTATTCTGTTTCCCAAGGCTTTTAGCCTGCATTATCATCCATAAAGTAAAAACTTCTTCCTTGAGGGGAAGTTCTCACGCCGGGCACCTGCATGACCCGTATTTCCATAATGTGGAATTCGACTTTTTCGCTTTTCTAAGTCTAGCGTTTATTAAAATTCCCAGTGATGGGTGAGGATGGGACGCAAAGGTGAATTCACATTCTGCTCCTATTTCTAAGACACATCCCTGTCAGCAGTTTCCAGCTGCGCTATTTTCTTTCCATGTCCACCTCGTTCCCTGTCAGACTTAGTCAATAATTCAAATATCACTTTTTTTCTCTAGACAGATTTTCATTTTTTGTTTTGGGGCTGACATTATTTTTCTTTCCAATACCTTGAAAGAAACACCATATTAGCCTATACACAATATATATATATATTACTTTATATTAGAATTTGTAATAAAAATAAGTAATCAGCTATGAAATGTTACCAGCAGATATTTTGTTTCTTTTTAGGTGGTGCCTCACTGTGTGTCCTAACTGGCCTGGAACTCGATATGTAGACCAGGCTGGCCTTGAACTCAGGAGATCACCTGCCTCTGCCACCCCAGTGCTGGAGCAAAGGAAGATAGCAGCACTCCTGGCCCCCTTGTTACGTTTGTCCTGAAGAAATTTCCTTGAGGAATGTATTAATAACAGCTGTGAATCAATTAGCAGTTCATAGACAATGCACTCTAATTGAGGAATGAAATGTAGATATAGAATGGTACATGAACATTAATTACAATAAAAGTGAGTTGTGCCCTAATAAAAACCTTACAGACTCGGCTAAATTGGGGACTTAAAGGTACCGTTCAGACTATGTGACTTATACTGCGAAACCTCACCTTTCATCGGTACACAAATACTAATAGGGATTAAAAAGTCATTGAAATATACAGAGCAGGGCATGGTGGTATATGCCTGTCATCCCTGCACTAGGTAAGAAGACTGAAGGGAGGTCAAGGCTAGCTTGACCTACATAGTAAGACCAGGTCTCAAAAAAACCCCAAGCAATCAAACAAACAAAAACTTCACAATCCTGCCTAAGCTCCTCTGTGGGAAGCACCGGCAGTTTCTAGGACCAGCTGGTCGTTAGCAAACTCACTCCATTTTAACTTGCGAAACAAGCGAGTGTCAGCCTTCTTAGAAAAGGTCTGTCTTCCCCTGTCAGAAAATTATCATAGTAAATGGATTCTGTTGGGTAAAGTATCACATTGTCATTTACCAGAAAAACTGGTAATAAGATTATACACCACTTACCTTCGAAGTTACCAGAGAAACGAAAATGTCAAGAATACAGTTTTCTTGTAGAGAGTGGATGGTCGGCTTGGAGACCACGGTCTGTGTGGAAACACCGGTCTCGTTGTTTGCTAACTCCAACCTTAAGCAACTCTTATCTCTTGGCCACCTCAGCTGCAAATAGGAGATAACTGTGTCTGATCCTTCTAACTGCTTCTGGAGTCACACGGGACACCTCCAGTTCTGAGGAGCAAATGAGACCGGGAGACGGGCACTCACAGGAAATGTGACTGCTTTCTGAAATAAACCAGAAGCAGCCTTGAAAGTCAGCTAAAGGGAGCTGGGTATGGTGGTGTGTGTCTGTAATCTCCGCATGTGAGAGGTAGACACAGACATAGCAGCAATGTAAGGGCCAGCCTCAGCTACATACTGACTTGAGGCTAGCCTGGGATACATGATAAAAATGAAAACAATCAATAGTCAGTAGAGGGCATTATTTCTGTAAACACAAGGCCTGTCCCTCTTGAACCAATTGCGGCCCAGGTGCTGGTCTCACATGGTCCCCGGTGGACTTTTGCAGGAGCTCACAGGTCTGACAGCCAGATGCACTTGGAACACCAAATGTTAAGCCAGTTGTTGGCTGTTTGCAAATAGGCTACCGTGCAAATTGAAAATCTCAAAGTGATCTTTCAGGCGGCTTCAGTCAATAAGTGGACTCCATGGTAAACCTCAAGGGGACACAGGAAACCTATCTGGGGAAGTGAAAGTTTGCAGTAACAGCCGGAAGGACATTCAAGACCCAGAAATGGTGAGGGTATTCACTTCAGAGGGAGCAGAGAAGGTATACCTCAACATCTCTGCCCTGCTCCTAATCCCCGCTGGGGTATAGCAGCACATCTGCGGGCGACCTGAGGACAGGTCCCATCCTTCATTCATCCGTCAAGCATTTACAGAAGACTACTATGTCCCAGGCACTGGCGTAGATGCTGGGGAGATGAGCCAAACTGGACAAGGCCTTAGGCCACACAGAACTCTGGAAATCTACTTCATGGACCGTCCCTGTCACACTCTGTCTTCCCCGTTTTTCTTACGATCCTAGGTGACAGCCCTCCCTTTGTGCTCAGGCACCCCAGGCTCATCTCTTACCAGTGGTTTCAGATGCTCACTGAAGTAGAAAGGACCATAGTGTGCCTTTTAGCATGCCCGGCACCCTCTCACCTGGAACACACAAGGCAACTGCCTCCTCTTGTCATTCAAAAAACAGCTGCCTGGCACATGGAAGACAAAGAAGCAGGACTTTGCTCCTCTCTGACCCCACAGTCCTTCCTTTGGAGCACGTCTTTTTAACACTAACTTTTAATTTTTTGCCATGCCTGCTGAGGTCCGCTGGAGACGCCCCCAGTAGACTAGGGTAGAAGGGGTAGAGGACAGTTGTAGATACCATGTCTGCCCCTTCTACTCACACAGGCCGCCTCACACTGCAGGGGACACAGCACACGCTAAACCAAGTTTTGCCATATTGGACTTTTTTTCCCTTTGATTTTAGAATTATATTTAGTGATTCCCGCCGGGCGGTGGTGGCACATGCCTTTAATCCCAGCACTCATGAGGCAGAGCCAGGTGGATCTCTTTGAGTTCGAGGCCAGCCTGAGCCACAGAGCGAGTTCCAGGACAGGTGCAAAGCTACAAAGAAACCCTGTCTCGAAAAACAAAACAAAACAAAACAATTAGTAATTCCCTTGGTTGGTTACACACGGCCATAAAGATGTTGGTCCCTCCTCTGCTTAGTTCTCATGGTCTAGTTTTGAGCATTTTGCTTTCCTTGTTCTTTATCCCTGCTGTGGACCTCTAATCTAGCTTCCAAATGTTATTTGCCCCTTTGTGTGTTTAAATGATTCTTGATGTTATTTGGATGGAAGTTTATCTTTAGCTAATAGACTTTGGTCTTAGGGTTTACTATTGCTATGAAGAGACACCATGACCATGGTAACTCTTATAAAGAAAACATTTCATTGAGGGTGGCTCACTTACAGTTTCAGAGGTTCAGTCCATTATGATAATGAAGGGGAGCATGACAGTGTGTAGGCAGATGTGGTGCTGGAGCTGAGAGTGCTACATCTCACAGGCAACAGGAAGTCAACTGACTCACTGAGCAGTATCCTGAGATATGAAACTTCAAGGCCCACCCCCGACAGTGACACACTTCCTCCAACAAGGCCATACCCACCCCAACAAAGCCACGCCTCCTAATAGTGCCACTCCCTATGAGATTATGGGATTATGGGGGCCAATTACAACCAAACTGCCACAAATTTCTTCGTTGATTTTTTTTTTTTTTTTAAATTTCTGTGGCAAAATGCTTGACACAAACAACTTCAGGGAAGATGGATTTATCTTGGCCCATGGTTCTAAAGGTGTCAGCTCACCCTGGCAGGGAGGGTAATGGTGCAGCAGAGTCGCTCACATCATGGCAGCCAGGAAGCAGAGAAAGTCTGTCCTCCTAGGCTGTCTCCTTTGACTCCAGGCAGGTTCCCAGTTTCTGAAAGGAGGCCATCCACCTCCATGTGGAATTCCTCCCCCATAGTCTTCTCTGGAAATGTTCTCACAGACATACCCCGAGGCAAGCTTCTCAATGAATCAAGTTGACAATCAAGATTAATCATCACAAGAATAAGACATTCCCATTGGCATTTCAGGTACCAGCAGCTAGCCAGGAAGAATTCTGGACTCCGACCCTCAATCCCAGCAGGCAGTAGTGAACAGCTCAGGCCAGCAAATGGCTTAGGCTCCTTCTCTTGGCTCATCCACCTCAGGGCCTTATTTTCCCATGATTCTCAGCTCTCCCTCCCTGTGGCAGACCCTGTCTGTACTATGGCTACACTGTCAGGCAGGCGCCCTGTCAGAGTGCTCACTTCCAGGAGATGACTGTCCTGGACATGAAGATCTGTCAGAGGACACTCCTTCTCTTTCCTTTTGTCTTCTGCCCGACATTCCTCAAAGGACCTCACACTTGTCAAAATGTCAGGAAATGGCTTGAATCCTTAAGTCAGTGGTTCTCAAACTTTTTGGTCTCTGGACCCCTGTACACTCTTAGAAATCATTAGGAAGCCAAGAGCTATTGTTTTGTAGGCTGTATCTGCTTACATTGAGTATATTCAAAATAAAAACAGAAATCTGAGTATTTATTTAGTCTATTTTAAAAATAGCATCTTACCATGTTTTATGAAAAATAACTAATTTTCCAAAAGACAAAATTTTTGGTAAGAAGACTTACTGTTATTCTTGAAAATTGTACTGTTGACAGAATAATAATACTAGAATAATGTTGCTAGAATATTGGTTAGAGTGCTGGGTTCTTAGATCTGCCCCTGCATTCAGTCTCCTGCGGACCACTCAGTGGAGCCTTTGAAAACCCCACTTGGTTACTGGAGAAACTGTGAGGTAGTGGCAGGCATCTTGGTACTCATGTGGGGATGCTTTGACTTTGTCTACCCTCTGAAAGGATCCCCTGGGCTTCCAGGGGGTCCCCCGGTACACCTTGAAAACCTGGAGACCGTCTGGCTTTGGTGCCCCAAGAAGCTATAATCTCTGGAGCTTGCACCCACAGGTTAGATTTCCTTAGTGACCCAATATTCCTGCCGCTGTCGTTGCCTTAGTGTGTCTGAGTAGCCTTCTTCCTGGGGATGTTCGTCCAGTCTTGGTCACTGTGACAAAATACCGGAGGAAAACAATTTGAGGGAGGGATTGTTTTGTCTCAGAAGGGTAAGTCAGTGGTTGGTTGGTTCCATTACTTTTTTTTTTTTTTTTGGTTTTTCGACACAGGGTTTCTCTGTGTAGCTTTGCGCCTTTCCTGGAACTCACTTGGTAGCCCAGGCTGGCCTTGCCTCCTGAGTGCTGGGATTACAGGCGTGTGCCACCACTGCCCAGCAGTTCCATTACTTTTAGGCATGACAAGGCAGACACATTATTGAGAAAGAAACTGCTCACCTCATAGTGTTCAGGAAGCACGGCTTTTCTTTCTTTCTTTTTTTTTAAAGCCAGGGTTTCTCTGTGTAGGTTGGCTTCCTGTCCTGGATCTCTCTCTGTAGACCAGACTGGCCTCGAACTCACAGAGATCTGCCTGCCTCTGCCTCCCGAGCGCTGGGATTACAGGTGTGCGCCACTACCGCCCGGCCGGCCTTCATGAGAGTTCTTAATGTGTAGAGAGAGAAAAAATTAGAGCTAGAATCAAATAATGTTGGGAAGTAACAAATAAGTGGAGAATAATGTGGAGAAATTCTTAGTTTAAACTAATGCCCAGCTGGGCATGGCGTTGCACATTTCTAATTCCTGCACTCAGAGGCTGGACAGTCTTGAATTTAACTACTCCAACGACAAAACCAGTGAAGAAGGAAGACGGCTGCCGTGTCTTCTGAGGAGGGTGCCGGGTCTCACAATGCTTGTGGACCCCACCTACAGGTTCCAGAGGGGAGAATGCAGGAAGCAGGTCCATCCAAGCCTCCGTGCCCTTCCTGAGCCGAAAACCGGCAAGCATGGAACCCGCAGCACTGGGCCTCAGCAGGGTGCAGGACAAGTCACATGCTCTCTCTGGCTTCCCATCACCCTGCAGAGTTATCCGGCCACTGCCACTCTTGAATGCCTTGGTTTGCGTGGTTGCTTGTAAACCAGGCTTTGGTAACGTAAAAGTAGGTTTGAGGTCAAGGAAAGAGGGGCAGGAAGTGGTTTGCTATAATAAGATAGTTGAACTGGGGAACTGGGGGTGAGGCCAAGGGAGCTGGGGAGATGGGAGGAGAGCTTTTTTTTTTTTTAAGATTTATTTATTTATTATGTATACAGAAGAGGGCATCAGATCTCATTACCGATGGTTGTGAGCCACCATGTGGTTGCTGGGAATTGAACTCAGGACCTCTGGAAGAGCAGTCAGTGCTCTTAACCTCTGAGCCATCTCTCCAGCCCTGGGAGGAGAGTTTTGATGGGAAACAGAGTTAAACATTTTTTTTTCTTATTGAGACAATGTCTTTTTCGTGTGTGTGTGTGTGTGTGTGTGTGTGTGTGTGTGTGTGTGTGTGTTATGTACATGAGTCCAGTTGTGTGCATGCCATGGCACATGCGGAGGTTGACCTGAGGGTTTCTGAGGGTTCTCCTGTCTCCACTTCCACCTTCCACGGGAACTCTAGGAGGTCAGGTGTGTGCTGCTGTATGGCTTAATGCTGTTTTAGGAATGCAAACTCAGGTCCTTCATACTTGAATGGCTAACAGTTTATAACTGAGTCATCCCCTCAGCCAGGGACAGGGTCTTTCTGTGTAGCTCAGGCTAACCTTGAACTCACAGCAACCCCACTTCAGCCTCCCGTGTTCTAAGATGACTGGCGTGTATTACCCACACCTGGCTCAGAATCGTGGGGATAGAAAAGATGTCCGCCAGCACCGACTACAGGAAAGCCACTAAACACAAACACCTTGTGGGGTGTTTGGGAGGAAGGAGACAGTGTGAAAGGGTGTCCACAACTTGTTCAGCATTGTGCAGAAATGAGTGGGGAGCAGTAGGTGCACCGTGAACAGGGTGGAGACCAGGGGGTGACTGAGCTCGGAATCAAAAGTCACTTTGAGAACATGGCGCCTATGAGAACTGTCTGAAGTCTCTGAG
The DNA here is from genome assembly GCF_903995425.1 of Onychomys torridus. Lineage (NCBI taxonomy): Eukaryota > Metazoa > Chordata > Mammalia > Rodentia > Cricetidae > Onychomys > Onychomys torridus. Next base: position 61,719,019 of record NC_050453.1, read on the forward strand.
CGTGCACTGGAGAGCCCAAGGAACCTACAGTGTAGAGACTCAAGCCAATTGCTTTCCAGTCTTCCTGAGCAGCTTGACCTCAGCAACAATCTGTGTTGTGAAATGAAAACATGTTTTCCTTATTGCAAGATGCCTCTTCATATAATGTGCCTTGTTTATACCTGGGTAGTATTCCTCCAATTTCCTGGTTTCCCCAACCTGTGCCCTATGGGCATTTCTTAGGGTCAGAAGTGGCTTTTGTACCCACAGGAAGAGGTAGCTCTAGGAGGTAACTACTCGGAAGGGCCCCAAAGACCAGGCTCAATCTAAAAAGGCTACAGAGTGGCTATTGGTTTGCCTGTGGGTGAGCAAGATGGCTGTACCTGACCTGAGGCCAGCATGTCTTTTGTTTGAATTAATTAATTGAGACAGGATCTCTCTCTCAGGTTGTCCTAGAACTTGGGACTTGCTCTGTAGGCCAGGCTGACCTGAAACTCCTGGAGATCTACATCAGTTCAGGTTGTCCTAGAACTTGGGACTTGCTCTGTAGGCCAGGCTGACCTCAAACTCCTGGAGATCCACATCCCTAGCGATCACACCTGGCTTTAGGACATCTTTTGACCTGCCTTGATTTGTGTACTGTAGTCCTAGATGGGCAGAAGCAGCAGACCTCACCAGGGTTGTTTTCCCCACTGTCTTCCATCCCCCCGGCCGACACTTGCATTGCCTGGAGACTCTGGGCTGTGGTATCTGGGTGGGGCTATGCTACTAGCCTTGAATGAGTAGTGAGAAGGGATAGTGTGAAACCTTGTTCATCAGAGCCAGGGGGTTTGGGTGGGGGGAGTCCATAGTCCGCTGCTAAGACCTGTCGTGAGGTCTTCCCAGGCTCTTGGGGAAGCCTTCCTCTGTGCTGACTCTATAGATAATTAGAGTCAAGCCAGGGTTCTAGACTAGTGGTTCTCAACCTCCCTAATGTTGCAACCCTTTGGTACAGTTTCTCATGTTGTGGTGACCCCCCCCCACAGCCATAAAATTATTTTGTTGCTACGGCATAACCGTCATTTTGTTACTGTTATTTGACCCCAAGGGGGTCCAGACCCACATGTTGAGAACCATTGTTCTAGGTGATGTTAACAGTGGGTGGTACTTAACAATGATTGGGAAGTATGAGCAACTAGACAGGTGACCAGTTCCATTGGTGTGCCTGGGATTGTTCCAGTCTTAGGACTCAGGAGAGCACGGAGGCTTGACCTGCTCTTGCTTTGTGGCTAGGGACTCTGTGGCAGAGAATTAATCTCTCTGATTTTAAAACAAGCAACTGCCCCTTTTCAGGCTGGGAGAATTCTGGATGCTTCTAACTAGAGCCTAGAGGACAAGGGTATGACAGGCTCCTCAATATTACAATAACTTCTGTCCACAACGCCTGCCAATCAAGGGAGGGGCCCGAGTCTCCTTGACTCCATGACTTGGTAACCATGACCCTCCTCTCAGAGGAGAAATTCAGTACGTTTTGCTGAATGAGCAACTGGGGGCAGTTTTTCTACAAGATTCCTGGAAAACTCTGTTCAGTTGGCTGAGGGCATGTGGTAGAAGCTATTCCCCATGGGAAAACATAATTCTGGAAGACTCTGGGATAAATGATGGATGTCTTAGCCAGGGCAGGGACTTAGAATGTAAGATGACTTGGGAATCCTAAGACAAATCTCTGTGTCCAGAAATGAGACCACCTTGTCCTTTTTAGTACTTCATGTGTGTACGCTCGTGTGTAGGTGTGTAGTGTTGAGTACCCTCTATTGCTGTCCACCTTGTTGGGGGGCGGGGGCAGGTTTTCTCACTGAGCCCAAAGCTAGACAGGCTGGTCAATGAATGCCAGCATCTGACTGTTTCCTTACACTGCTCTCAGCCAGTGCTGGCATACAGACGCACACTGCCTTGTCTGACTTTTTATATGGCTTGGGGGTAGAACTTGGTAGTAGAGTGTTGACTAGCATTCGTGAGGTGTGTGTGTGTGTGTGTGTGTGTGTGTGTGTGTGTGTGTGTGTGTTGTGTCTTTCTCTCTCTGTGTCTTCTGTTAGAGAATAGGAAAGGCCAGCTTTTTGTGTTCCGTGGAGAAAAATACTTTGTCACTTACAGCGTCTATAATAATGAGTACATGGTGGTCATAAAAAGCAGATTGCTGCTGGCCACAGCGGCATACACCTGTAATCCTAGCCATTTCGAGGCTAACACAAGAGCAGGATCAGTAGTTCAAAGCCAATGTGGGCCACACGGAGAGGCCCTGTTTTGGTTGTTTTGTTTTTTAAAAAGCAAAGAACAGCAAAAAGTAGATTGCCTTTACTTGGTTTATTGTTTTCCTCTACGATGTACTCCTTTAACACTAGGACGGGAAGTCAGTTCCTCGAACCCTCGGCTCCCACGGTCCTCCAGCCGTCAGTGCTGGGCCCTCACCTTCTGTACACAATCCTTGGCATTTTCTCATCTGCAAAAGGGCACCGTGAAGGCTATCTGACAGGTAGGTACCGCCTGATGGTGTTGTTTGGAAATACTCTGGGAACTGAAAGGCTGTGGAAATGTAAGGACTTATGAAAACTGATTGCATCACAGCCAGTTATGATGTAAAGGGTTGGTTATTCCTCATTGGTCAGTTGATGGACTAAATGTGGAGGACTGTTTCACCCATAGTGGGTAGAGGAGGCCATTGTTAGTTAGACATATTTTTTTGTTTATTTATTTGAAAACCATTCAGCAATAACTTTAAAAAAATTTAGATTATTTTATTTTATTTTATGTGTGTAATTGTTTTGCCTGCATATATATATACATATACATACACACACATATATATGTATATATATATATATATATGTATGTATGTATATATGTATGTATGTATGTATGTATATACACATATGTGTGCACCATGTGCCTGCCTGTTGCACAAAGAGGTCAGAAGAGGCATTGGTTCCCCTGGAACTGGGGATACAGACAGTTGTGAGCCACCATGTGGGTGTTAGGAATTGAACCTGGGTCCTCTGCAAGACCAAGTACTATTAACCACTGAGCCATCTCTCCAGCCCATCCACAGGATGGCACAAGAATTGCTTCTAGAACACATCCACAAGACTGCATCACTGTAGTCAGATCCGGGTTCTCACTATGCTCATTCACATCCTGTGTGGTGCTGGGGACGGAGCTCAGGGCCTGGCCCCCGCTGGGAGAGCCGTCTACCACTGAGCTTCACCACTAAGCACTCTGCTTTTCAAATGGCCACTGTCTTGGTCTATTTTATTCATTAACAAATACTTTTCTAGAGCTGGAGAGATGGCTCAGAGGTTAAGAGCATCGGCTGCTCTTCCAGAGGTCCTGAGTTCAATTCCCAGCAACCATATGGTGTCTCACAACCATCTATGATGACATCTGAAGGAATACATGCAAGCAGAACACTGTATACATAGTAAATAAACCTTTAATTAATTAATTAATTTCGAGACAGGGTTTCTCTGTGTGGCTTTGCACCTTTCCTGGAACTCACTTTGGAGACCAGGCTGGCCTCAAACTCACAGAGATCCACCTACCTCTGCCTCCCAAGTGCTGGGATTAAAGGTGTGCGCCACCACCACCACCACCACCACCACCACCGGACTTAATTAAAATTTAAGAATTTTATTCTTTGACAGTTTTATACACGTATATAATGAATTTTACTAATGTCATCTTCCCATCCCTGCTCTCATCCTTGTCCCCCTCCCACTGAACCCCTTCTTCCCTAAGTCCCCCCCTTCATGTCTTTTTATGTGTGACCCTTCGGGTTTAGGGGCAGTTACTTGCAGGAGCCTGGGTAGGAGGTTATTCCCTGGAGTGTGGGCAACCATCCTATCAGCGGCTACACCGCTAAGAATGACGCCTCTTCCCCCAGCAACCACTTACAGCCAAGAGACCCTCGGGGATGAGCGGGACCTCACAGCTCCTTCCCCACCCACGATGAACCTTTGGCTCAATCTTTTTCTGGTCTTCCGCAGATAACCGTAGCTGTGTTCATGAGTGCAGGCAGCATATCCAGAGGACGTCTTTGTGCTGTGCATCTCCCATCTGCTGCCTTTTGAGTTCTTTCCGCCTCCTTTTCTCCCATAAGTCCCTTCAGCTTCTGAGGGTGTGATATCGCTTATTTCTGGTAATTTGGTTAACTATACGTTTCTGAGTTCACCTCTTCCCACTTGGAGAGACTTCCTGACGAAGGCTAACGTCTAGCACTAATCTCGAATGGCACCAGGAGCTAGGGCTGAAGTATGTGTGGAAATTTTTGAGCTGAAAGTGTCATGGTCTGAATTGTGGAATTGAAATGCCCATTTGTTATAATGTTAGAATTTTTTTTAGAAATGTGACGCGTAGACAAGACTAATTAGCGAATGGGTTCTCCCCTTCAAAAACCCCTTAATTCTGTAAAACATACAAATTCCCGTTTAGGAAACGAAGAGGGAAAAAAAAAAAAAAAACGGACCCTCCTGCAGTGAGTGGCTTTGCTGTCCACAGATCTGGGAGATTCTGTGCCTGGGACCGGAGGTTGAGCAGAGGGGCTGCTGTCTTTAGAACAGAATACTGAGATGGGTGGACAGGAGGCAAGAAACTCCTCTACGAGATGATAAACTATCCAAACTAGCTTCCTGTTGGTGTCACAGGTTCGATTTCTTCCTTTATCACTATTTTGGTCTCATTTCCACCTCAGTCTGGAGCTAGAGCCTGTCAGTTTAAAGCACATGACACACAGGGCTAGACAGGCAGAGTGCCCAAAGGACCCCAGTCACCTCCAGGCAGGAGCCGTCAAGTCCCTTTGAGAGCCAACTGCCTTCTCGTCTTGGACTAGTGTTTGTATGTAGTTAGGGAGTTGAGATCTGTACACATGCCATGAGTGTGTAAGCAGGCCCTTTAAATGTGTGTGTGTATATATGTGTGTGCAGGCATGCTCTCGCATGCTCACGTGCCTGTGTGCATGTGTGCACACATGCCACAATGTCAAAGGACAGCCTTATGAGTCCCTTCTTTCCTGTCATCATGTGAGTCCCATGGACTGAGCTCAGGTCCTCAGTAGTCCTGGTACATGCTGTCTCACCAACCTGGGTTCCTTGAATTTATTCACTTATTGACCAGGACACACATAGTTCTCACGAGCCTACTGGGAACAGGCTGAGTCTCAGTGACTCTTGCTTTGTCTAAGATATATGACGGTATAAAATGCACCCCCGTCAGCACGGAGGTTTCTATGAAATGTCACCTGAGTCTTAGGTCAAAGGCCCAGCTGGGGAGGTGGGTTCCAACATGTGGGATTCAGTTACCTGACCTCAAAGAAAGCAAGCAAAAATAATGGTGAAAGGCAAGAATGGATTTTAATCAAAATGATCCTTTTGGGCAACTGGAAAGCAAACATTCCAGGGCCTGGCAGAGTGCTTCAGGCCTAACTAGAAGAATTGGCTCAGGGGTAAGAGTTCTGCTTGATTAACTGGTCAAAGGGTGGCCTGTTGATTGTTATCTCAGATCTGGCTTTGGAAAATGGCCTGCAAGAATCTTTACTGCTTTGGGGAACAACTGGCTCCCACAAGGTGATTGTTCCACCTGTTTGGGGTGATCGGTCTCCCAGGCTTTGCATTTTATTTTCTTTCCTGGAATCCAAGGTAATTGCATTTGAGGGACCTTAAATGAGGAGACTTGGTGAAGCCCTGGCTGAGATGCCCAGTGTGAGATAGTTAGTCATGGCCATTTTCTAGACACTTACGTGATTCACAGGCCTGTGTGCCGAGTAACAGCACCTGGTCCAGAGGTTTAAACAGAGGGATGGATGTGAAAGAAAGGTTGGAGGTCAGGCTCCTGTTTCCTTCAGGGCTTCAGCAAGAGTCAGGGCTTTTTCGAAAATGATGCTGGAAAGGATGAGGCAAACATTTCTCATAGGGGCTGGCAGTGTAGCTCAGTGGGAGAGCATGCACTTGTGAGTGGGCAAACACCCTTATATGGGCTAGAGGTATAGCATGTGTGAGGCTGAAATTTGATCCCCTGCACCAACCCCCACACCACCACCACCACCCAAAAAAATCCTTGTGATGTTATGTGATGAAGGCATGGTCCAGAAAGGACAAAGCCCCATCTCTCCCATCACTGAGGTTCAAGACAAGGACAGTTTCTTCTTATCTCTGTGGCTCCAGAAAGATGGCTGTATACTGCTTCAACACTGAGTAAAAGGTTACCTGGAGGAATGTCCATTAAATAAACAAGTCACTGTTTCCGGCATGTGATCATGCCCATCTCAGTCCTCAATCAAATGAACAGGTCTAAAGTCCCATGCAGAGGACATGGAACATGTTCAAAGGTCTTCCATATGCAGCACATGATACTGTGAGCCTGGAGCAGAAGCATGGAAAATTCTGGTCCCAGAGTAGCCATACAAGACTAGGGTAGTAGACTGTTACCCTGTTCAGGGACACAGATGATGGGAACAGCACATCAATAATGGCAGCTTAGGGATGCAGAGATGGCTCAAAGGTTAAGAGCACAGGATGCTCTTCTAGAGGACCAGAGTTTGATCCACATGGCAGCTCACAACTCTGTAACTCCAGTTCCAGGAGATTTAATGTCCTTCTCTGGCCTCTGCAGGCATCATGCATGTACATTGGTATACGGGCATACATAAAACACACACACACACACACACACACACACACACACACACACACACACTAAAATTTAAAGTAACTTTTAAGGAAAAAAATGGTTTATTTCCACCAGTTAACTGTAGCTCAAGTGCACAAGCCACATTGCCTTTTTAAAACTAGGGATTTATTGCTAATGTTTACTGACAAAAACTCAAGGTCAGAGAGGGCAAATAATTGTTCTTAGGCTACCCAGCTGCTAAGTAATATAGTCAGGGTTCAGATTCTGATGTAGCTGACTCAAAAGTCACTAGCCTACATTGGCCAACTTGTCCCCAGTGAGCAATGAGGTCACAGAGGCTTTTCCAGTCTAACAGCTGGGTCGTTTTATCTTGTTCTCACTTTTTCTTCACTCCCAGGTCTAGAACTCAGGAACTTAGTGTGATAAACCCTCCCTCCTTTCCTGCCACTGTCATACAAAGCTAAACATCACTGTAACTTAGTCTGATTTGGTTCTGACCAGCCCTCCTTCCTGCCTGCACACTCTCAATCTTCAGCAGCATCACACAGAGATCTGAGAAGAGCTACAGGGACAAGGGGGCTTTGCTGGCAGCTGGAACGCCTTCATTCTGAAGGAAGGACCAGTCCCTGGAGGAAGTGAGCTGGGGTCCTGCTCAGCCAGCGAGTGATGGCGTGTTTAGACCGCTCTACCTCCAGACATGTGCCGCGGCTGTGCCTCGTACTGTGTGGCCATTTGTTGGCTGGTTCCAGAAGCTGTCTCCTCCATGCTATCCCATGGGACCCTCCTTCACGGTCTGAGGTCTGCATGGGTGTGTGGTCATTGGAAAGGATGTGAATCTTGGCGATGGTTCCATTTCCATTCTCTGCTGCTGCAAAGAAGCCAACGGGAACAACACCCTCTAGTTTTTGATACTGGAGGATTTGTTTTCTTTCTTTTGCCTGTCGGCCTTTCTTTCTTCTCTCTCTCTCTGTCCCCCAGGGCTGGGGACAGAAGCCGGGTCTTGTGTGTGTTACAGTAAGTGCTCTCTACAGCCGAGTTACACCCTTAGCCTGACCTTTTCTGTTTTTAATCTCAAGAGCTGGAGACTCAATGGGTCACTCTCCACACAGTGGAAATTGCTGTCACAGTGGGCAGATGGCCTCCAGGGACCCATTCACCCTCACCTTCACCGTCACTGTGCCTCTCCATGGCTTATCTCTGGATTGCTTTCAAAGGCTGGAACTTGTTCTGTCCTTCTGACTTACCTTAAGCTGGGCCTCAGGGCCTGTGGGAACCGAGGGTGCTGCTTACAGGCTCTCTGAGTGTCAGCAGAGCACGGGAGGTCTAGCCTCCTAACCTCAGGCCCAGAGCTTCCCAGAGCCTGACCAGAGTCCGAGACTGGGTGGGTAGCAAACACCTCAGAAACCCTTGCTCAACCCTCCTGACTTACAGAATTAAAAAAACAGGGTTCAAAAAAAAGAGATGTGACCTGCCCAGAACTAGTGACAGCCTTAGCCCGGAACCTGTGTGGGGTTTGCTTTTGGGCTGTCTCCCATGTTCCTGCTGACTCAGGTGACTTCCCTGTCCCCAAGATCTATCCAGCAGCAAACCCTGTGTGCTACTACCCTCCCTCACCCCTTACTGGTTCCTCCTCCTCATCTACTTCCCCTCCCCCTCCTCCTCCTCCTTTAGACAAGGTCTCATTGTGTAGGCCAAGTTGATTTCCAGCCTCAAATTCATGATCCACCTGAATCGGCCTCTTTAGTGTTGGGATAACAGTGTGAGCCGCCATGCCATGCTCCTGGATGCTTCTCACTAGTTTTAGATGACTCTGGACGCAGATGCAGTGCCTGGACCCTTGGTCATGTTTTCCCTATTGTTGGAATCTCTGCCATCTACCACCCTTTCTCTCTATTTCTTTTTGGGGGTTCTATCTCCCCTCTCTCTCTTCCACCACCTCTGTTTTTGTCTCAGTCTCTGTCTGCTCTCACCACCTCGGCTCACTTTGGAAGAGGAACTATTTCCATCTCTCCCTAGATGACAGCAATACATACTCAGACAGATGGACAGCTCCAGCAGCTTGGACAGCTCACCCCCCACTCCCCCCACCTGCCAGGGAACCCCACTTTCCTGGTGATCTGACTCTCCATTTGGTGATCAGGGTCCCTGATGTAAAACAGGGGAGTTAAGCCACCCCAGTGATGGGTGTGAGAGCAAAAAAAGGAAGCCACAGGGCATCATCCTAACAGCACCTTCGAGTGAGGTCACCACCTGAAGCCCTGAAAACTCATGCATCATCAGACAAATCGGCAGGTAAAACACCCTCTCACACACAATAAATACATACACACATTTTCTAAATCTAGAATTTAAAATCTAGTTAGATGGCTCAACAAATAAAGGTGTTTGCTACCAAGCTTGATGACCTGAGTTCAATCCCTGGGACCCACCTGGTGGAGGAGAGAACAAACTCCTGGAAGATGTTGTTCTCTGGCTTACACACACACACACACACACACACACACACACACACACACAAACACACACCCTGCACACATGCCCAGCAAATAACGTTGATCATCTAGACTTCATACAACCTCTTGAGTGTCCTCCACTGTCTCAGAGACAGCAGGGTTCACTGCAACCCAGAAACTGGACTCGTGACCTTTTAGACTGATAGGAGTAACTGGTGGCTTCCTTCACAGTCACATGTTCATAGTTCAAGACAAAATCACTGTTCTGTTGTCTGGTGACTGGAAAGACCACTTGTGAAAGACAGCTTTCACATCCCTGGTGGCCTAAAGGATAAGCAGATGTGTGGAGATTTCTGTCCTGTTTGGGATAGGCAAGAACCCAGGGCTGAATTTTTGCTTCCAGGGGCTCACTAAAGGTCTGGTGGAAAGCGGCAGGTGGTTCCGTCTGAGAACAGGGTCAAGGTAATGAGGACAAATGCCAAGAGCTTTATTCTGTTTATCGGCTAGGACCAGGCTGAAGGGTGAGCAGGTGAGAGGTGATGGATAGACACATCAGACTCAGTCCAAATGAGGTCAGGACCCAGAAATGGTTTTGGCCAGGTGCCTGGAGTCAGGGGAAGGGAGTTTCCCTCTTATTCTTGGTGCTTTGCTTAGATCTGCTTGTCCCCTAGGCCACCAGGGATGGGTTGTGTCTTTCAGTCGATGTATTTCATTGAGTAAGCCTGCCTTGATCCCGGATTTTCAAATAATTCTTTTAGAAAGCCTACCATCAGCCAACTTTTGAATCAGTTCTAGTTTTTCAAGACAGGGTTTTCTCCATGTCGGCCTGTCCTTGAACTGGCTCTGCAGACCAGGCTGCCCTCAGACTGAGAGATCCACCTGCCTCTGCCTCCGGAGTGCTGGGATTAAAGTCGTGTGTCCCCAGGCCTGGCTTTCTGTTGTTGTTACAATTTGTTGGTTTTTATAAACAGAAGAAGACCAATTGAATCCTAGCTGCTGCCACCAATATCATAATTGGTTAGTTCATGGGAAAATCTTACAAAATTTAATTCACTAAAATTTAATATTCATTTCTTTTTGTTTTATTTGAACTAATTACAAAATAAAAGATACTTTTCTTGACTTGAGTCAAAATAGCTTATCTGAGATGGATAGTGATGTGATGTTTAACTATGGTCCCACTTAATCAAGAACAAAGCAGGCTGTTTACAGCCTGCTGGCTCCTGTGTTATCTATTGTCTTAGACCAGTGGTTTTCAACCTGTGGGTCTTGACCCCATCGGTAAACCTCTGTCTCCAAAAATAAATACTTACATTATGATTCATAACAGTAGCAAAACTACAGTTATGAAGTAGCAATGAAAAAATTGTATGGCTGGGGGTCACCACAACACGAGGAACTGTATTAAAGGGTCTCAGCATTAGGAAGGTTGAGAAGCACTGCCTTAGAAGGTCAATGCAAGCCAAATGCATTGATGAGGCAGAGGCGAGATGAAGTGGAGACCATCCTGGGCAAACAGTGAGATGTATTAATATTAAAATATAAAGAGATAACATAAATAAATGCTCTAAGGACTTAGCTTAAAGTTCTTTAGAGTTGAGCTGGGGATGCAGCTCAGTAGTCATGTGCTTGTCTAACCAACATGAAGCCCTTGGTTCAATCCTCAGGTCCATCAGAAGAAAAAAATGGAAATTTGGGCCTGGGGAGATGGCTCAGTTGATAAGAATCTACATGCAAAGTCCAGCATGGAGGTGAATGCCTGTAATCCCAGAATCCTGGGAAGGACCCTGCGGCTTGCTGGCAGCAGTCCAGCCAATCAATGAGCTCCAGGTTTAGAGAGAAATCCTGTGTCCATAGTAATAATAAAAGATGGAGGGGTTAGGGACATGACTCAGTCATGCTTGACACACAAATACAAAGACCTGAGTTCAGATACCCATCTGTATGTGGCATGTAAAACCTGGCCAGGCAGTGTGTCTGCGGCCCTAGTGTTTGGGTGGGAGGGAGAGGACAGGCAGATCCCTGGTACCAACCATTCTAGCCAACAGGGGAACTCCAGGTTCAGTGAGAGACCCTGTCTCCAAAAGTAAGGTGGAGAGTGATTGAAAAAGACACCCAACTTCAACCTCTGGCCCCTACATGCATTCATGTGTACCTGCGTGTGGGTGTGCATATGCCACACAAACCCATGTAGACATAAACACAAAATTAAAGTGGAAAGCAATCAAGAAAAACACACAACGTTGGCCTCAAGCCTCCATATGCACATATGCACTCATAGGACACACTCCAAAAATGCACACACGTGAGCATGTATCCACACACAAAAAATATTAAAAAATAAAAGGGCAGGTGAGATGGCTCAGCAGGTTAAAGGTGAATGACACCAATGATAACATAAAACAAGAAACATGAAGTTGGTTTCTCTTCTTTGGTGCAGGAGACCCTCTGATAGTAAGTGTTATAACCTTTCCTTCCCTCACTCCCTGTATCCTCTCCCTTCCTTCCTTTCTTTTTGAGGTACCCTACTCCCTCAAACAGTCTTATGTACATCTTTCTTCACTGACCTTCGGGTATAAACCCCACATGTAATCCTCCTACAGCTCTTAGGCTTTGTGGTTGTCAGATGCACCCTCGGTGACCTTAGAAGGAAGCCCCAAGTCTGGTGTCTCAAGAGAAACTGGGCAAACCAACAGTTTCTCAGTCTGCCCCAAGGCTCATTGTTGCCTCAAGCTGCCCGGGGCAAGGGTGGGAGGGGTGGCAAGTTTGTGTGTGTGGATACACTGGATCTTAGTAATGTTTGCCTAGAGAAGGTGCTTTTTTCAACCTGATTCTTGTTTTGTTTTGGCTTGTTTTTTCTTTTTCCCCGAGACAGAGTTTCTCTGTGTAGTTTTGGTGCTTGTCTTGGATCTAGCTCTGTAGACCAGGCTGGCCTCGAACTCACAGAGATCTACCTGCCTCTGCCTCCCGAGTGCTGGGATTAAAGGCGTGTGCCACCACCGCCCGGCCTTCAACCTAATTCTTTTTTTTTTTTTTTTTCTTTTTTCTGAGACAGGGTTTCTTTGTGTAGCTTTGTGCCTTTCCTGGAACTCACTTGGTAGATAGACCAGGCTGGCCTCGAACTCACAGAGATCTGTCTGGCTCTGCCTCCTGAGTGCTGGGATAACCTAATTCTTTTTTTTTTTTTTTTTTTTTTTTTTTTTTTTTTGAGCTGAGGATCGAACCCAGGGACTTGCGCTTGCTAGGCAAGCGCTCTACCACTGAGCTAAATCCCCAACCCGATAACCTAATTCTTAAGGCAAGGGGCTGCCCAGTTCAACCCAGGGCCACAGGGGCTCCTTCAGCTCTACACTGCCACCTTGTGGTTGCAGACGCAGTTTTCCTGTGAGCAGGAGTCAAGAGACCCTAATCATGTCTCCCCGCCCCCCAACTCCCCCAACTTCATACTTGCTCAATATATCATGTTTTAATTTTATCTTGTGAAGCCCATTATCGTTGTTCATAAGAATAAATATGTACGGGATTTTCCTGGATATTAAAGAGTTGTATTGGTTAATTGCAACCAGGTCTTTGGCGCTCTGGACCCAGAAGGGAACCATGGCAGCCTGGGTTAATAGCTACTTTAGACGAAAGACCTATTTACATAACACAAGGACAGCCACTTGGGAAACCTGTTGCTGGTACCAAATAGCTTAAAAATCCAACCTAAAGGAATCCCTCCAGTTAGCCTGTCTGCCTCCCACACACCACTATCCTCCCTGGCCTATCTGTGCCCGTGCCCTATTCCTTACATGGGTTGGTTGGTTGGTTGGTTGGTTGGTTGGTTGGTTGGTTGGTTGGTTTTTTTAGAGAGGGTTTCTCTGTGTATCCCTGGTTGTCCTGGAACTCACTTCATAGACCAGGCTGGCCTCAAACTCACAGAGATCCAGCTGCATCTGCCTCCCGAGTGCTGGGATTACAGGTGTGCACCACCACTGCCCAGTTCTGGTTTTATTTTATAAGACAGGGTCGCATCTATGTAGACCAGGCTGGCCTTGAACTCTCAATTCTGCCTCTGCCTCCTGAGTGCTGGGATTACAGATGTGTGCCACTATGCCCAGTGCCTATTTAAGTTCTGGATTTTGTTTATTTTTGCAATGCTGGGATCAGAGAATTAAGCCTGCTGCTTGCTAAGGGATTGCTCTGCCGCTGACCTATGCCCTTGGCTATTTCTATTTTTATTTCAAAACAGGGTCTTGCTAAAATATCCAATCTAGCCTTGAATTTGCTCTGTAGCCCAGGCGGTTCTTATATTTACAATCCTCTAGCCTCCTGAGGAGCTGAGGTTACAGCCTGTGGACTCAGGCCCAGATTGCCTATGTAGGTTTTAGGGGACTGAAGTACTGGGCTTCACAGTACACAGGGTGTCGTGAACTGTATATACATGTTCCCAACATAGGAGCAGCATTATTCAGTTTATCCTGGTGTTAGGGGACAGAAATGATTTGGGCTCCCTCCTGACAGGGCCCACCTGCTTGTAACCCATCCAAGGCTCTCTCACTGGTCCACACTGTCTATGCAAACTCCTTAATGGTGCTACAAAGGCTGTCACTCATGGACTTAGACCAGATCCACCTTTGTTTCCGGAACATCTTACAGTGGGCTACCTAGGTCCCAGGCCCAATGTGTGGGTCACTTCACATTGGTTTTATTGTAGAACCTGCTTTCTGGAAAAGATCCAGTGCAGTCTTTCCATGAAAGGAACTGTTGGGGCCCCAAAGACACCCACAAGTAAATTTTCCTTGTACAATTCACAAGAGAAAGTACAGGACAGACAGACAGGGATTACTAGAGATAAAGAGTGAGGTAGAAAGGGGTGTCAGCCGGCCTTGATCCTGGGTCCTTTTTCTTCTCTGCATTAGAGACTCTCCAAGCCCAAGGCCTTGGGAGTTGTCCCTCTAGATGCAGTCTATGACATTAGGAGAGAGTTCTTTATAAATCTTTCCCAACAGAGGGACATTGCTATTTCTAGCTCATTAATAAAGGCAATGCTGCTCAGAGAAATTGGGGACTTGCTGAGTTCACATGTGTAGAAAGAGACCAAGACTCAAGCCCAGGTCTTTGTAATGCACCACTGGGGTTTCTGCTGAGTTCCAGCCACATGGTGAAGGACTTGATTAGTACCTTCTCTGCTATAGGCACTGGAGCCAGGACCTGCAATCAGAAGATGGGGTATTGGGTAGTGGGGCGAGGAACGTGTTCAACTGCTCCAACCGGCTTGATGGGGTATGGGTCCCAAGCCCAGATCCACATGATAGATGGGCAGAGAAGAAGTAGTTAGATGTCTGGGGCTGCCACAAACGGACATAGTATCAGGACATAATATAATGAATGTAATAAATCAATACAATTAATGTAATTAATGAATATCATAAATATTGAATGAATATTGCAAATGTAATCAATGAATACCACAAATGTAATGAATATCATGAGTGTAATTAATATCTCAAATGTAATTCATGCCACTGAATTATGAACTTAAAAATGGTTACAATTGCAAAAAAAGGTTAAATTTTGTTATTAAAAAAAGATGTCTGGGGCTGCCTTGGGCAACAGAAGCCACAGGACAGAGAGGGAATGGATGACCCCCTCCTGACTGCCTTGCACCTTTAACACACATTACCCCCCCCCCCACACACACACACTTGTGTCTGTTTGCTGCTCTCCAGTTCTCTAGCACCAGACAAAGGGTTGGTACTGCTCAGTCACAGCATCCAACTAGGGTTCTTTTCTTCTAAGGAATCCTAAGGAGGCTTCTTAGGGCAGAGCGGCTGTGATAAACACATGACCAAAAACAACCCAGGGAGGAAAGGGTTTATTTCAGCTTACAACTCCCAGGTCACACTCCATCACTGAGGGAAGTCAAGGCAGGAACTCAAGCAGGAACCTGGAGGCAGGAACTGACGCAGCGGCTGTGGAGGGGTGCTGCTTACTGGCTTGCTCTCCATAGCTTGATCAGCCTGCTTTCTTTCTTATTTTTAATTTTTAAAGTAATATCTTATTTTTCCTTTCCCCTTTCCCTCCAAACCTTCCCTTCTCTCTTTCAAATTCATGTCCTCTTTTTTCATTAATTGTTGTTATATAAGTGTATGTATGTGTATATGTAAATACATATGTATTCCCTAAATTCATAAATACAAACTGCTCAGTCTGTATGTTACTGGTACGCATGGCTTCAGCTCACCCTTCTTTCTTATACAACCCATGACAACTTTCCCAAGGCCAGCACTGCCTACGGTGGGCTGGGACTTCCTACATCAATCACCAGCCAAGAAAATGCCCACAGACCAGTCTGATGGAGCCAGTTCCTCAACTGACGTTCCCTCCTCCAAGATGAGCAGAGTTTGTGTCGAGCTGACAAAAACCCTAACCCCACAAGAAGCGTCTTTACAGAACCATAATCACTCTTCACCGTTTCCCCAGGAATGGGGGGAGGGTGGTGAGCCTGTTCCCTACAGTTGTTCTCAAAAGCTTGTAGATCAGTCGTGATTTATACCCACTTTGTCTGACTCTCATAACTGAGATAGCCTGACTCAGCATGTGACTGACTGTGGTCACTGCTAGGACAGAGGCAGGACCCAGCTCTCCTGACCTGCTGTTGGATGGTGCTTTTTGTATAATCTTGGTTGTCCCTTGGAACCAGAACCAAGGTGGGGAAGTTCCTCTAAGATTTTAGTTCCCCTGGAAAGAGTCAGAAAGAGTGGGGTCAGACCCTAGGTTTCACCTTTCCTTGCTGTCTCTTCCTACCTAGAAAGAGGATTCAACAATACAGAACTGAGGTCAAAGGGACCAGTTCTGGTGTGGTGGGACCTAGCAGAACTGAAGTAGAGGTATATATGTAATTGTTATAAAAATGGAACAGTTCTAGAGCCTGTTGGTTAGAACACACTTTGTGGTTTTGTGCTATTGCCCAATTCTGATTTTGTGGAGTCTTAGATGGCTAGAGCTGAGAAAGACCTTAGAGGCCATCTCACTACAGGTGAGGAAGCTGAGGCCTGGAAAGTGGAGGTGGCTTCCCAGGGCAGAGCAGAGACTTAAGAACCCTGATTCTGCTGGGCAGCAATGGCACACGCCTTTAATCCCAGCACTTGGGAGGCAGAGCCAGGCAGATCTCTGTGAGTTGGAGGCCAGCCTGGGCTACAAATCGAGCTCCAAGACAGGCACTAGAACTACACAGAGAAACCCTGTCTAGAAAAACCAACAAAACAAAACAAGCAAGCAAGCAAACAAGCAAGCAAGCAAGCAAGCAAGCAAGCAAGCAAACAAACAAAAACCTTGATTCCAACTTCTCTTAGAACTTCAAGAATTTCTAGAGCCATGATCAAGTCAGCTTTTTTTCGAAAAGGATGTCTGTTCCACGCAGTCCCAAGAGGAAGGAAGTACCCACATCACCATTGTGTACCATGTCCCACATCACCATCGGATACCAGGTCTCACATCACCATTGGGTACCAGGTCCCACATCATCATTAGACCACCTCATTTCTGTAGACAGGTGAACATAGCTGTAAGTCCCACACACTTGTTCTACTTTCTAATAATCTCTCCTCTCCTCTCCTCTCCTGGGTGCACTGAGATGTACCAGTCAGATTAGAATGGAGGCAGTTAGCTAAGTCATGAGACAAGCCTCTGAGTTGATAGTACCATCTAGGCCTGTCCTAGATCTAGAGCACTATATCTACCAATCCGGGCATGTTTGTGGGTGCCCTTATGAATGTAGAAGGAACAGGGAGTTTGACTTTCCTGGTTTCCAGCAATCTAAATTGAGAGAGAATGGCCGGCGTACTCACACTCGAGGCTGTCATGACACCTAGGGTAGTGGCAGCCATTCTGGCCTCATCACCTTGCCTCGAACTAGGCTCTACTCAGTACCATCACCAACCCATTTAGCCCTTATTCCCAATGGCTACGATGTGTAGAGCCAGGTTCCAGGCAGTCTTCTCTAAAAGATGCTGGTCTCCACGGTGGCTTCTCCATGCCCCTGCTCTAAATCCTTCTGTGACTCCGCAGGCCTGGGCTTTGCGTGCAGGCTGAGGTTAAGGCTGAGACGGAGGGTCGATGGACCGCTGGAGTGGGTCAGCAGTGTTGTGCGTCGGCTAGCAAGGCTGCTATTGGAGAGTTGCCTGTGCACTCTGGGCTGGGGACCCCTGCAGCAGACACGGTGACTCAGGGAACGTGGCAGCAGGTGGCTGTGGAAGGCCATGTAGATCCAGGGGTTGCAGCAGCTGCTGAGGTTGCCCAAAAGCATTGAGATGGTAAAAGCCACATTGGTGGAATCTGCCAAGACAGAAGCACAGAAGGCCTCTTAGAAGGACAGCTCAAGGGGGGATGGGAGGCTAGGACAGAAGCTGGGTCTCCACTGAGCAGATGAAGACACGGAGTCCCAGAGAGGGAAAGACATTCACCTGGGGTCTATAACTAGGAGGCATAGCTCAGGCTTGACCCTTAATTCCCCAGTCTGGGTCTTACTGCCTTAGTTTCAGTAGGTTTTGTAACCATAGCGATAAGGTTTGCTTCAAGTTCAGCTTAGAAGAGTAAACACTGCCTGTGTAGGATGGGTCCACGCAGAAGGAAAGGTTTTGTTTTAAAATCTGGACCATGAATCCTCTAATTTGAGCCTTTTCTCTGTAACATGAAATCTAGTAGATCTTCTAATAAAAAACCCGGAGCAAGATATTGGGGTAAATGCTCAAAGATCAGAGAGACAAAGGAACAAGCCTCAGTTACTTCTCACCTCGCCAGCTCCACAAATCCTCTCACTGAATGTCTCTAAGTCCAGCCGAAGAAGGGTTTAGTTCCTGTTTCCTAATGCCTTATATACCTTTCTCTGCCCAGTCACCACTTCCTGGGATTAAAGGCACATGACTCCCAAATACTGGGATTAAAGGTGTATACCACCACTGCCTGGCTCTGTTTTCTCTCCTAGGCTGAGTCAATCTCACATAATCCAGGGTGGCTTTGAACTCAGAGATCCAGATAGAGCTCTGCCTCCTGAGTGCTAGGATTAAAGGTGTGTGCCACCACTGCCTGGCCTCTATGTTTAATCTAGTGGCTTGTTCTGTTCTCTGCTCTTCAGGCAAATTGTATTAGGGTATACAACATATCATCATACTCTTCTTTTGACCCAGTCTCTCTGTAGCCCAGCCCAGCCTCAAACTTAACAAAGGCCTTCTGAAACTTTCTCTAATTGTGGTCCCTTTTCACCCAAGAAAAATGTGTTTTCTTGGGTATATAGGTAGACAAATGGAACGTTTGCTGATACAAATCACAAAGAAATTCATTTTCTTCTTCCCTCTGGCCTCATGGTATGCGCCTATTTTTCTCTTTTGCTATGAAGGATTCCTTCCAGTGTCTGCTTGCTGTAGCCTGGAAGTCATGGGTTCCTTTAGTCTGTTTTCATCATGGAAAGTTTTCTTTGGTGGACTGTAGGCTGAGCAGACTGTTGTCTTTGGGAGCTCGAAGCATATCCCTCTAAGCCCTCCATGCTTTTAAAGACTGTTGAGGAGTCAGCTGTTCCTCTGATGGGCTTGTCTTTCTGTGTGACTTGGTGTTTTTTCTCTTATTGCTTCCAATTATTTAACTATAATACGATGTGGGGAAATTCTTTTCTGGTCTTATCTATTTGGTATTTTAAATTCCTCCCTTACCTGGATGAAAATCTCCCTTAGATAGATAAGTTAGATGAGTTCTGAAGCTATGTTGTTGTTTGGGGTTTTTGTTTTGTTTTGTTTTTCGAGACAGGGTTTCCCTGCACCTTTCCTGGATCTCACTCTGTAGCCCAAGCTGGCCTCGAACTCACAGAGATCCGCCTGGCTCTTCCTCCTGAGTGCTGGGATTAAAGACGTGTGCCACCACTGCCCGGCTTGAAGCTATGGTTTTATTGGAAATGTTTTCTATGTCTTTAGCATGGATTAGGTCTTTTCAGGGTATCCCTTAGATCTCAAATGTTTTGTTCACACTTTTTTGCTAATTTATCTTTATCATTGAGTGTTCCAGCTTCTCCATCTTGTCTCCAAGCCCTGACTGATATCTTGTCCTTCTCATGATCTATCCTTTGGGTGAGGCCTTCCACAGAGCTTTCTGTTGACTTACTAATATTTAATTTCCAGTATCCGGTTGCTTTTCTTCAATGTTTCGGTCTCTTTCACATCTTAGAATGTTTTCCTTCAGCTCTTTGTGTTCTCCTGGAACTCGTTTGGGAGTTTGTATTCTCTCTAGTTTTCGTGAACGTACTTACAATCATTCTTTTGAATCCTTTGCATGGGATTTTTGTCTAATTCAGTCTCATTGGAGGCCATTAGCTGCTGGACTAGTCATTTTTGAAGGAGTAGATTTTCTTTGGCTTTTCACATTTTTTTATATTTTTGGGTTGGGGCTTGTGCATCTGGGGTTAGGTCATTGGTTGGACTTTTAAAATTCGCTCTTATTCTTCCAGTAGAAGTATTTACAGTGTTCAAAAGAAGCAGCATTATAGTGGGGCTGGGTATCGTTTTCCTGTTAGACTTCAGGGGTGATCTCCCTTGAGAGTGGAATATTAGCTGCAGAAACAATCACTCTCAAGGAGGAGACCCCATGAAAATACAGAAGTAGTTAAATGAAAAACAATCACTTCCTAAGCACCAGTAACTTTAGACAATGAAGAAGAATTGATAGTACTGTAAGCATGAATATATTAGTTAGTGTGGGTGTAGGTAGAAAAGAAAAACACCAGGGGTTGGGGATTTAGCTCAGTGGTAGAGCGCTTGCCTAGCAAGTGCAAGCCCTGGCTTCGGTCCTCAGCACTGGCAAAAAAAAAAAAAAAAAGAAGAAGAGAAGAGAAGAGAAGAGAAGAGAAAGGAAAAGGGAAGGAAAGAGTAAGACTAGGGTGGGGTTGATGAAGAAAGAGGAGGGAAATGTAAACAGAAGGGGGACAGTGGGATAAAAATGGGGTGGGGTTGGGTGGGATGGGTAGTTTTGGCTGAAGTTGGAACAGGAAGAGAAAGGTAGGGAAATACACACAACTGGTACCACCACCCCAGCTCTCGGAAGGCTGAGACACAGAAGCCCTCCCACCCAGGCCAGCCTGTGTGCTTAGAGAAAGGAGATGGAGCAGAGCAGGGTGCGGCTGGCCTGGTAAACTGGCACTGGGTATTAAATACGGGGCAAACAGATGTGAAAGGGAGCAAGCAGGATGGGGTGCAGAGTACGGACACAGGCCGCCGGTTGGGGTCCAGTTCTGTGTTGTGGGTGCTGTCCTCACCTTTGGGAGCTCTTTGGGTGATCTTGTCCAGTCAGTATGTGGCCCTTCACTGGTTGAATCTCAGATGCTGGTCATCCCTGGGTGGGTGGGTGGGTATCCTTCAGGAGTCCAGTTGCAAACACTGGTCCCGTACCATGCTGTCCTTCCCAATGCTTGAAGCACTGCTTGGAGCCAATGTTTAAGGTTCCTGCAGACTCCAGCTCTGGCTAGGTTTCCACATCACTGACCACTCTGTGCTTTTTTAATTATTTATTTATTATGTATAGTGTTCTGCCTGCAGGCCAGAAGGGGGCGCTAGATCTCATTACAGATGGTTGTGAGCCACCATGTGGGTGCTGGGAATTGAACTAAGGACCTCTGGAAGAACAGCCAGTGCTCTCAACCGCTGAGCCATCTCTCCAGCCCCCACTGTACGCTTTTGGTTGGGTTTCTTTCTTACATTCTGGTGGTATTCTGCGGGCCAGGTTCTGCATATAAACTCACTGCACCTGCTCTGAGCTTCCTGAGAGCGTAGTTCACAGAGGGTCTCAGGCCACAGAAACATCAGGGGTCTCTTTAAAATGCCATCTTCTGGCTGCCGAGGACAGGGGTCTTCTCAGCCTCTCTCCTCTCTCTGTTACTGCTGTGGACAATTTCTTTCTTGGTCTGGTTCTCCCACAAGCTTTGTTCTTCAAAATGTCTGCCATTGAAATTACAGTGCAAATTTTCTGGGTCTCTTTGCCATAAGTCATAGTTCCTGCTCTCTGTGGCCCAAGAAATTTATTTTAAAACATTTTTGCTATATATTTATTGAAAATTAAATCAAGTTATCATGCCAGTGGGATGGATGTGTTTGTTTATTTTTGTGTAAGCAGATCTTAGCCAAATATTTGATACTGTAGAACACAGAGCATTTTCAATAGTTTTCAGAGTAGATTAATATTTTGAATTTATAATAGTCAATGCTGAGACTATCACTTTGTATGAACATGTAGCATAAAATGAGAGAAGAATATATAGGGCCATTTCAGATATTGTTGGAAATTCTATCCTAATAATCCCAGGCCAAAATTCATTCAGTAATATTTCCTTCTAACATATTTTAATGTATGTTTGTGTGGTGTATATGTGTGTGCATATGTGTATATAGGTGTGCATGATGTGTGGAGGTCGGAGGTTCCTGTCAGGTATCCACCTCACTTTTTTTTTTTTGAGACAGGACATCCCACTGAATCCAGAGCCCACTAATTGTCTAGACTTGGACAGCCAACAAACCCTCAGGAGCTTCTTGTCCCAGCACTGGATCCCTCACTACCACACCAGGCTTTCTACATGGGTGCTGGAGATCCAAATCCAGGTCCTCAGGTTTGCAAGCAAACACTTGACCCACTGAGCCACCTCCCAACCCTGATTATTTTTAATACGAAATTCAAGTCAGTACTTACACAAAAATTAAAAAAAAATCAAACATTCCAATCCAATGCAATCCAAAGATAAACTAATTTGATGCATGTTGAACATGGATAGCTGGGCGTGGTAGTGCAGGCCTTTAATCCCAGCACTGGGGAGGCAGAGGCAGGAGGATCTCTGAGTTTGAGGATAGACTGGTCTACAGAGTGAGTTTTAGGACAGCCAGAGCTATGTTGAAAAACCCTGTCTAGAGAAACCGGAATAGCAGCAGCACATTCTTGCCATATGCTCTGGTCACCATATTCTCCTTTGCCTCAGGCCCAAAGCAGTAGATCAGCAGACCCTGGAATGAAACTTCTAAAACTCTTTTGCTCTGTGGAGAAGCCAACTGCCATGCTACCAGGAGGCCTGTGGAAAGGCCTTTATGGCAAGGAACCAATGCATGTGGCCAGCCTATGCACCAAGGCCTGCCAGCCAACCCACGCACAAGTGCTCTTGAAAGGGGATTTTTCTTCCAGCTGAGCCTTCAGATAACTATGGACATGGTTGATACCATAATTGCTTCCCTGAGGGAGACTGTGAAGCATAGGACCCAAGAAAATGGTGTGTAAATTCCTGGCCCACAGAAATGGTGAGGTAAAATGCATCCCTCCAAAGACGGTCAGCTCTCACCTGGATAATTTCAGCCATCTGTATATGCTTTGTCAGGCCAGCAATCTTCTTCTAAGTCAGTGGTTCTCAACCTTCCTGATGCTTTGACCCTTTAATACAGTTCCTCATGTTGTAGTGACTGCCCTCATACAATTATTTTCATTGATGTTTCATAGTTGTTACGTTGTTGCTGTTATGAATTGTAATGAAATGTCTGTGTTTTTCTTAGGTGACCACCATCTCCAAATACAACAGGGTGGCAGCTTCTAGGGACAGAGACTCTGCTTGGATCTCAGTCTTGTTCTCAAATTCTCACTAGGAACCTACTCTCTCATGAGGAAAAATGTTTCTTAGGCAGGCAAAATGTACAGGTGAAAAATTCCACTAAGTACCCTTCCAGATATACATTTCTTCCTAGAGATTTAATGAAACACTTCTCACAAACAGGAATGCTGACCAGATGACCCTGGCCTCCTGCTGGACACATCTGTGCAGCGGCACAGCTGGTTTACTAGCTGCCTCTTCACAGAGGTTGAAGAATCTTTCAAAGCAATGTGAGACCTGAAAGAAAACTCCCAAGCAGACTTTCTAGTCATCTGGCATAGTCAACAGGAACTGCCACACCATGCCTTCTATCTCTAAAGCCGAGATCCCGGACCCCATCGGCGCTCCAACCACTAACATCCAAGGTCTAGCTCAAGTGTTTACCCTGCAGTCTATTACAAAAGCTTCAGACAATCACAAAGAACTCCCTCAGGTATACTCAAGATAGGGCCACTCCTGGTGCAAAAATAGCCAGGGTATAGGATGGGAACATTTGATAACAGACACAAGCCATAGGTGTAGAAGCCAAGGCCATTTAGCCCAGGTGCACAAATTTCCATGCCTTAGGAAGCATGTTTTGGTTTGGCCTCTCTGAGCCAGGCACAGTGTAGGGGCTGGGAATGAGCTATGGAGAAACATCAGACTCCATGGAGGCTCTGCTTGTCTTCCTTGTGGGACAATCTCCCACACCCAGACCAGGCAGAAATGCAGCCTAGAGGGCCAAGTTGACAGGCTTTACCCAAAGACCATGGGGGAATAGGGTGTACTGAACTCATAACTCTAAGACAGTGAGTGACTCAGAGCCCACGGAGTATTTATTCTTCTGAGAGTGCATTGTAAGACAATGCTTCATCCCTGCTCTGGTTCAGAGAGGTCCTTAGCCATGGGAAACCACTCTCTATGCACACAGTGTATCAGGGACAGGCTCACAATAATGGTGGGTCCTGCAGACAAACAGGGAAAAACCACACTGCCTAATGGAGAAAACAGAATCCATCTCCCCACACATCCTTCAATAAAGGGCAAATAACTACTTCATCTTTGGTGTCACTGACCAGACTGTAATTGTTGAGAGAAACGTCATGTAACAGATAAAGCTGGCCCATGAAGTCCCTGAATCAAGTCCTGGCTCCATCACCTACTAACAGTGGCATCTTAGACCAGTATTGTTACAGCTTCTCTGAGCTCTGAGTTTAGATGTACTGTAGAGAAAACCACTACATAACACCATGCAGATTCATGTACTTGGTACTAAGAAGCCCTTCCCACTAGTCTATCCTTGGCTAGAACAAGGGGAATCTCAATTGTAAGTTGGGTTTAATATGCTCATTGCTTGCAGAAAAGCTTGCAAATACCTTTATGTCCAGACTAATGTCAACAGGACAGTTAAGGGCTACAGAACCAAGCATGGTGTTACACATCTGTAATCCCAGCACTCAGGAGGTAGAGGCAGGAGGATCAGAAGTTCGACATGTGCTACACAATGAGTTACAAGGTCAGCCTGAGCCACCTGCAGCCTTTGAACCTCAGGAGGCTGCTGGTACATCATTCCCTGTTACCATGTAGAGCTGTCTTCTTGGAGAGTCTCATTTTGTTTTTCAGGTAAGAGGAAGACCTCTCTCCTTGTAGAGCCAAGTTAAGAACCAGGGTTGTAGACAAGGAATGGGTTAAAAGAAAAAGACCAGGAGCTGGAAGATTGGGATCTACTCTTTGCCAAGTCACAGATCCTTTCTGAGCCTCCCTTTCCTCGGTGACATAAGGAAGGAGCTGAACTTGAGAGCTCAGGGCTGTCATATGCCAGCCCTAACTAATTGAAAGTGGCTACTGAGAAAGGTCACAGAGCTCTGTCCAGACGCAAAAGGGAAGGGCACCACAAGAGAAGACAGAACCCACATATTCCAATCCTGCACCAGATTATTTCAAACTTCCTTTCAGCTCTGTAAGTCTATGATCCTAGAACCCACATAGCACCTGGAAGTTGGCTGAACAAATCTGCCCAAAATGTCTCTCTCTTCCCCACACTAATTTCTGCATTGTTCCAGAACAAAAGCTGTTTTTCACTAGCATCGCATAGTATTTTTAAATTGTTAAATAAGTAACCAAAACTTTAAAAAAAAAAATCAGGAAATTCCACATAATTGATATTCACTCACATAGCCTTAGTGGGCTGGAAGGAAGCACACGAGGCAAGGCTGGTCTGAACGTCTGCCCCTAGAATTCATGTCTCAGAAACAGAGTCCTCAAAGTCACATGCCAATGGTACTTTCAGGCGAGACTTTGGAAAGACTACAGGGGCTTGTGGATTAATAGGTTAATGGGTTTTCAAAAAAAAAAAATGTTTGTTACCATAAGAGTATGTCCATGAAAAAAGCCAAGTTGGCCACTGTGGTGATGTATTGTGCACCCCAATAAAACTTATCTGGGGATCAAAGGACAGAGCTAGCCACTAAATTAGACATAGAGGTCAGGCAGTGGTGGCACCCACTAGCACACTAACACAAGGGAGGCAGAGATCCATCCAGATCTCTGTGAGTTCAAGACCACACTGGGAACAGAGCCAAGCACGGTGGCACACACCTTTAATCAAAGCACTTGAGATCTTGTGCCTTTGCTTGGGAAGTACACATGCCTTTAATCCCAGGAAGTAAGATGGCAGGGTGGTAAAAGGTACACAAGATGTGAGTAAACAGGAACTTTCCCTTTTGTCTTGAGACTGAGGACTTCTTAGAGGTAAGAACATGGCTGGCTTGCTCTACTTCTCTGATCTTTCAGCTTTCACCCCCATATTTGGCTCCAGGTTATCTATTAATAAGGCCGTTTAACAATTCAGGTTACAGGCCACTTTCAAGTGGTGTCCTTCCCCACCCTGGGAATCTTCTGAGAGTCCCCACTTACAAGAAGAGCCTTCCCAAACTTCACAGCTTCTAGGACAGTGAGAAACAAACTTCTTTGCTTTAAGTGTTAGGTATGCATTTGTTACAGCAGCAGAGCATGCTCTAAGACAAACCAGCAGCAACTTTCTTAGTGACTCCGTTCACTTGTGTCCTGCCTGGCCCTGGAAGGCACTGCAACCCTTATCCTAACCCTGTTGTCTTCCCTCACCACCTCACGTAAGCCACATACTTGCCTTCATTGGGGGCGTTCTCATCCCACACAGACCACATCTGGACACTGAAGAAGGGTGCCCAGCAAGCGATGTAGGCCAGCACAATGACAAAGGTCATCTTCACGGTTCGGATCTTTGCTCTGGAGATGGTACTGATGCTGCTGACCCGGGATGGCAACCCTCGAGGGGCATCAGCAGGGACAGAAGATGAGGACTTGTCCCATGTCCTCCAGCCACTTTTTTCCTCTCTGCCAGCCTGTGTCTTGACTTTCAGGTTCTTGTAGATCTCACAGCAGATGAGGCTGTAACAGGCTGTGAGCACAGCCACGGGGAACACAAAGATGGCCATAGTGGTCCAGGTGATGTAGGCCCGTGGCCCCCAAGAAAAGTAGAAATCTGCCCAGCAGTCCAGTACCCCTGAGCCCTGGATGACCTCTCGCAAAGAAAAAATGAAAATTTGAGGGAGGCTGAGGATGGCAGCCAGCAGCCAGGGAGCTGCAATGAGAGGGTAGGTGGACTGGCTGGGCTGCCGGAGGCTGCGAAGTGGGTGACAGACAGCCAGGTATCTGTCCAGCGTCATGGCCAGCAGCATGTAAGTGGAAGCGAACATGCTGAGCACCTGCAGATACTTGACAGCCCGGCAAAGAGTGTCAGAGCCTTGGAAGCGGTAGGTGATATCCCAGAGCAGCTGAGGCAGGACCTGGAAAAGCGCCACGCCCAGATCAGTCAGGGCCAAGTGCAGCACAAACAGGTGCATGCGGGAACGCTTGCGGCCCTGGAAGCCCAGCGTCAGCAGTACAGCCAGGTTGCCCCCGGTGGCCAGAACCAGGACGGTAGCTAGGATCCCAATCTCTACCTTGGCTAGCTCTTCATCCCTGCCCAGCCAGGGTGTGGTAGCGTTGGGGACAGACAGAGTGCCCCCAGGAGAGGGAGTGGCAGTCCAAGAAGGCTCAGAATCCATGGTCAGGGTTTGGGGGAGAGAGGGTTAGGAAGGTGGGTGGAGGGACCGTGCGGGTGCGAGTAAGAAGTTGTATAGATAAAATGAAGTGTGAGAGAAAGCTGTAGAAGTGGAGAGAAGGGCGGGAGAACGGCAGGGTGAGGACTTGGAAACAGTTCAGCAGATAGGGCTAGGGAGGAGAACAAAACCATCAGGGAGCAGAACCGGCATGGCTGACCCCACCTAGGTCAGGGATTCAAGGAAAGCAAAGGAGGGTCTGGGAGCTGGGTGTCAGTGTGGAAAGGATGGAGGGGGTTGGAGATGGGGGCTTCTGAAAGGGGGCACAGAGGAAGCAGAGGGAGCAGCTGCCATCTCCCAAATCCAACCCCAATTCACTTTTGTCCAAACTTTTCTGAAAGTGGAGAGAGTGGATGTCCTTAAGTGGATGTCCGTGAAGGCGCAGTCCAGGACCATGGGCGTTGCCTGCAGGAACTGGAAACCCCAGCTAAGCCATGTGCTCTCTCGGCTCTCACACAAGCGCCAGCCGAGCAGGTGCGGCAGCCCAGAGCGTTTTTATGCGCTTGGATTCTTAGTCCTGAGCTGCCGTTTGCCGGTTGGCTCCTGCAGAGGAGGGTGGAGTGAGACTCAGTAGCACCCTTCAGACAGGGGTACTGAGGGGAGGGGCTGGGGAGCTGGGTGGGACTGTGGCGGAGGATCGGGGAACCGGGAGCAGAAGGGAGAACCAAGCCTTCACCAGCTGTGGGGATCTGCTGAACACCAAACAAACTCACCTACGTTAGCATCTCGACTCTCTCCAGACAGGTGCACTAGAGATAGGTGTGTATGCTTGTGTGTGTGTGTGTGTGTGTGTGTGTGTGTGTGTGTGTGTGTGTGTGTGAGTGAGAGAGAGAGAGAGAGAGAGAGAGAGAGAGAGAAACATAGGTGGCCTCTCTTCCAAACAGTGCTGGGTGCCCTGTTGTGAAAGATACCAAATCTTCAAGGTTAGCTAAGAGGCATGTCCTAAAGAAACCTAAAGATGTGACAACCATTTGTCTTAGGATGGGCACTTGGAGGTTTGAAGGAAGACGAAAACTGAGGAGTTTGTGATTGACAGGGGTGTGGAGGGCGGGGCAGGGATGGTGGAAGGAGCTAGACCCGGGAGCCCTGCTGTGATCAGAGAGGATGACAGGAGAAATTCCAAACAGAGTTTGCATCTCCAGCGTAAGTCTGAACTTCTAGCCTCTCTGGGGTTACATTTCAAGAGCTAAGGGTGGGTTAAGCACCCTGTGAGGCAGAAGCACAGCCGCTTAGAAATTATGTCACTTATTTAGAAGGTTACAGAGCTAGTCATCAGCAGCGAAGAACCAGACCAGACCCAGCGTGCATGCGTTCTGGGCCACAGAGGAAGAGAATATATTATCTTCAACAACACCGATGTGATGTGAGCTGAGAGGTGGCAGCTGATCATAAACAAGTACACATCACCTGGCCCTGAGAAAGTTTACAGCTCAGTGGAGTGGTATTAGCGGGGACATTCACTTTATCTTCGGGAATTTCACACTGTTGGGACTCGCTAGGTAGGTTAGAATTCATGAGGAGCTACCATAGTATGATCCAAGCCTCAGGGAGAGCAGGGTCTGTGACTGCAGGTCCGTTTAACTTGGTTTTTTGATCATAACTGATTCAACCCCCTTGACAAAAGCACCCTCCCACATATCCAATTTGCACCTTTTCTAGATTGTTCTACCTGCTATACATCTCACAAATTCTTCATCTTTTGTGCTTTGCTGCCCAAACTTCCTCTTTTTCCAGAATTTTGCTGTTTGTGAGCCAATTGTTTTCATTCTCTCTGCTGGATCGTTCGACTTCTATGCAAACAGACTCTAGTACTCTTCATTTAAAAAAAAATTCTAACCCTCTCCGAAGACTATACCCAGGTCTCCATAAGTGTGATCTTCCTGCACACAGCATGCCTTCTTGCTCTCAATCATTTACTTTTGTTTAAAAAGCAAGGATCTCTCTGGGTAGAACAGACTGCCCTCCAACTCAGAGTCTGTCTGCCCCAGCCTCTCAAACGCTGGGATTACAGGCATGAGTACCACAAGCTGCCTCCAATCATTCATTTCCACACTGTTTTGAGTAGAGTCATCCAAATTTATATCTGTTTTTAATATTATAAAAATGATAGCAAACCATATGTACCATCTTTGAACTTGCTTTGTTTTGTTTCTCTTGAGGGTGGAGTATGTTTTTGCTTTTTTTTTTTTTTTCCTCCGAGACACAAGGGTTTCTCTGTGTCTTTGCACTGTTCCTGGAACTCGCTCTGTAGACCGTAGCCCAGGCTGGCCTCGAACTCACAGAGATCCGCCTGGCTCTGCCTCTCGAGTGCTGGGATTAAAGGCCATGCACCCCCATTCCCCTATGGATGAATTTTTAAAGAGATAAAGCCATATCCTGAATTTTTGTCTCTAAACTGGCTCTTCCACTAGCTGCATTGAAGTTTTCCTGTCTTCTCGTGGTTAGACTTTTTAATTTTTGTCAACTTGATCTGCATGAAATGACATTTCGCTCTGTTTTTGTTTTTGTTTTTGTTTTTTTCCAAGACAGGGTTTCTTTGTGTAGCTTTGCGCCTTTCCTGGAACTCACTTGGTAGCCCAGGCTAGCCTGGAACTCACAGAGATCCGCCTGGCTCTGCCTCCCGGGTGCTGAGATTAAAGGCGTCCGCCACCACCGCCCGGCTCGCTCTGTTTTTATAGTTCTCTGATTATGATTGGTTTGGAGGATCTTCCCATGCTTTTCCCTGTCTTGATTTCCTCTTTCATGCATCGTTCCTACCCTCCGTACAACTTCTGGCTTCATTCTGCCACTTTGTAGGTCTTTCCTCATGTTCTCATCTGGGTCTTTTAGGCAGTATCACACGTTGCAAATACAAGCTATGGTCTCTGACTCATCTCTTAACTTGTGGGGTCTTTAATTACACAGGGAATTTAATTAGGGTTTAATTAATGGCTTTTCTTATTTCAACCTTCCGTGTTTTATGGTCTCTACTTACAAAAGAGAGAGGGTCCCTCCCGCGGTGACTGCCCCACCCCCACCCTCAGCCCCAGCACTGTTTTCACTTTTGGGTTTGAAATTCTTGGGGGGAATTTATTTTTCCCAGTGTGTGAAGTAATTCTTCAACTTCATTTTCCTCCCAGGGAACATCAGTCCCTCCGTTTATTGAGCAATCCATTGTCAGCTGTCTATTACCCAAATAATTATCAAATTTTAAAGTTTTTATTGAGACAGTTTCTAAGATTTCTGTCTAGTATGGTCTACTATTTTTAAAAATCCCTGTTCTAATATTTTACTATTTGAAAATGATCTTTAATGTGCAGTAAGACAAAAATGAGTCTGTTCCTTGTTCCTTTAAAATGTTTAAATATGTATTAATTTTAATGATGTGTATATGTGTGAGTCTTGAGGAGGGGTATGTGCATGTGAGTACAGATGCTCTCAGAGGCCAGAGACTTCAGATATCCCAATAGCTGGAGTCACAGGTGGTTGAGAGCCACCAGGTGAGTGCTGGGAACCAGACTCGGGTCCTCTGCAAGAGCAGCCAGTCCTGTTAACCACTGAGCCACCTCTCCGGCTCTCCCCTTCGTGTTCTCAAGCTATTTTTCAAAATTTTGAAAATCATAATTTTTGACATCTTGTCCAATTCCACAAAAATCTCTGTTGAACTTAGGTCAGAAACACTGAATTTGGGGGAAGAAGTAGCATTATGTATGATTCTTAAGTAGGTCTAACATCCTTCAAAATGCTCCATAACTTTCTTTATGAAAGTTGTTTTTTTTTTTTTTTCTGCCCCGTGGTGATTTGACTCAATCTGCCTTACAGTTTCTGCTGTCCTTCCGCACATCACTATGTTCTGCTGTGTCTCCTATAGACTGGCTGGTTAGTACCAGTAAACGGGAACAGCACTGGGCTTGCATCCTGTTCTTATCTCTATATAGTAGGTTTTCTGTAGTGTGAATTATCTAGGCGTGTGGTATTGTCTGCAACAACACTCATCTGGTTATCTATTCTCAATTTATCTCTTGTTCCTTTTTCTTATCCTATTGCTACAGCTGAGATTCCAGAACAGCACTGAAGAGCAGGAGTCACTGATGTTTGAAATGAATCTAAATTTTATCTTGAAGCATCAGGTTCTGTAGCTCGTCTTCAGTTACAAATTTTAAGATGTGTTGTTTTTTTAACCTACAAATACTAGTCAAGTGAGTCTGCAAAAGTTGTTACTAATAAAAATAACCTCCTCAATTACCTCCTTTAAAAAAAAAAAAAAAACACTGGAGGCATTTATCAGATTACAGTCCCAATCAGCAAGGGAAATTTGCATTATTCAGCCTATTGTAATCTATAACTGTTAATCTCACCCAAACACCCTCACAGATAAATTCAGAATGTTGGACTAGATACCTGGTCAACTGATGACCATTCATGCTGATATATATAAAAAATTAACCACCACAGGCTAGTGAGATGGTTCAGTTGGTAAAGGTGCTTGTTACAGAGACCTGATGATCCCAGTTTGGTCCCCACATCCCACAGTTGAAAGGCAAAACCAAATGCTGAAAGTTGTCCTCTGATGTCTACAGGTACACCATTGAATGTGTGTGCCTGTACTCAACACACACTGTACAATAATATAATGATAAAAACTAGTCATCAGAGCCTCCAAAATGATTAATAATGCATTCTCTTAACAAATATATGCCTAGTCACAATATTCTACTATCTTAAAATTTCTAATGGTCTGAGTCCAAATCCCAGTAAGTGCAATGCTTGCCTGACTTTGTGTTCATGCCCATCCTTTCACTGTAGTTCTTGTGCCTTCCAGTTTGGTACTGAAGAAATCGCATTGTACATGCTGTGGATATTCCCAGCATCTATGCGCTACCTTTATTCTCTTCTTCTAAAACTGTGTTTAATTTTTTATTTGAAAGTTTTATACATGTATATAATGAATTTTAGGTTGTTTTCACCACCTACACCTCTCTCTTATTCTCTCCTTCCTCACCACTGAAACCCTTACCCTCCAATTTTGATCTCTCTCTCTCTCTCTCTCTCTCTCTCTCTCTCTCTCTCTCTGTGTGTGTGTGTGTGTGTGTGTGTGTGTGTGTGTGAGAGAGAGAGAGAGAGAGAGAGAGAGAGAGAGAGAGAGAGAGAGCTACTGAATTTCGTTATGGTTGCTTGCGTGAACATGGAATGGAGGTCATTTACTGGAGTATCAACTCTCCAGTGGCTACAGCCTTGAAGAAAAGGAAATCCTTCCTTCAACAACCATTGCAGTGGTCCCTCAGGGAGGGATGGAGCCTCATGAACCTCTCCCATCCATGATACAATGTTGATTGTTGATGGATCCCCATCTTGTGCATGTAACCACTGCTGCAGTGAGCTCATGAGTATAACTGCCAAGTCATTTCCAGAAGAAATGTTTGGGTCACACACTTCTCCATCCTCTGGCTCTTACCTTCTTCCTACTTCTTCTTCCACAATGTTCCCTGAGACTTCCAGGGGTGTCATTTGGAGCCAAGCACTGCCTTGTCACTTATCCTTGGCACTTTGATCAGTTATGAGACCCTTCATTAACTACCATCTGCTGCGATAAAAATTTTTCCTGATGAATACTGAGAGCAGTACTATTCTCCATACATACATACATGCATACCTATGTACTTGGAATTTTTTTTGTCCCTACTGCCTGCTCCCAAATAAACTTATAAATGCTCAGCCGATAGCTCAGGCTTGTTACTAGATAACTCTTACATTTAAATTAACCCATATTTCTTGTCTATACTTGGCCACATGGCTCATGAACAAGCACCTCATTTTCTACATGTCCTACTTCCTTAGTGGCTGGCTGGCATCTCTCCTGTCTCCATCCTTCTTCATCCCAACATCCTCAGTTTGATTGTCCCACCTAACTTTATCCTATATTGCTATAGGCCAATCAGATTCTTTATTAACCAAAGAGAGTAATGCATATTAACAGTGTGTAGAAGGATCATTCCACAGCACACTTAACATATGTGTGTGTGTGTGTGTGTGTGTGTGTGTGTGTGTGTGTATTGAGAAGGTAGTTTGTCAACATATCCAATTGGCAAAACAATAGCAATAAATTTCTCTACAGCCTATGAGCTCCCCAGTCATAGGCTCTTGACTAGTATTATATTAACATGCATGAATCACCTTCTATGAATCAGACCTCAAATCCATCCCAGTTGGTTGCCCCCATAATGCTTATGCTACCACTGCACCAATGGGCACATCTTGCCTGGTGGGTCATTATTGTAGTTCACAGAACTCACAACTGAGTAAAACAGTTGACTCCCTCACATTTCCACATTCCACTCCTAAGAGCTCACATACCAAAGCTTCCAGCTCGTATATGGCTTGATTTCTCTATGGCCTGTGACTAAAGTGTGTAGGGTATTGAGCAATAGGGTCTTGCCATCTAGTTCTGGTAGGCAATCAAGACCAATAGTGGTAGCCTGTTTTGGCATCCCCGGGACCTTCCTGACCAACAACTAATTGGGAGGTATCCTACACACACAGCACTGGAATTTTTGCTTAATGATCTATGTCTTCTGGGAACATTGTCAATTCAACTTTTAAAAAATATTTTTAATTAAAAACTTTTAGGAATTTATTCGTGTTTAGTGCAAAGTCTGACATCTGGTCACATGGCTCTGAAATGAGTAGCTGTGAGACATGTAGGTGAAGGAAGCTAGTGTCCGACAGCAGGCAGTTAGCAAGTATGGCCAGAGATAAACACCAGCCTTGCTAGGTCCTTCTCTGCCCAGGTCACAGCTCTGAGGAAGAGTGAATGCTGCTGAACAGTTTCTACAGGGTTGGCACAGCCTTCTAGGGTACTTTCATCTTTGATCAGGCTTCTTAGAACCGGAGGTAATTCTGTTAGGCTCGAATCACACTATCCAATCCACTTCCTTTGTCATGCAGTTGAAACTCCTGTAAAGTAATGAACAACTCACAATGAAGTATCAGCTCTTTGTGCCCATCAGATCTCCAGTAAGAGATCCACGCTGGCCCATACCCTGGGGGGCACTTGGGAAGCTGAGGAAAGACAATCTCTGTGAGTTCCAGGCCAGCCAGGGCTACATAGTTAGACCCTGTCTCACACAAACAAACAAGCAAGCAAACAGGGATCTTTAGTAAGTTCCTTTGGCATTTAGAGATGTTGGAGCAGGGTAGGGAAAATTGAGGGAACATAAGAATAGGAGAATAGTCCCTCATTAGGAAAAATCGAGAATTCCAGGATAATTAACAACTGTTTAAGCCAAGCGTCCTCCCTTCCCAGCCTTAAACCTGCAATTTCCAAGGAATATCATGGGAAACCCAATTGGCAGGGAAAGGCTATGTTAGGTACTCAACTACTCTGCAAACCTAGTGGCGTCTTCGTTCACTTTATCAGATTACAGTCCCATCCAAGGTATCTCTGGCGCCACTCCACTTACCTCGCTTTTCAAAAGAGAGAAAAATAAAGGGTTTCATAGCAACCTTTTGAGAGGTAATGTGAGAGCCACCAAAATGGATTCTATGGCTAATGCTAAGGCAAAAATTCATTACAACTCTCTCTTAAGGAAACCATACCCACATTTGAGTATGTCTTATTCTTTTGAACTCTCTATTAGAAAAGCCCACATCCATTCTCTGAGGTTCTAATTTCTTTAGTCGTGGCCCCCCCCCCCCCCCACCTTAAGTCTATGTTACATTACTTCTAACAAAAATCTCAAACTTGCTTTATCATACTGGCTAGTCTCTACATTCTTTTCATACTGAAGCCACAAATCCCAGTTTGGAGTGAGTTTCCATCCCTAAAAGATTGGGGGATTCTTCAGGCTGCTGAGGATGACAGCATGGGGCTCCCCTCACCACAAAGAGCTGTGACTCACAGAGACAGAGACACAGCATAGCTTTCTAGGTTCCAGAAGTTCTGTCTCCTACCTAGACAGCAGACTTGTCTGAGGTGTTGTGTCCTGTAGAGTAGCCTCGGGTAGGGAGAGGGCTGGGTGAGGTGCAGAGCTGCTGAGTCCAGGAGGTGCTGAGGGTGAGGGCCCAAGTGACTGGTGACTGCAGAGGCCTCCACTCTGTGTTCAACCTCAGTGCTCCCTCCTTCAAGCCAGAATGCACTCTCAGGGGGCTGGAGAGGTGGCTCAGTGGTTAAGAGCACTGGCTGGTCTTTCAGAGGACCCGGGTTCAATCCCCAGCACCTACATGGCAGCTCATCATTCCAGTTCCAGACTATCTGAAGCCCTCTTTCTGGCCTTCTCAGGCACCATGCACACACATAATAATGCACAGGCATACCTACAGGCAAAACACTCAAACACATAAAAAGTAAAAATAAATTAAAAAGCAAAGGAGAATGCAGTCTCAAAACTCACTTTTTGGGGATTTAGCTCAGTGGTAGAGCACTTGCCTAGAAAGCACAAGGCCTCAGCTCCAAAAACAAAACAAACAAAACAAAACCTCACTCACTTTTTGTTTTGATTTGGGGAGGGGGAGCTAAGGATTGAACCCAGGGCCTTGTGCTTGCTAGGCAAACACTCTACCACTGAGCTAAATCCCCAACCCCTCAAAACTCATTCTTAAGAAAAAGGGAGTTTGTTCCCAAGCCTGCTTGCTTAGACATGAAGTTATTTTCCTTTCTACTCGCCTCAGCCATGTTCCCAATGCGCTCGCGCTTGAGCTGCAGGGCAAGTTTTATGGCCGGTTTAGGAGGAGGGCTAGAGGATACTCTTCAGTAGTGACCAC
Organism: Onychomys torridus; assembly: GCF_903995425.1. Classification (NCBI taxonomy): domain Eukaryota; kingdom Metazoa; phylum Chordata; class Mammalia; order Rodentia; family Cricetidae; genus Onychomys; species Onychomys torridus. Next base: position 61,754,613 of record NC_050453.1, read on the forward strand.
CCATTGCATTTATCTCTGCGCCAATGCCTCGCTATGCTAATAAATGCAGGCAGTTTATTCGTTTGTGTGCTGTGTCTGAAATAACCAAATAGACTATGCGTCCCCAGCCTACTGCAGACCAGCTCATAGTGACTCAAGTGTTTGTTGGAAGGATAAATGGAGGAAAGATAAGAAAAACCTTTGGCCTTGAAGTCAGGAAACCTGAGTTCTCTCTTTGAACTACTCTTAGTGAAGTCACCTTGTCACCCTGGCCTCAGGGAAATGAGATGATTGGATGGTTGAGCTCTAAGATCCCTGTAGTATCTCTGTTAAGATTCTGTGATGGCACAATCCAAAATATCCTGACCCATGCTAAGATGTTAAGGCTAAATATTATCCCCAGAAGATGATACTTATTTTTAAAACAGCCTTCTAGAAAAACAGCCCATGGCCCAAAGGAGTGACTCTAATTCTAGATTCAGTACTAGCAGGGGAAGTCATAGAATGGATTAGTCTCTTGGTCAGAGTCCAGTCCCCATGCCAATCAGCAGCCAGGATTAGCCACCATCATGACAGAAGATGTCTAAATGTTACACAACAGATTCAGCTGCAGACTGACAAGTGGGTGAGGGAAGAAATAATGTCGCTCAGATGCTTCTACCCCAGTACATACCTCTGCCTCCTTCTCAGGGTCTGGTCTACATACAAGTCTGGTTTTGAACGTATTTCTCATTCCGAACCCGAGTCTGCTGACTACTTTGTCATGAGGAAAGCTGTTGTATAACCCAAAGCAGAGTTCAAAGGGAATTGTGGGTCTGCTTCCACAGGGATGTTTTGATAAAAAGAAAGAAGAGACCCTAGGCAAAGGATGAAGGTGGATGTGAGTGAATTGGGATTTGGAGAGAAACTCAGATCAGAGTTTATTTGGTATTTATCTGGCTCAACATTATTCCAAATTCTCATGCAACCCTGGGGAATAAATATTGTATTATTATCTTTTTCCACACCACCTTCATGAGCACTATCACACTCTCTGATGATGCCTGTGCATATTTATTTCCTGCTGGCTGTTTTTTTTCAATTTAGCCCTGGATATTTTTTTCCCTTTCACCCAAATCAAGCAACCTCCTTCTGAAGTCTCAGAGCCCCATGCAGTTAATGCAGATTCTGGTGAGACACTTGGGCAGAGATAGTCTGTCCTTGCTCTGGAAGAACAGCTGCATTTCTTGCCCAGGTCACTTGCCTGGTTCCAGCAGTCTATACTGGGTTGACTGGCCCCAAGCAATCTGCCTCTGGCTGCTCTTAGCCTCCTCTGCAGCACCTGCCCTCCTGAGTTTCATTTCCTGTTCATTGCTGTGTTTGTAATCCAGCTCAAAATTCGCCACCTGCAACCGCTCCCAAGGTCCCCTACTTCTGCCCTGAGCTCTGCCTCCATGCTTGGTACAGACTGCCCCATAAGAAGATGACATTCACGTACGGGATTCAGCAAAGTAGAGGAACCAAAGACAAGAGAAGGCAACACCAGCAAAAACATCTAGAAAGATCTTGAAATTTCAGCATTCATTTAGCTTCTTTTTTTTTTTTTTTTTTAACTTTTTTTGTTTTTGTTTTTTTCAAGACAGGGTTTCTCTGTGTAGCTTTGGAGACTGTCCTGGAACTCACTCTGTAGCCCAGGATGGCCTCAAACTCACAGAGATCCTCCTGGCTCTGCCACCCAAGTGCTGGGATCAAAGGTGTATGCCACTACCGCCCGGCTTCATTTAGCTTTTAAATTATATTCAAGGAAAGCAGATTATCATTCCTCTAGAGCTTGGGGCCTCTGCCTGGATCAGTGAAAAAGTTTGTTTGGATTACATTCTTTTTGGACTCATCTATTAGTATTAAGCTTTTTCTTAGTTTTATTTCTGTTACTGTGATAAAAATCCTGACATAAAACAAATACGGGATAGAAGGTTTATTTTAGCTCACAGTTCTGGGTTATTGTCCACCATTGTAGGCAGAACACAGCAGCAGGAGCTTAAGACATCTGGTCACATCACCAGTGAGTAGAATGAATGGTCACAGCTGTCTGTTCATTCCCAGAGTAGAGAAAAACAAATGCATGCATGCTCGCTTGCTCGCCTATGCTCAGCTTGATCCTCCACTTACAGTTCAGGACCCTCTGTCTTGGGAATGGTGCCATGGCTGCAGTGGGCTGGTCCTTCCCACATCCATTCATTTGCTTAGCACCATTATCTACAGACAATGTACAACCTAATATGTAGCCATTCCTCATGGAAACTCTTTCTTTGGGTGATTCCAAGTTGTGTCAACCTGACAATATATACCATGTTCTAAAATAAAAATGTTGACTGTCATAAAAAAGCATATCTATGATGTAGGTGGACACATGGCACCTGCCCCTCCCTTGCTAGTACCTTCAGCCTTTGTCTCATCCAGGCCCACAGCCTGGATAGATATGCTTCCCAGGCCTTTCTCAAGTCTGTCCTTCTGTAACGTGCCTCCAGAATAATTTCTCAGAATCTCACAGCCATCATGTCCATTTCCTGTCTTTTTTTTTTTTTTTTTTTTTTTAAGACACTCTGGCTTCCTCCTGCCTCTGGCTCCTGAGTGCTGGGATTAAAGGTGTGCAACACCACACCCAGAAGTTTCCTGTCTTTTTCTTTTTTGAATTGAATTTACTTGCATTTTAAGCGGTAGAGACATGAACTAGATGCATTTTTTCTATTTCCTGTGTCTCAGTGATTCTCAAACTTTGGTACAAATATTTGAAACCTCAGAGATACCCTAGAGATGTGGGGCAGGGCTGAGGCTCAGGGACCTGCCTTTTACATCCCAAACACAAACCACAGAAAAAGGTGGTGCTGTTGGCCTATAGATCACAGATTGAGAAATCACACAGACACATACATATAATTTAGTTTCCATATGCAAGTAAACTAAAAAGGGTCCTGCCTATAATTCTTGTGTAGCCCAGTGTGGCCTCAGCCTCCCAAACACTGAGATTACAGTTATAAGGCAGGATTTCTGGCTTCCCAACATGTTTGTTTTGGTCTCATTTAGAGGAACATTTCTTAAATTTGTGTGTGTGTGGGGGGGGGGGGTTGTCAGCCTTCAAATGGGTGATTTAGCCTAAAAATCCAGATTAACAGCTTTTCTTGAATAACAACAAAAACTAGATGTAGTAACTTCAGGTTGGTAAATCCATTCCCCAAGGACAGGGTGTGTTGAAGCTCATCAGTCATCATCACTCTGTGAGGGATGTGACCTCCCAAGCACCTCAAAGTCCCCAGGACTCACTCTCATCTCCTTGCCCCACTGATAATTCACTGTTATTTGTCCTTCAGTTGCTATGGAGATGACTCATTTATCCATTTGGCTTCACTCATTAATGCTATGTACATGGATGGCCCTGCTGCCCTGGAGTTTGTAAACCCTGTGGCAACACATTTACCATCACACAGAGCCAGACAAGGAGTCACCCAACTATGTCTCCCACTCCCTCCACCCTTAACCTTGGCCTAGCAATACCAGAATACCCTGGGGTGCCACGAAGTCACCCAACCTCCCCCAAGAATATCATGGTCACCTGTGGAAAGTGGAAAGATGACTAATACAAAGCAAATTATATTCTTTTGAAATGATGTTATAGGGCTGTCAGGAGAAGGCATGTCAAGAAGAATCCTCTCAGACATGAGTGGACAGTGTCCTGGTGTAAAAAGATCTGACGGTAGCCTTTCTCTGCCTGTTTCACAGCCACTGATAGCTCATTTGACTGATTATGTACTCACCAGACAACCTCCTGGTTACACATTCCATTCCAGGAGGTGGGTGTCTTGGAAAGCAATGATGATTATTCTGGCCATTGGACAGCTGTGACCATTCATTGCCCACTTGTACAGTGGCTTCCTAGAATGCATGTTTCTGATGATGTTATGTTAGTGCAGGATCCACAGAGCCCGAACTAATAGTAAAATGGAGCTCCTGACCTTGTAGCACTGCCAGACTTGAGCAAGACTTGAAGAGTGACATCCTCACCAAGAAACAATCTAGGATGCTATGGCCTCCAACTCCAGACACGGTCTGCAGTCAGAGACAGTAAGTCTTGGCTCTACTCTGAACTTCACTGTCCCTGAGCTTTGATGTCTCTGTACTTTGTATGGTGCTTGACATACAGAAGCACTCTGGAAATATGAAGGGTCTTAAGTAGAAACACTGAAGCAGAAGACAGGTGACCAGCCATCACCCCTGCCCTGTTGAGAGCCTATACCTCTTCATTTCAGCAGTCCCTTTCCTTCTCATGTGCCACATCTAGATTCCTGAGGCTGCCAGGGAGAACCGGCAAAAGCAAGCAGAGACCAGTGCTGGCAGTTAGCCAGTGAACAATTGCTGAAGTGAGAACCACTGTCGTTTCCCAACATGCATCTGCCAGCTTCCCGGTGTCTCAGAGGCACTCTTCTCAGATCCCTGGCTACCAGGAGAGGGGGAAACTCTGGGGGAAGACAGAACAACTGGGTTATCAGCTCGCTCTGAGGCAGCAGAGCCAAATTAGCACAGGGCACAGAGGAGCTGGTGGTCTGCCACACAGAGATCTTGCCAACTCAGAGACATGCAGAAAAGATCAGCCCTGCCCCTAATGTTAAAATAGGTTACACAACCATTGTTCAACTGGGTCAAATAAAGGAGTTCCAGGAGGGGGAGTTTTCCATTCTCTGCTAGCAGTCACCCCCCCTTACTTCTATGCCCCACCCTTTCCTGACAGCCAGCTCTCAGATCCACCTAGTCCTCTTTGAGGCCTACAATAAGGTACCCAGGTTTACACTGGTCTTATTTTTCACAGAGAATGTCAAAAGGAATCCTGTACACCCACCACTTAGACTGAGCATTGTTTCCATTTTCCTATGTCAAGTCTGTTTTATGCTAACTAATCTCAAGTGTTCCCATTTTCCTATATTAATTGTTTTATGCTAATTAATCTCAGTCACCATGAAAAATGGAGCCTTAAGCAATAAGGGCATTTTGTCATCTTACCTAATACCATTTTTTCCCTACAAAGCCCCAAACTATTATCACACACAATTGTTCCTTAATGTCATCTAAGACTCAATCTATGTTCAGTCTCAGCCAATGTCCTAACAATGGGTTTGTAGGCCTGGTCAGTGTGTCGCTGTGGTGATAACATGTTCCCCAAAATATTGTGTACCCTAATAAACTTATCTGGGGCCAGAGAACAGAATAGTCACTGGATACAGAGGCCAGAAAATGGTGACACACACGCCTTTAATCCTAGCATTCCCAAGGCAGGCATACATCTGGATCTGATCAGGCCACACTGGAAACAGCCAGGCATGGTGACACATGCCTTTAATCCCAGGAAGTGATGGCAAGAAGCAGAAAGGTCTATAAGGCATAAGGACCAGAAACTAGAAGCTTTTGGCCTGGTTACGCTTTTATGCTTTTAAGCAGCACAATTCAGCTGAGATCCATTTGGATGAGGACTTAGAGGCTTCCAGTCTGAGGAAATAGGATCAGCTGAGGAATTGGCAAGATGAGGTAGCTGTGGCTTGTTCTGCTTCTCTGATCTACCAGCATTCACCCCAATACCTGGCTTCAGGTTTGTTTTTATTAATAAGACCCTCTAACAATTCGTGTTACACGTCGCAAAGGCTTTTCTTTTTATATTTTCCTCCTTGAGAGCGCAGCTCACGTGCAGTGCTGGCTGGCTTCAAACTCTTGATAGCCTTGCCTTCCCATCTCACGTGCTAGGGTTCCAGGTGTGCACCACCACGCCTAACTATCTGTGGAAGCCTGAGGCTGAGGGGGGCTTAGGGCTCCAGGCCTTGCTTTGGATGGATCTGTTTTCATTATTAGGGACAGAACATTGGTTTTCTGTTAAATTTGTTTGAAACTTATTTCCACAAGATAAGAGTTGTCTCATGTTTTCAAAGAGAATACCTGTATGTGCCCCTAGATCCAAGGGATAAATCTGTTAATGGTGGGGTGATGGGAGTGGGCATGGAGGACTTCAGGGAGAATGGGAAGGCTATAATAGGACAGATATGATTTCCAAATGGCATGAGCCTAGACTCACAAAGCAGACTCTCCCAAGCACTTTGCACCAGTACTGCCACATCTAATGTGTTGCTTTTCCCCCTTGTAGGCCCCTAGATCCCAGTCTGTGGAGCCCCTCAGAGCTCTTCCTCATCCATGGGCCAGTTGGCACAGGGTGAGACTATTGATTCTAAACCCCACTCCTGCTTGGTTTTCAGTCCTCTTTCTCAAGTCAAAGAACCTGACCTAGGGAAAGTGGTCTTCCAAGACCCTACTCATTGCCAAAATAGGGATTAGCCAGGAGCAGCAATTGTAGGACCTATCTGCAACAAAGCAAGAATTCTGTCCCTGGGGCAACACGTCAGCTGTTGACCCAGTTAAAGGCCACAGCAATTGTTATCCAGCCTGAAAAAAGAAAAGTGTGGATAGAAAGAGATTCTAGGAAATTCTGACCGTGTGTGTGTGTGTGGGGGGGGGGCAGGCATTTTATAATCACAGCTTTCAATAATAGCTTGAGACCTTTCTCCTTCTTCAGGAAACATGCCCAGATCAAACCACCAAAATCCTCACTGAGTTCTTACAACATTTGAAGTTATAGCAGCTATCTAGTTTTCCTGTTAAAATGCAGGCTCATAAACACTGTAAAGATGGTGATAGTGACCATCTTATGCACATACAGCATGCACCTGTAAACCATTGGCTAACACAATTATCCACTAACACGCAGAGCCCACAATGAGCAGTGATAAAATGAGAATTCCATCCTTTTCTAACAACCAGTATTTTGTCAGGCTTCAGTCTTGAACCTAGCTAATATGTGTAAGTACCTAGCGGGTACCAGATCTTTTTGGCTATATGCAATGCGTAAGATTGGGCCCTTTACATGGGATGTTTGCAGTCTAGTTGGTGACACAAATGTGCACACAAGAATCATGCTACACATGCATGATAGTGTATGCTTTCCCCAGGCTAATCCAGCATAAGACCCCAGTCAAATATGCCAACACTAAGTATCCATCATATATCCATTCACATACCTAACCAGCTTTTCCTGAGGTCTGACTAAATGCCCAGTGCAATTCTGAAAACCAGACAGAGTAGTGAGGCCGCCGTGGTTCCTATTCCAGCACTTAACAAGCCAACCATCTTGAAGAGTTTTCTAACATCACCCAAATTGTGAGTTGTTCACAGCAATGACACTACACTTCTGTCGTCCCCTCATGGCTAACGTTTGACCACAGAACGTAGTGAATGGAACCTGAAGAGCTGGGTTGTGTGAAATTCGCAGTGAATGTGAAATGCTATAAATCAATAATGAATTTTCTGAGGCTGGGTTTTATGTAGCCCAGGCTAGCCTGGGACTTGCTATGCACTGTCTCCACCTTCCAAGTCCTGGGATTACAGGTGTGTACCCACCAGGATCAGGTTTGTGGGGTGCTTGGGATTGAATCCAGGGGCTTTGTGCATGCTAGGCAAGCACTCTTCCAACTGAGCTACATCCCTAAGCTCACCGTAATGAAAATTTAACAGAGAAACCTTAAGACATTAACAGCTTTTGCTCACTCTTCAAAATGCAGCTCAAATGCTATGATGTCTTCATTACTCAAATGGGTTTAGCCTCTCTCTCTCTCTCTCTCTCTCTCTCTCTCTCTCTCTCTCTCTCTCTCTCTCTCTCTCGATTTTTTTGCCAGAGCTGAGGACCACTGAGCTAAATCCCCAACCCCATAGTCTCTTTCTTATCTCCAAGTCTATCTACATCACTTGGTGAAAACAGGCCAATAAAAACAAAAACAAAAACAAAAACAAAAACAAAAAAACCCAGTTACATTAATTACCAGTTTCACCTTAGACAAGCAGTTGAGTGTTTGTGGAAGGGGAGAGAGAGTCTCATGGCCTATCCAGAAAGAGAGTTCCTTCCTTTTTCTTGAATGTAGAGAGGACAGAAAACACATATGTCCAGTAGGATTTATTCTGATAGAACTACAGAGGGGCAAGTGAAAATTTACAAATTACACCTCCATGTAAATCCATGACTGTTCTCCTACCCTCTTGTTCTATAAAATGTAAGAATAAAGTATTCTGGGCCTTTGGGAGAGAGACATGGTCTAACTGGAGGCCACTGAAGACTTGAAGGTCAGGGACACCCACCGCAGTGAGGTCAGGAGACGTACAGGCTGTCCGTGATGAGGGACTGTAGTAGTTGTCAGAATCAGCTCTCAGGTGTAGGGACAGCTCCACCTCAAAGGAATCCAGTAGTAGGGGTTAGAGGGGTAATGAACATGGAGCTAGGTATCTGGGAGAAAGGATGGTGATGAGGGCGTGTTATGGCTATGAGTTGAGAGTTTCAGGGTGTAACCCTCCAAGTCAGGGACAGCACAGCCTTTAGAAGGAAAGAGAGAAACAGAGGGATCCCACTCTTGGGATTGGCATTACCAGATAACCCAGGCAGGAATCTGGGCTTGAGAGATAAGGAGGAGGCTCAGACATTGCAACTGCAGAGGAGGATGTAACATGACAGGGATTTTAGAGCCCAGACTCCATAGGAAAAAGGAACAAGGCTCAGACCTCAGTTAACCAGGCCCACAAACTAAGCCTTACCCAGCACCCTACAAGACAAGGCTGTGGAATGAAGCCATTTAAAGAAACACATGAGATTGTACATGAAAGGATTTAGGACAGAGCCTGATGGATGGCAGGCTCGGAAATGGTTGTTTCCATAGTAACGGGAACTGTGGAGGGTTAGTAGAGTAGGGAATGCAAGCAGAGGTGGATCACAGATGACGAGGAAGTATGAAAGGCCTGATATCTGCTGGAATGGAAGTATTTGTGAGTTGGCATTGTAATTGACGTCAACATACCAGACCTCAGTCCTACTTTTGCTGAATCAGATTCTTGCCTCAGTCTCCTCCTCTGTCACATGGAGGTGTTCAGACTCACTGTGCACTCCTCCCAAAGGGCCTGTGACAGCTTCATCAAACCCAGGGTCTGTAACTGTCACCCACATGGTCCTGTACTTGATGAATGTTGACCCAGTTTAAGGATCATGATTTACCACTAACACTGGCCTGAGGTTGAATGGATCATTCTCGAATTTCCTTGCTTGAAGGAGGGTGAAGTCCAGTCTTTGGGCCACACTGAGGTTACCAATGCCATTTAAGTGACCTCAGCTGAGTGACCACTGTTTTGGTCATAAATCCTCTCCAAATGACCTGGCTGTGACCACCAGACAGCTGAAACTCACTCCTGAAAGCCATCTTCGGGTTAAAGGAAGCCAGGGCTCTCTGACGTCATTGGGTATCTAGGTTTCAGATCTGTTTGTGAGCTGGAGAAGATGATGACACAGGTTTGAGATTTTAACCTGACACCAAATCTCTGGGCCTTCTTCTAGCATCCATGCTCAATTCACTGGAAAATTTGAAAGTAAATACATTTTGAAGGGGCAGGCGCGGGGCTCCTGTTGCTCTCCCTTGACCTTCAGCTACCGAAGAATGAGTTCATCATTGTGTTGCCTTTAGAACCGAATGGAAAATTTCATCCTCACTTTCTTCCTAGCCGTTCATGTGGCAAGGATGGTGGTAGGGAAAGGCTCTAAAATTATTTATTTATTTATTTTGGGTGTTTTGAGACAGGGTCTCTCTACATAGCTCTGGCTGCCCTGGAATGCAAGGCTGGCCTGGGACTTACAGACATTTGTCTGTCTCTGCCTTCCGAGGGCTGGAATTAAAGCATGCAGCATCGTGCTCAGAATTCAAATTATTTATTTATTTGATGTGTTTGCCTGCATGTATGTCTGTGCTCTACGTTCATGCCTGGTGCTCTCAGAGGCCAGAAGAAGTGCATCAGATCCCCTAAACCAGAGTTACAGATGTGGGTACTGGGAGGTGAACTGGGGATTTCTAAGGGACTAAAGCTCTTAACTGCTAAGCCATCTCTTCAGCCCCATCTAAAAATTATTTTTAAACTGCTGAGTTTAAACTGGCTGCCCACCCACAGCATTAACTGTAGCCCTTTGCAGGGAAGCACAATGTTTGCTTTATGCAGATATCTGAAGTGGGAGCCATGGTGACCAGGTGCATCTGCTGGCTGCACATCTATGTCCCAGGACTTCGGCCAGCCATCACGGCGATACCGAGCTGAATGACCATTTTATAACCCACCAAAGCACTTTTCTAATTTTAATTCAACTTACCTGGTGGAGCTGGTACTTGAGCGAAGGGCTTTAAAGAGAAGGCACCAACTGTCCTGCTGGCTGGGGATTTCCAGAGATGTGGGCATCTCAATTAAACCGGAACCATCCGAACTAACTGAGACAGCATTCATCCGACCACACAGCATCCTGTTTTCCTATTGCTGTCAGCAAAATGTGACCAAGTGGAGGGACAGGAGCACACACCTCAGCCTGCGTTGGGGTCTCACTAAAGTGCTTTGGGCCTACCTTTGAGCCTATGATTCAGTAGATCTGGGTAGGAGCTGAGACATAGCACATCCCTACATCAGATTGCTGCTGCTGGACCAAAGACTATTTTTAAGAACCATTGCCTTAGATTAGGAGCTCAAAGAAATTCACAAAGTTAAGGCCAACCTGGGCTGTACAAGACGCTATTTCAACAAAGAAATAAGTATACACATCTATCTATGGATGTGTTCTTTTACAAAGTAGAAGAAAAAAGAAATCACTGCTCTAAATCACCTAAATTGGAATCACCTCAGAATTAAAAAACAAGCAAACAAACAAACAAAACAACAACAACAACAACAACAACAACAACAACAACAACAAAACCAGGGCTGGAGGGATGGCTCAGGGGTTAAGAGCACTGGCTGCTCTTCCAGAGGTCCTGAGTTCAATTCCCAGCAACCACATGGTGGCTCACAACCATCTGATGCCCTCTTCTGACCTGCAAGCATGTATGTAGGCAGAACACTGTACATATAATAAACAAACAAATCTTAAAAAAACAAAACAAAAACAAAAACCATGCGAGTGTTTAGAGAGGCGGAAGTGATGGCTCATTTGTTAAGAGCAGTGGCTGCTCTTCCAGAGGGTCCAGGTTCAATTCCAAGCATCCACATGGCGGCTCACTAGGGCAGACTGAATATGTAGCTATCACATGTGTGCCTTCCCCGTCTCTGAAAGGTAGGTACACCTCAAAGCTCTGTTTCAATTCCCTGGTGAGCTTTGAAGCCTCCCGCCTACTTCCCCGGCTAATGCACAGCAAAGTCTGAGACCACCACTCTAAGTTTCTGCTCCCATTGTATTCAGAGAGTGAGCTGAACTTATTTCTTAACTTTCAGTGAAAGACCCCCTACAATAGCTTTAGCTTGACTGCTGTAACGCCATTTTGCAAGGCTTAAACATAAAGAACAGGATATCTGCGGTTCAGGGGAAGAAGGCCAAACAGGAGTTCATAACTATGGTCGGCCACCCGGCCTTGGGAGAGAAACCATTGAGTCAAAACAGGATATCTATGATGGGCCACCTGGCCTTGGGGAATAGACAGTTGGGCTAGGAAAACACTCACTATGCCCTAGACAAGGCCAGGTCAGCCGCACACACCAAATTTCCGAGAATTAAGCATATGTCCCCAAGTTCACCCTAGTCTTATTTGAATCAACCAATGGGAACCCTGTAGCTATGCTTCTTGCTTCTGTAACCATGCTTCTGCCCCTGGGATCCTATAAAAAAGTCCCCCTTTCCCTAGGAAGGCACGCAAGTCCTCCGAGAGACTTGTCGCCCCAGGTACCTGTGTATTCAAATAAACCCTCTTGCTGTTTGCATCTGATGGATGGTTTCGGTGTGTTCCTTGGGTTCAGGGTCTCTTCCTGAGGGAAGATCTCCTCCGAGAATCTTTCATCAGTCCTTTGACATTCGACGTGAGTCTGTTAGACTCCTACGTGCCAGGCTCTATGCTGTGCTGTGCTGACTGAAAGACACACGAGATTATGAGATCTCTCTCTCTCTCTCTCCTTCTATCTCAGAGCTTACTGAGTAAGTGAAAACAACGTAAACAACAAACACTAAAGCAATTTACCATTAAAAACTGAAGTCGCTGGGCAGTGGCGGCACACGCCTGTAATCCCAGCACTCGGGAGGCAGAGCCAGGCGGATCTCTGTGAGTTCGAGGCCAGCCTGGTCTACAGAGTGAGTTCCAGGAAAGGCACAAAGCTACACAGAGAAACCCTGTCTTGGAAAAAACAAAAAACAAAACTGTAAAGTCTTGTATGGTGGCTTACGTCTGTAATTCCAGTCCCAAGGAGACCAGAGGCAAGGCAGGAGGATTGTCAGTCTGAGGGCACATTGAACTATACAGTGTGACTGTGTGTCAATAAATGAATAAATAAATACTAAAAAGTGCTGGACAAAAAGATGGAGCAGCCAGGGATCAAAGAGAACATGGAGCAGGGGAGGGGTGGGGAGGAGGAGAGGCGAAAGGACTGGGGATTGAGGGACAGGCACTTAGAAAGCTATTTTGGGCAGAGAAGTCACTGAGGGTGTCTTAATGGTGACATTTAGTGACATTTGAAAAATCCGTAGTCAGCTGCACTGAATGGAGGGAGAAAAACACACCGAGGCTAGAGATGGTTCTAAGAACCACAGAAAAAGAGATGTTCCTGGAGGACCGAAGAGAGGGCAGTGAGGGAAGGTCACTGGGGGAGGGATTCCTGGGCAGGGAACTTCGCTGGGGGTTCAGTTGGATTCTAAATGTAAAGGAAACCAGTGAGAGAACACAACATTTCTGTTTATGTTCCTGCATCTCTTTAACTGACATTCAAGCTCATATTTATGGGGTACAGTGTGATATCTTTTTTTTTAATTATTTTTTTATTTTATGTGCATTGGTGTTTTGCCTACATGTAGATCTGTGTGAGGGTGTCAGATCCCGTGGACTCGGAGCTACAGACAGTTGTGAGCTGCCATGTGGGTGCTGGGAATTGAACCCAGGTCCTCTGGATGAGCAACCAATGTTCTTAACATCTGAGCCATCTCTCCAGCACCCCAGTGTGGTATCTTAATATATGCATACATGTCATGATCTTTTTTTGTGGGGCGGGGGTTTCTGAGACAGGGTTTCTCTGTAGCTTTGGAGCCTGTCCTGGACTAGCTCTGTAGACCAGGCTGGCCTGGAACTCACAGAGATCTGCCTGCCTCAGCCTCCTGAGTGCTGGGATTACAGGCTTTTGTTTTGTTTTTGTTTTTTGTTTTTTTCAAGACAGGGTTCCTCTGTAGCTTTGTGCCTTTCCTGGAGCTCACTTTGTAGCCCAGGCTAGCCTCGAACTCACAGAGATCCACCTGTCTCTGCCTCCCGGGTGCTGGGATTAAAGGCGTGTGCCACCACCACCACTCACATGTCATGATCTTATTAGGATAACTAGCATTCCCATCGTCCCTAACACTCTTCCTTTCTTTCTGTTAGGAGCACTCACACTCCCTTTTTCTGGCCGCCTTGAAGTCCATAGTAACTTGTTTTTTAGCTGAAGTCATCCAGCTATGGAGACCTGGAACTTCTACCATTTACATTTAGTAGTGCCCCCCCCCTCAGTTTCCCATTGTCTTTGCTCCACCTTCTCCTTCCACGAGGTTAAAAACTTAGCTTCCTTTGTCAATACTGAAAATAGAAACATTCACCCTGCTGCAAAAGGGAAAGGAGACTGTAAGCAGGTCCAGGTTCCCCCAGGACTGCCAGAGAGAGACTACCTTCCCCATGGGTTGCTGAGAATGGCTGGGGGGGGGGTGCTGTGTGGGTGACACTGTGTTCGTGACACTGTGTGCAGCCAGAGCCAAGAGGACCAGTCACCAGGGGTGAACGCAGCGGCTGAGGTTGCAACACTTTTGTGCAAACTCACTGCCTATCAGGTTGCACACAAGAGTTTTAACACCTGCACCTCTTTGGCGGGGTGGACATGGGCTGGAGGCCTGTTCTGATGAGGAACAGGCTTTGCAGTTCTCTGCGAGATGAGCGGCAAATGCCAAGGCTAGAAGCCAAGCAGGGGAGTCCGAAGCCAGGCTCTGGGGCTCAGGGACTTGGGAGTCCCAGGTGCACAGCCATCTGCGGGGAATCTATCGCCCAGATGGAGGGTCAGATTAAAGTGATCGGAGTGAGTGACCAGACTGGAGGCGGGAGGATAGTGGTGAGGACAATCTGGAAGAAGCCTGTCCTTAGTAGGCAGGTGTGAACTCTGTTAGGGCAGGAGAACTTCTTGTTACTGAAAAACATTGCAGAATACATTTAAACAGAACTAACCTCCTCCCCCACCCCTCCCCCGAAGAGTACAGCCCAGGACTCTCACCTTGTCCTGAGCTGCCTGGTGGGAGAAGAGGAAGGGGGCTTTGACTCACAGTTTCATAGGAATACAGAAGCCCAGAGGAGGGACACAGGACTGCCTCCAGTGTAGAATGAAGCTATTAGATCAGACACTGCCCCCTTAAAGACCCCCCTTAAAGACCACTGCCCCCAAGAAAACAGCTAGGCCTTAACACCTTGTCTGGTACCTGAGGGGGAATTGGAAGTGGAAATGAATGAAGCTAGTCTGGAAAAAATGGGTCCAATAATCATGTTCTCAATACTGAATACTCACTGATCACCACCTATGTGTGCCAAGTACTTGAATAGGTGTTGAGAACAAAAATATCCTGGCCTAGGGAAGAGAAGAACATTGGATCTCCTGGAACCGGAGTTCCAGGCAGTTGTGAACTGGTGTGGGTAGTGGACACCAACTCAGGTCCTCAGGAAGAGCATTAGGCACTTTTCACAGATCCATCTCTCCAGACCCGGGAAATGACTTAATGAATTCACTGAAGTAGCCTAGCTATCTATCACTGGGAACTCCTTGATCTGGTTTTTGTTGTTGTTGTTGTTGTTTTGTTTTGTTTTTCAAGACAGGGTTTCTCAGTGTAGCTTTGTCGAACTCACAGAGATCCACCTGGCTCTGCCTCCCAAGTGCTGGGATAAAAGGCATGTGCCGCCGCCACCACCGCCACCCACCTTCCCCTTGATCTGTTTTCAAACATGAATGTTTCCTCCGTGGTGACTATGACAGAAGCTTGGGGAGGAGAAAGTGAGGTGAGGCCCGTGGTAAATAATACAAAGAGAGAGAAACAGCCCACGTTACACACCCAGATGCCATAGTTTGTGCCAAGGGAGGCAGGATTTACATTTGGAGAGATAGTTTGGGAAGTCAGATTCTGTACTTGAAGGATGATGTTCCATGTTCAGAGGACAGAGCTCCAAGCCCCCACACCTGTATAGAGGTTTAGTGGAAGACCAGATTATATGCCTAAACAGTGAAAACAGTGCTTATAAAGTTCAGAATGAGTACGGGAGTATCAGGTTTTGTACTTGGAGGCTGAGATTCCTCGCCAGTTTCCAGCCTTGGAGAACAGGTTCTTTACCTTACATTTTTAAAAATATCTGTTTCCAGGGGCTGGAGAGATGGCTCGGTGGCTAAGAGCACTTTCTGCTCTTGCAGAGGACCCTAGTTTGGTTCCCAGCACTCATATGGCAGTTCACAATGGTCTACCTTCAGTTCTGGGGGATCTGGTATCCTCTTCTGGTCTCCATGGGCACCAGACATGCATATGGTGCATATACATTCATGCAGTCAAACACGCATACACATAAAATGAAAGCAAATATTTAAAAAGAATCCATTATTCATTTCCTAAGCCCCTAAAGCACACTTTCTTCAAAACAGATCTGTCTTATTGCCAGTGTGTGGTCAAAGATTAATACTGCCTCATCGTCTTCACGTCCTCCTTCCCAACAGCAGTTCTCCATTCTACTAAGCGTAGTAACCAGACGAGTGAGGGGCACAGGCTTAGAGTGCCCGGTGGATGGAATTGTGAAGCATTGCACAAGAATATAATAACCTCCAGAGTAACAATGGACGATTCAACATGCTGTAGGTACGGAAGCCTCCTTCGTCTAAGACGCTGAAGTTCTTGTCTGTCTTCTCTATAGTCCTCATAAGGCTGGTACACAGAGGTGACATTGTTTGGAGATGTCCTGAGGTCATCCCTCCTGAGGAGTAAAGCGATGGGTGTGGTGGCAAGTTTGGCTTCATGATCTGCCACTGTCTAGTTATCATCAAAGAGAGAAGAGAATCAGTAAAACAGCAAATTCAGCAGATCTCCCTTTATCAGGTGACAAAATGGCCTCTGCCTCTCTCTGCCCTTCCCTTTATCCCTTTTCTCCCTTTATCTATCCATATATCTTAGAATCAAGATATTAACATTGTCAACTAAAAGAGAAGGAATGTTGAAAAGCAAATCAAACAGCTAGCAGTACGCCATAAACCTTCCTCCGTGCTTACTTGTGTCCGGGTTTAATATCTCACATCATCTCAAAGAGAAGATGAGAAATCCTCCATTTACCTCCAATACACCAGTGCTGTAGCTTCATGTTAGGAAAATCTACTGAAGCTAACTAGTGGTTCTTGATAGCCCCTGAAAGGTCATTCAGATTTGTAAAGCAGCATTTTCATTTCGTTCAGTCAAAAGATTATTTATTTTTATGGTACCAGGGATGGAACTCGGGACCTTATTCATGCTAGAGAAAAATGCTCTACCCTTATGCCATCTCCCTGTTCTTTTAAACATTACTGACACCATAAGACCATTTTTTTTTTAATGTGTGCATACCCTCCTGCTTTTCATAACAACCTTTTCTCATTCCATGTAGTCTTTAGATTGAGACTAACCTTATAACCTTATAAACGTATAACCTTATAGACTTATAGCATATTGTGACTCAGTGCAAATTGTGCACTTAATAATTACTTTATCTCTTGTGAGCACCACACTTGCCAAGGGCTCAATACTTCCTTCTTTCTCTGGTTGTTTCTATAAGGTATATTAAATCTCCCGATTGACAGTGGGATATTTACTTATGCAGAACAAAGTGTTCCTAAATGTAACCTAATAGGCAGTGACTTGGACACTTTAGAAAGCTAGCCATGGTAATTTTGTTTGAGGAGTGCATATATAAAAATGTTATAGCTATGGAGATTCACACCTCTAATGGCAGCACCTGGGAGGCTGAGGGAAGACTGGAGGATAGAGTTCCGGGTTAGCCTGAGCTACACAGCAAGACTCTATTTTTTTAAAAAAGAGATTTATTTGTTTAAAAAGAACAAATAACTACTATATAAAAGGATATGAGGCCATTTGCATAATTGCTAAGAGAGAGAACCAGAGCACCAAGCTCAGAGAGTGCAGAGCTCCAGTGACTGGATGTGTAAGCCCTGTGCACACAAGGACGCCATGTCAAACTCTGTCTCTGTAGCCTCCGGAAGCCAGATGTCCTCCTCGTCCGTGCTCTCACCTGAACAGGTTCTACTCAGGGACTCGGCTTCCTGAACATGGCTTCCGCACTGAAATCAAATCAGAAGCACAGTTTGGAGGAGTGAAGGGAAGCTGGGAAAAACTGGCTTCTCTTTTCAAAAGGCAGATTCACTCGATGGGCGAGTCCCAAGCATAGAAAAATAAGAGCGTCTAAGCGGCTAAGCAAGAATAATACACACTACACAAAATACATGAAGCATGATTTTAAATACAGATACTTTGTTTAACTCAACACATGATCAAAATTATACTAAAACATTAATTTTACTATACTTTGTTATAACATTGAAACGGTTTTATATTTTCTCCCATTTAACAAGTAATGCGTGGTCCTTAATTTATTTTAAACTACTTGCAGAAGAAGATGATAAATTAATAAATGTCCTCTGTAGTTTGGTGGGTTGACATATTGATATGCATATGGAAATTTATGGTGCACCATGAAAGAAGCTATTCCTAAGGCTTGGAATTTAATTATCGAAGTCTCTATTTGTGACATAGACGGCTGGAATGGCATTTGACAGTCCTAGATTCACCCAGCTGCCTGAGACCCTGCTATCAGTCAGCCTCACTTCATCTTTGCCTGCTCACTGTTTGAATGGAATGGGGACCTGACCACTCCGAGGTAAGGTTGAGGAGAAGGTTTTGTTGTAGATGAGGGAGAGTACAGCCAGAGGCATCTGGAAGAATCCAGAGCAGGGAGAGAGTGTAGAGCCCTGGACATGGCCAATAGACTGAACCGGGCCATGATAGGGGAGAGAGAGAGTGAGGAAGACAGAGGAAGAGAAGAGAGAGGGGAGAGATGGGAGAGAGGGGAGAGGACCAAGAGAGCACATACATGGCTGGAATGGCAGGGTTGTGTAGGAATCAGAAGCTGGGGGGAAGCAAAGCTCATGAAGAGGTTTAGGGTATGGGGCAGGGTGCAAGGAGCTGAGAGGAGCCACAGGCACTGAGTGAGTCTAGAGGCCAGCATGCACTTTGGTTCACTAATAAGCACCCCAGTTAGACACTTGCACTGAGTTTCAGGACTGACGCTGTTGAAATTGCACTACGTACTTGAACTGATCAATGAATGGGTGACCAGGGCCTTTTGAGATGGAGTGAGTGACCACTCTGCAGCCTTGCAAGGAGAAAACCAAACAAGCCTAAGCTTAGAGTGTAGCAGTGTTTGCTTAGTGTGCATGTGTGAGAACCTGACGTTCAACCCTAGGACCACAGGAGGAAAAAGGTATAACACTGATCTAGTCAGGAGTGATGATGCATGCCTTTAGTTACAGTGTTCAGGCGGCAGAGGCAGGTGGATCTCTGAGTTCGAGGCTAGCCTGGTCTATAGAGGGAGTTCCAGGACAGCCAGGGCTACACAAAGAACCCCTGCCTCAAAAACAACAACCACCTCAAAAACCAAAACCCAAAACAAAACAACAATAACAAAACTGATCTAAACTAGGAAGCCAGAGGCCTCCCCTGAGCAGGGCACCCTCATCGGTTCTAGGGTTCCCATTAGGCTGAAGCTGGAACCTTGGACCTGGGCTGAAAGATCAAGTGCAAGGATCAAGTGGACCCAACAATGCCCTCTCCAATGACTGGCTTCTCATTTACTGGGAGTGGGGACTCTTCATACCCACAAGGTGTTAATTGCTGAAAAGTGCTTATAAATAGCAACCTGAAACCTTTTATCTTATTTGTTCATTTAGAAACAAAACAGTTGAGGCCTTATCTTAATGCAGGTGATATTCCGGTTGTAACCAGCAGAGCTTTTAGTTAAAAGAAGCGACAGCAGGCTGGGAGTGTCCACTCTGCTTTCACCCAACCCATAAAAAGGAGATGCGGGACTAGATTAAATACTAAAACCAGATGCTAATCCCTTAGCAGCCCTGTGCTAATGAGAGCTGGAGGCTCCTGCTACTGAATAAACACCCTTTGGAGGCAATGAAGGATCACAACTTGGCTACTACTCTACCTGGAAAGGTCCCTAACCGGGAACAGCTGGTGCTGTGGTGTTGCAGATGGTGCCTAGAGCAGCTTATAGGGCATCACTGAGTCCATTCACCAAGTCATGTGTTCAGTGTGGACCACATCTGCTCTATGGGTAGAATGCCTGTGGCTTGAGTATTGGTGAAATTATTAAGGCCACTCCACGTAGTTAAAAGGGAGGTTTATTTTGTGGGGTAACTTACAAATGAAGGGATAGGTAGGTTGTAGGGTCTGGGAAAGGTATGGTGCAGTCTGGCGGTGTTCTCTGGAGAACTCTGCTCGGTCTGCCTCCAGCGTCCAGGGTCCGGGCACCAAGAGAGCCCTGGTATCCAGAACTTGGGTCTTCAATGTCCTCTCTCAGCGCTGCCTTGTAGGCGTAACCATGACCAAAGCCTCAGTGGGGGTTGGAACTTCCAGGTCAAAGCTGGAATGGCTGCCCACTGCACTTGAGTCTCCCCATCATCCTCAAGTTGCCCATCCCAAGTGTTGCTCAAGGCTCTATGATACCCTGCATGCTATCCTAGCCCATAGTATTCTCACCAGCTCCTTCAGCTCCTACTTCTCAGCTGAACCAATCATTTTAACACTTTCTTATATGTTGTTCTGCCTTGTTAATCACGTCATGTATGTGTGTATATGTTGCTCTCCTTTG
The DNA here is from genome assembly GCF_903995425.1 of Onychomys torridus. Classification (NCBI taxonomy): domain Eukaryota; kingdom Metazoa; phylum Chordata; class Mammalia; order Rodentia; family Cricetidae; genus Onychomys; species Onychomys torridus. Next base: position 61,774,610 of record NC_050453.1, read on the forward strand.
AGAGAATTAGTATATTGCTACTGAATCATGCTATGGTTGTTTTGTTAGCTTTTGTTACATTGTACACTGGAAATGGGTAACTATCATTTCCACAGGAACCTCATAGAATATTCCAGAATGAGATAATTGGCATCTTAGACTTGGAAGGGCTTCATAAGATGGGAGTAGCAGGAATCCTGTTTATTGCTTGAGGCAGAGTGTGGGGGTCTAACTTAGAAACTGTGTAACATAGTGGGAAGGACTTCAGAGGAAAAAGGCTGTGCCTTTGTGAATATAAGGTTGGGAGGGGCCCTTCATCCAGGAAAAATGACAAGCTAGTGTCAGACAAGCTAGCGAATGTCAAGAAGGCAAGATGGCTGCTAGCTGTCTTCTTGCTGAGGAGCTACTGGCAAACTGTTCCAATAGTTTCTGCGCAGTCAAAAGAATTCTTCAGTGTTACCTTAGGACCAGAAGCTTGCTCGTTGGAACCTGACAGTGTTTATACTTTGCATTTCTCCTTTTGATCTCTCGCTGGAAAATCTATGTTAAAGGGATTTTTTTTCCCAAGGAAAAGTGCTCTGCAAACCTGACCCTCGCCTTTCCTGGAAGACCTAGCACTGACTGATCAGCACTGAACTCTCTGCGAGCATGGCCTCTTATTAGCATGAAGGACCTGCATGTGTCCCTTTGGTGAGTGATCTTCCATTGTGATTTCCTCCTTTTCCTTTGTTAGGGGCTGTTGGTCTGACTTACTCTTGGTCGAGCTGCATTTGGCCTGATACTCCAGCTGATGTCCCAGTAAAAGCCTAGTAGTATTCATCTGGGTCCAGTATTGTTTCTGCCATTTATGGACCCAAGCATCTGGATCCAGCAGCCAATAGTACCTAGACTGACTCCTCATGGCAGTCTTTGGGGGTCAGTGGTCAATGAATGATTTGTGAAAGATTTTTGAACACTACAGAGTGCATTAAAATTGAAAGTGTTAGCGTTAGTATGGATAAAATATTTATTGTCCTTAGTATGGTAGGATTTTAATTTTATGTTACTAGGTATCCAATCCAGAGCCTCACACATGCAAGGCAAGTACTAATTTTATTCCATTTTATTTTTGTTGCATAAATTGTTAATTCCTTCTATCTAGCCTCTTAGGTTCCTATCCCTCCACTACCAGGTTACAAGTAGATCTGAGCACCAGCATATAATAATTCACATCTGTTCTTACTCAGAGGATTCAGGCAGGTCCAGACTCATCGGGGTGTGGGCAGGATCTGGGTATAGGGTACAGACCAAGCAGGGAGCTATATATGGCAAACAGAGAGAGCTATGGAAGGGCATAAGATTGACACATGGGGTACTGCTTTGCACCCCCCTATCTGCCAAGAACCAAGATTAAGAGTAGCCAACTAGTTGAATGATTTTTAGCTGTCTGTATATAAGAAGGGATAAATCACTAGGACCCCAACACAACACTAGAAATATGACACTGAAAAGTGGTTTTATGAGAAATTCTCTCAGAGACAAACTGGGATGGGAAGAAATACTTGACTAACACTTCAGTACTGTGTATGAGGAAGCAGGCACGGGGAAGGCTAAGGCAGAGGATTCCCAAGTTTCAGGCCAGCTTAGGCTACATAGAGAGACCTTATTGAAGAAGGAGGAAGAAAAAGGTAGGTGGAAGAAGAGGAGGAGGAAAAGAGAAAGGGGCATTCATGGAGGGGTGAGGCCCTATGGAACATTCTCCGTTAACAATTAATAGTTCTTCCAAGAAGCATGGTCACGTGAACTACACAGTTGCTGTCTTGGAAAAGGACCTGGGAGTTTGGAAATAAAGCTAAATCTCTCTATTTTTTGGAAGCTTTACATCAATTGTCTTTGCTGTCTTTTTATTGGGTAGGAGAGTGATCTCCCCGAGAAGAGAGAATTAGGAGGTACTAGTTGGTGTTGGGGGTAGAAAGGAAGAGATGCTTGTCCTCTGTCAATCACATGGGAAACAGTACTGCTAAGATGGGTTTGTGATCTTCTCCTTGGACAAGTACCTCCACCAATGGAAGAATGTATAAACTCACAGCTACACTCACTGACCATGCTTTGTGTTCCCAGTCATCAGGAAAACTTACAATTACTCTCTAAGGCTCAGAATAGATCCCATTCTTCTGGAAGTTTTCTTTGAACTCCTAAGTCTGAATTATATGTCATTCATTGGTGCTCTGACAGACCCTGTAATTGTCTGTCACAACACTTACATGTATGTTGTCATTGCCTGGTTATATGGCCAGGGTCCTTGCTGGGCTATGTGTGCCAGAAGGAAGGGACTATGTTGTGGAATAATCTTTTTGTATACTGTGAAGATGTGTCATTTTGATTGGTTTAATAAAAAGCTGAATGATCACTAGCTAGGCTTGATTTTCAGGCACACAGGATGCTGGAAAGAAGCGGGGAGCTGCCAGTCAGAGAGGAAGCAGCATGGGTAGCATAGAATAAAGGTAATAAAGCCATGAGACAAAGAGTAGATTGATAAAAATGGGTTAATTTAAGTTGTAAGAGCTAGTTAGTAACAAGCCTGAGCTATGGGCCGAGCTTTTATAGTTAATAATAAGTCTCTGTGTTGTGATTTGGGGGCTGGTTGGTGGGACAGAGAAAGACTAGCTACAGGACTATGTCTGCAGTCCACTGTTGTACTCTTGGTGCTGAACTCCTAAGACACTAAGTACATAATCAAAACTCACTTGATATTTGTTGTTTGAAGAAAAGAAGGAAGGGCAGTGCTGTCACGTGTTTAGAAAAGCCAGGGGAGATACTCTAATTGGAGTGGAGTGTCACCTGCTGCATCCAAAAACTAATGTAGAGGCCTAAAGAAAAGACAGTAACTTGTGGATGTTCAGGACAACAGTGACATGAGACAGTGACGTGGTAGTTTAGGAGCAGACAGAGTACCCTCAGGGTCAAGAGCAATGTAGACACATGAATATGGATAAAGATATCAGCTATAGGAAACCCTAGAAATGTTACCTTCTCTCTTCTAGCAATAGTTTGAGGGATGCGGTGCAGGGAGGGGGGGGAGTTCTTTTCTTCCCCAACTCTATCCTCAGCCTGATATTTCTGGAGACGTGCCAGTTACACCTGGGCATAGCACACACAGCCTTTTGCTGTGTTTCTAGTGTCACTCACCTACATGGTTTCAGTAATTGTATTCCTGGTTGCTCCCTTCTGTTGCAGAGTCATTTGAGAATCCAGTGAAAACTCTGAACCTCCCCACAGAGGGTTCACATGGGTGCATTCTACATAACATTGCTGGAGCAATGGTTCAATGAGGTTAAGAACACTTGCTGCGGGGTTGGGGATTTAGCTCAGTGGTAGAGTGCTTGCCTAGCAAGCACAAGGCCCTGGGTTCAATCCTCAGCTCCAAAAAAAAAAAAAGTTTAAAAAAAAAAAGAACACTTGCTGCACAATGTTGAGGGCTAGAATCTGGATCCCAACATCTGTGGAAAGGCTGTGAGTGGTCCCACATATACCTATGTCCCATGCTCTAGGAGGTCAGGGCAGAGACGGAATTGCTAGGGCTTGTAGGCTTCCAGCATGGTTTGGAAAACACAAGCCCCAAGTTCAGGGAAAGAGACTGCCTCAAAGGAATAAATGGAGAGTGATAAAAGAAAGTCAGCACCCCCTTCTGGTCTCCAAGTTCACACATGGGCTCAGGCACTGGCACACACATGTAGGCATACACTCACGAACATACACACAAATAAATAAGTAAATAACTGAGTCACCAAAAATGTACATACACTATACAACCCCATAAAGTTCATCTACAGACTTCAGTTTCATCCTAACCCATTGTAAATTGATCTCCATAGTGCCACCAGGATGAGCATGAAAAGCAAATTCAGGATTTTTACTATCTTCAGGGAAAACTCAATTACACACATCCTGGCCCGCCTTTTCCTGCAGTTATGGCAAGCAGAAACCAGAACCTGCCCTCCCATTCACGTGTCCCTCGATTTTGTCCCCAGTCTTCTCTGCGTGTGGGACACTTATGGGGACTGACTCAGGCTATATTTATTACTTTTCTAATGCTGTGATGAAACATCGTGAATAAGGCAGCTTATGGAAGAAAGGATTTCACTGGACTTAGAGTTTCAAAGGGCTAGAGTCCATGACGGTGGAGCAAAGCCGTGGCAGCAGGACCAGCTGAGAGCTCCCATCTCAAAGCTGCAAGCAGGAGGCAGAGAAGAACTCTGGGAATGGCGCACTTCCTTTGAAACATCAAAGCCTGACCCCAGTGGCACACCTCCTCTAACAAGGCCACACCTCTTAATCCTTCCCAAACAGTTCCACCAGCTGGGGACCAAGTATTCAAGCACATGAACCTATAAGGTCCATTCTCATTCAGACCACCACCTTCCATTCCCTGACCCCCATAGGCTTGTGACCACATCGTAATGCAAAATGTATTTAGTCCAACTTCAAAAGTCCCCACAGTCTTTCACGTCTCTATAGTCTCTTCACGGTCCAAAGTCCAAGTCTCTTTTGAGACTGAAGGCAAGCTCATAATGGTAACTCCCTGTAAAATCCAAAATTTTACATATTTCCAACATACAGTGGCACAGAATATGCATTACCACTCTAAAAGGGCGAGGAAATACTGGACCCAAGCAAGACCAACACCCAGCAGGGCAAACTCCAAATCTAGAGCTCCATGTCCAATGCCAAAGGGCTTAGACGGCCATGCCCTTCCAGCTTTGCTTCCTGGAAGATACATCTCTCTTTTGGACTGCCTCCACTCTCTGCTGCAGCTCTCCTTGGCAGATATCACGTGACTCTGGCACCTCTAACATCCTGCAGTCTCTGGCACAACTCAGGCTTCCTGCAATGGCCTCTCAGGGCCTTCGTGCAGGGACTGCCATGCCATGCTTTGTTTGGCCTCAACAGCTCTCTTTAACTGCATGGGAAGATTTCATGCCTTTTACTGGTGGATTCTTTGTGACTCTAAAGCCAGAACTACATGGACATGCTGCCAAGCTTGACTGCCCACTTTGGGTGATGCCTGGCCTCCCTGAATCCCTGCTTTGTTGTTTCTTTTCAGGAGCAGAAAATTCCTCAAGCCTTTGCCCTTCACATCTTGGAAGCTCAGCTAGGTGGTACCTGAGGGCACCCTTCCATTATCCCAATGCAGATCTAGCCTCACATTGACCTCTTTGTCTCTTACAGTACAGACCTTGGCTATGGTGTTCTTTTTCTCTTCAAACTGTAAATTTTATATATTTTTTTGTTCTACAGGCTCATCTTCACAGCAGACATTTGTAAGAGTGATTACTCATAACCATGCAACAGAACCAATCTTAGACTGTTGTGAACTCTCCTCCATCAAAGAAATCAGTTCATTACTTTTCAGCTCAATTTCAGGCAAATACTCAGGACAATGGCAGAAGACAGCTACAGCTTTGATGTAACACCCCAAATTGTCTGTAGCCTAGTTGCTGATGTTGTTCCCCTCTGAAATCTTTAGATCTGGGCCTTCAGTCCACATTGCTCTCGGCACTACTGTCTTCCAAGTTCCTACATGAGGACTCACTAAGCATTCGGCAGTATTTACAGTGTTCAAATGCTTTTCTAATCCAAAGTCCTTCACATTCATCAAAACCCATCGTCATCAGGGTCTTCAACAGCAATAGTCCATTCTTCAGGATCAACTCCTGTATTCGTTTCTTTTCTACTGCTTCAGTATAGCACCATGACCCAGGCAACATAGAAAAGGGAGAACTTCATTAGGCTATGGTTCCAGAGAGCTAGAGCTTATGATGGTAGAGCTAAGGCAGCTGGAGCAGCAGCTGAGAACTATATCTCAACCCCAGACAGGAAGCAGAAAGAAGTAACCCAAAATGACACATATCTTTTTGAAACCTCAAAGCCTACCCCTAGTGGCATGCTTCCTTCATCAAGGCCATACCTCCTTATCCTCCCGAACATCTACTGGAAACCTGGAAATATGAGGAAATTATCATTCCCCGGGACACTTTGATTAAGGGACTTATACTTTGGAGTCCTTAGCCTGCTTATCCCTCCTTCCTATTTCATCTTCTCAGTTTCTCAATATAGTTCCCTAGAAACTTTACAAGACAAACTGCCTGAATGCGAGCCCTTGTCTCAGGTTTTGCACTAGAGGAAGACAAAAGGCAGAAGGTTATGTTGTGGAACAATTCTTTACTACACTATGAATGTGTATTGCTCTCATTTACTAATAAAAAGCTGATTGGCCAATAGCTGGGCAGGAAGAGATTGAGCACAAGAGCCAGACTCAGAGAATTCTGGGAAGAGGAAGAGAGGAGTCAGAGAGTCACCAGCAAACTCAGAGAAGCAAGATGCAAGATGAGAATATTGTCCTGAGAAAAGGTACCAAGCCACATGGCTAAACATAGATAAGAATTATGGATTAATTTAAATGTAAGAGTTAGCTAGTAATAAGCCTGAGCCATCAGCTGAGAATTTATAAGAAATATTAAACCTCTGAGTCAATTATTTGGGAAGTGACTGCTAAGAATTTGGGAACAGGCAGGTGGGAGAGAAATATCCAATTACACCATTGCATAACTATTTTATCTGATTTGAAACAGTGCCAACAAGAAGGTTCTTAAGACCCAGGAAGTAGCCAGGTGTGATGGCACATGCTTTTAATCCCAGCACTCAGGAGACAGAGGCAGGCAGATCTCTGTGAGTTCAAGGCCAGCCTTGTCTACAAAGTTCTAGGACAGCCAGGGCTATTACAGAGAAATCCTGTCTTAAAAAAAAAAAACCCACAAAAACAACAGCAACAACAACAAAAACCCAGTAACAACAACAAAAGACCCAGAAAGTAAATAAAACTTAGAAAGCTCAAGAAATAAATGAAACTAAAGGCTCAGGAGACTTGAGAAACAGAAGATACACACAGCCCCTACCCAAAGTCATAATAACAGTCATAACTTCTGAGAAGAGACTCTTCAACCACCTGAGCTGTCTCCAAGTTGTGCAGGAAGCTCTAGGGATGCAGCCGGGATGGGCTTTTCAGCAATGAAGCTGCCTTTGAGTTATCCACTCTCCTGTAAGTAACCATTACGCATACCTCTGTAAGTAAATTCAGTGAACTCACTAGTCCACCAAGGTAGACTTGGCTAGAACTTTTTCTTCGGTCTGTTGTCAGTGTCCTATCTGGAATAGGCAGACCTTTGTTCATATCTCCTCAACAAGTCACAGTACAATTGGTTCCTGAAGAGAGGCTGACAGAACCAGAGATGACCCAGGGAGGAGTGTTCGTATGGCCCCCGTGATGGATCCTGGGACATAAAACTGAGGATGACTGTATGAGAGTGGAACATCCGTGGGAGCAATATCAATACGGCTGTCTCCAAGTGGTATTGGATGGTGTACCTCCTGTAGTGGTGGTTGCTTGCCTCCCCTCCCCTCACCCAGTGGGTACCAGAACATGCAACCAAGGCCAAGCCATCTGAAAGGCAAAGGCTTCATGACCTGAGGCAATACATTAGAAAGCAATCCCCAGTAGACTGGCTCATATGAGCCATTGAGGACACTTGGTTCTTATGGGCTGAGGTCTCTATGAATATCAGGGACTGCATCAGTGAGAGACCTGCACATGAGAGAAGGTGTATTTGATGCCCAGTTGACCCGTCCATACAGGACCATGTCCACAGGATTGCTAAGAAAGAGGTTGATTCAGCAGGGACCCCAGGACTGGTCTAAAGCTTTAATGGCTCCAATGAGACTCCTGGTGGGACACGCTCTTTACAAGGTAAGAGAGGCTCCAGAAGCTCTAAATTGTTTAGATTGGTAGGGTATGAGTCAGGGTCATGAAGCGGAAAAGCAATCAAGAGAGGATAAGAGAAGGGGTTTCTTGGTTGTTCAAAGGCGAATAAGGTAAGGTGCGTTGAACTAGAGTTCCTAGGGAAAAATAAAAAGGAACCTATCAATGTTCTATTGCTGTGAAGAGATACCATGACCACAGTAACTCTCATAAAGGAAAGCATTTAATCGGGGCTGGCTTACAGTTCAGAGGTTTAGTTTATCATTGTCACGGCGGGAGAAGGTGGTGTGCAGGCAGACATGGTGCTGGAGAAGGAGCTGAGAGTTCTACATCTGGATCTGTAGGCAGTAGGAAGGAGAGTGAGATTCCCTCCTCTCCCCAGATTTTTGAGGTATGTCTAACCTACAACCAATGAGCTGTATATATCTCAGGATAGCTATGAAAGCGGTATAACACATTTGTAAACACAATCCATGTCACAATGTCCAAAGGTTGGACATCCCTTATCATTGTAGAGGCAGAAAGAGGGACCTGAAGACCTGATTGAGAACTCTTAGCTGTTTTTCTCCTTCCCACCAGATTTGACAGCCTTCCCACCAGCCTCATTTCCACCTTATTTACATACTCCACTCCACCTGCTAGGGCCTAACTGATTCCCTACAAAGTCAGGCATCAGGGCCAGCCTTTGGGGAGTAGAATCACTGCAGAGCTCAACAGAGAAGAAAAAGAAAGAAGGCTGTCTTCATGTTCCACCTGGGGTGAACTGACTGACTCCCTGTGCCCAAGGCTTCGGTCCTGGGCAGGATGTTCACTTGACTCAGCCTCTAGGACTCAACCAGAGGCTACAACTGGGGGCACCTGTTCCCCGAGACTCCACATTTCAGCCACAGAAGGCAGTCTGTCCCTGCAGCTACAGCTGCTTCCAGCCTCCAAGACCCACTGCTCCAGAGACCTGTGGCTCCAGGCTTCCATACAGACTTCCAGCCTCAGAGACCTGTAACTCCCGACCTCAGTCAAGGTTTGCTACTTCCAACGGTGACCTCCAGACCTGCACTGCAACGGACTCCTCTCGGTTGGCACCCCAAAGCCTGCACAGAGCTGCGTTACCTGCAACCTCTTTCTATTGGCACCCTACCAAGGGTCTCAGAACTTTTACTTTTCCCTCTAAAGTGCTGCTTCCAAGTGGCAATAAAGTCTTCCTTGTGTTCCCTTGGCTGTCTGCCCACTCCATCCTTGGAGGAGGGCAGGAAAAGAGCTAGAATGGAGACAGGAGACGGCTCCCACTCACTGTCTCACTTTCAACAGCAGGTATGGTTAATGCAAATGCAAGGGCCGTGGTGCTGGCCTGGAGCCTGTCAGAACCAAAAAGCACACCCCAGTGAGCCGCAGGCTCAGCAGGAAAGAGTTTGGCTCTGCTCCCCTTTGGGTCGGAGCCTGGCCTAGCAGAACAAGCTGATCCCACAGAGACTACTGGAGGTGGGAAGACACGTTGCGTGGTGACATCATAGTAGCAGCAGGATAAGGAGGCAACATGGGTCATTGAAAATGACTGTGGATTGGAGAGGGCTAGATGGGACAACACCTCCCATCCACATCGGTGTACTCAGTGTCGCTCTTTTGACGAATGGTCCACACAAGTGGTAAGATTGTTTTATGCTATTTTGGACCTTTTTTTTTTTTTTTAACCATCCTCTTAGCTATCCAAAATCAGTCAGCTCTTGCTGGGATCAAACAGAAGCAGAACCTTCAGAGAGCTGCCAACCACCCTCTGTAAAAAGGTTTCTATATGTGACGAGAATCCTTGAGTGTCTTTCAGATTGGTAAAAGTATCTGGAAAATGGTAAAGAAAGCGGTTAGAGTTTAAATAAAGACTCTGTGTGTGGAGAGAGAGGATACTGCAGATAGACATCAGGTTGTTGAGTTAAAAATTCCAGTATCAGGCGTAGGCTACCTTCCTATGGGTTGTTGACTAGGAAAACACCCAAAGCCCCCATAAACTATCAAGGCCATTTTCACGGCTTTCGGTTATATGCCAGGACTGGGTGGGAAGACCCAATGCTTCAGACACCACACACTTCAGCCACTCTGCTCGTACTGCTCCTTCAAGTCACAATGTAGGGCCCCTCTTCAAGAAGAATGCCAACAAGAATTCCCTTTCCCCAGTGTGTGTTACTCGGTCTTCCTTTGGGGCTCCCATAGTCCTTTGCTTCCCTCTTTGCAACGGTTTTGCTGTGGTTTTAATATTTCCCACCTGTGTAATCTCAGCACTTGGTTGGAGGAGGCAGGAGGATCAAGAAGTTCGAGGCAGGTGAGTGGCTACATAGTTTGAGATCAAGCCTGGGCTACATGAGATCCTGTACCAAAAATTTAAGAGGAGAGAGAGAGAGAGAGAGAGAGAGAGAGAGAGAGAGAGAGAGAGAGAGAGAGAAAAGAAAAGAAACTTAATCCCCAAATTTGTGTTGAAAAAGGAGATTTGAGAGGTAATTAACATTGGGTAAAGGTGCCCCCAATGGCATTAGTTATCTCCCTTCTTTTTAAATTAACTTTTAATAAAGTTAGTATATGAAGTAATGAGTCTCGGTATGATGTTTTCATACATGATTCATTATACTTTGTTCTCACTTGAACTAGCATGCTTGCTGGGTCTCATCATGTGATGTTGTCCACCATGTCATGATGCAGCAAGAGTGCCCTACCCAGATGCAGAGCAGATGCCCATGCCAAGACCTCAGGCATCCCAGCCTTGAGAAAGATCAGCCACATAAACTGCTCTTTTTTTTTTTTTTTTTTTTTTATAAATTACTCATTCTCAAGTATTTTGTCATAGCAAAATAGCTAACAGCCAGTGGAGAAGGATAATAAAGCCTACCTTTTATAGTTGTCAGAACAAGAAATTGTACACAGAGTACCTATTTTGCAATAAACACAACAATGACTTGAGGTCCACACAAATAAACAGTCTTAGAATTCCATAGGGGAGATCTGCCATGGACAAACAATTTAGTGGGACTTATAAGATATCTCAAGGGGTAAAAGTGATTGCTGCCAAGACAGATGACTTGAGTTTGAGGCCCAAAACCCACATGGTGGAGAGAGAACCAACCTCCACAAATTGTCCTCTGACCTCCAAAAGCATGCTGTGGTATACTTGCAAACACACATGCACAAAGACATACACACTCATAAACAAATGTAAAAAAAATTAACTATAATCAATAAACACATAAAATATATTCTTAGCTTAAGCACAGGAACACAAATGAAGACACAACAGCAGAAATAGAAACTAGGTCCCTATTGCCCCTATCTTGCCTCCTCTACAAAACCAACTCAAAGTGGACCAAAGGCTGCAATATAAGCCTAGACCTTTGAAAACACTAGAGGGAAAAACGTCAAGACATTGGGAGAGACAACTATTTCCTGAATAGGAGGACAACAACAGCTCAGGAAATAAAAGCAGAGGAAAGGTCAGGGGAATCGCATCAAATTAAAAAGTTTCTGCACAGCAAAGGAATCAAGAGAGGAACAGACCTGCAGAAGGGGAGGGGCTTCACTAGCTATTCATGCAATGGAGGATTAGTATCTAGTGTATATAAAGAGCTCAAAGAGGTGAACAGCAACATAACAAGCAATCCAAAGGAGAAACAGGTAAATGATCTGAAAATACTTCAAAAGAAATGCCACACAAGCACATGGAAAAGGCTCCCAGGGTCTATAGCTACCAAAGGCAAAAATGCAAAACAAAAATTCACAGATATTTGTTGTAGAATATTATCTTAAGGTGTGTTACTTTTGTTTATGTTGCATTTGTTTAACTCTGTGAAGCTGTGATACTTTGCCTGTCTAAAATACCTGATGGTCTCATAAAGAACTGAATGGCCAATAGCATGGCAGGAGAGAGGATAGGTGGTACTGGCAGGCAGAGAGAATATATAGAAGGAGAAATCTGGAAGGAAAAAAGAAGTAGCCAGAAAAGGAGGAAGAATCGAGTGCCCAGCCACTCAGCTACACAGCATGCCATGGAGTACGAAACAATGAAAGGTATACAGGAATAGAAAAGGAAAAGCCCAGAGGCAATAAGTAGACAGGATAATTTAAAGTTAAGAAAAGCTGGCAAGAAACAAACCAAGCTAAGGCTGGGCATTTATAATTAAGAATAAGCCTTCATGTGTGGTTTACTTGGGAGCTGGCTGGGTGGTGAGCCCTGTAGTTAAAGTTTTCCTGCCTGGCCCAGTCAGGACAAATCTCTCTTACCCGCCAGTCCTACAGTCACTCAGACCCAACCAAGAAAGCACACAGAAACTTACATTATTTATAAACTGTATGGCTGTGGCAGGCTTCTTGTTATCTACTTTTTCTATCTTAAATTAACCCATTTCTGCTTATCTATACTTTGCCACATGGCTTGTGGCTTACCAGTGTCTTTACATGTTGCTTCTCATGGCAGCGGCTGGCAGTGTCTCCCCAGCCTTCTACTTCCCAGAATTCTCTTCTCTCTTGTTCCACCTATACTTCCTGCCTGGCCACTGGCCAATCAGAACTTTATTTACACAGAGCCATATCTACAGCACTTCCCCTTTTCTTTTTTTTTTTTTTAAGGAAGGTTTTAACTTTTACATAGTACAATTACATATAACAAAACAATTATCAAGCAAGAATTACAGTTACAATATTAAAGAAGATATCCTATCTATCTTATATTTATGAGTCTAAGGTTTTATATCTAACGTATCTTTTATCATAACTGAGGAAATTATAACTATCTAGTCTTCAACCACATCAAAGACCTCAGAAGGATATAATATTACCTGAGAACCAGGAGAAGGATGCAAGCAACTTTCGGGAGTCTTGCAGGGTAGACAGAGACAGCAGGCAGCCTGGACAGTCACCTAATGTTCCTTTGTAAAGTTGGGGCATTTGTCTTCAGCCCACAGGGCTAGAGTCTCTTGGTCACTTTTTTTTAGTGTCCTGTAGAATGTCTGGCAGTTTCCTCTGCGAAGCAAGAACCTGAAGGACCATTTTGTCAAGCAAAGTTTAGTTTCTATTGGTCCTGCATGTCCAGTCGATCAAGCAGTCCAGGCAAGAACAGTTTCTTGCCCAAATGGCTGTTTTTGCCAAGGTGAAGATAAGATATGAAGTGTCTTCAATGCCCATCCTCCTCTCTGAAGTAAATAGGTGTTGTCAGGAGCAGACATGTCTCACTGTCCAGAAAGTCTAAATTTTAAAAATATTTTAAATGCCATATTCTGTAGGTCTTTGAAGTATTTGAAGATTACCTATCTATCTGAAATATCTCTGTGTATATCTAGAAGACTTAACTAACATGGCTATGAGTATGATTATCACAGGTGATTAATTATTAATCTATTTTTAATTATCCATTACAATTTTAAATGAGCTATACAAACATAATACCTTAAACACGGTTAGAAATATACACACAGTATAACAAAATTAACTTTAAGTTTGTATCAATAGACTAAAATCTAAACCAATGTAAAACATTTTAAACAAGTTGTTGCTCTTTAGAAGTTCCCTAATCTACCTTTTCATCCTATTATATCTATATCATATTCCCCTTTCTTCTTTAGAAAGAGATCTCATTTATAATCAACCTGCTTTAAAGAAAAATATTGTTTTTTTTCTCTGTCCCACACCAGAGGGCTCTTCTGATTTGGGACACAAGAATCTCTTAACCTTTTCTTTTAGCAATATGTCTGGGTTTAGAGAAGGAGTGAGCCAATTCCATCTCCAAAGCCAGCTTGATAATTTTGGGAAATTGGGCATAGTTTCTCTTACTACTTCCTGCTGGAGGGGGGCACTGAATCTTATGGGGATACAAAGAAAATTTTAGGATTATAGAGTAGTCCATTAGGGTGAACCTCTGAGCCAGTTGTCTTGAAACCATTCTAGATGTTGGATCATCTGGGCCATGGTGTCATCAGAGACCTTTCAGGTGGTCTTGGCTGATCAAACCTGATGTATCTTAATCTGGAACAAATCCACAGCCTCTGGCTTTCTGTGGAAACAAAAGCAGAGACTCTTTTCCAAAGCAACATATCCTTATATCCAAATTTTGAAGTCAAGGTACCTTTAAAATTTACATATTTGTTTAACTCAACAGCTTTTACGATCAAATCTTTTTCTACAGTTAAAAATCCCAAAGACAACATAAACCAGATTCTCTGTGTAATATCCATCTTTGTAAGACTGAAACGCCGCTGTGGCTGCTGGCTCCACCCATCTCAGCTTCCCAATATGGCGGTGGTACTGTTTACCGACAGCTCTGGGTCTGGAGCCATGTGTACCATCAACTATCAGAAGCAGTTCTATCAAAGCAGTGCATAGCCCAGAAACTTTTTTTTTTTTTTTAACTAGCAAAGGCTAAATCCACCATGCAGAAGAGTAAAGTGCTGCTTGTACACTCCTCATTCCCGCCACACTGCAGGTCAGACGCACACACCAGAAACCCGCCATAGTAGCTCAAACCGGCAGGCTGCCGCTAACTTGAGAGAGACAACTAGGAAGCTGTTTTTAGCTCCGTCTTAGAATCTTTTTTTCTCAGGTTTTAGGTGGAAATTCTTGCCAATATGTTGGGCGCCATTTGTAGTTAGAGTTTTCCTGCCTGGCCCAGTCAGGACAAATCTCTCTTACCCGCCAGGGCAAGACACTGTTCTTGCCTGGACTGCTTGATTGACTGGACGTGCAGGATCCATAGAAAGGTGACCACTAAACTTTGCTTGACAAAATGGTCCTTCAGGTTCCTGCTTCACAGAGGAAACTGCCAGACATTCTACAGGACACTAAAAAAAAGTGACCAAGAGACTCTAGCCCTGTGGGCTGAAGACAAATGCCCCAACTTTACAAAGGAACATTAGGTGACTGTCCAGGCTGCCTGCTGTCTCTGTCTACCCTGCAAGACTCCCGAAAGTTGCTTGCATCCTTCTCCTGGTTCTCAGGTAATATTATATCCTTCTGAGGTCTTTGATGTGGTTGAAGACTAGATAGTTATAATTTCCTCAGTTATGATAAAAGATACATTAGATATAAAACCTTAGACTCATAAATATAAGATAGATAGGATATCTTCTTTAATATTGTAACTGTAATTCTTGCTTGATAATTGTTTTGTTATATGTAATTGTACTATGTAAAAGTTAAAAACTTCCTTAAAAAAAAAAAAAGAAAAGGGGAAGTGCTGTAGATATGGCTCTGTGTAAATAAAGTTCTGATTGGCCAGTGGCCAGGCAGGAAGTATAGGTGGGACAAGAGAGAAGAGAATTCTGGGAAGTAGAAGGCTGGGGAGACACTGCCAGCCGCCGCCATGAGAAGCAACATGTAAAGACACTGGTAAGCCACAAGCCATGTGGCAAAGTATAGATAAGCAGAAATGGGTTAATTTAAGATAGAAAAAGTAGATAACAAGAAGCCTGCCACAGCCATACAGTTTATAAATAATGTAAGTTTCTGTGTGCTTTCTTGGTTGGGTCTGAGTGACTGTAGGACTGGCGGGTAAGAGAGATTTGTCCTGACTGGGCCAGGCAGGAAAACTCCAACTACAGGGCCCCCCAAAGGAGCAAAAACAAACAAACAAACAAACAAACAAACAAACAAAACAACAACAACAACAACAACAACAGATATTTGCCCTGCTCCCCAACTTAGAACCATTATCATCAAGAAAACCAAAAACAGCCAAAGGTGGTGACTCATTCCTGTAATCCCAGCACCTGGGTGGTTGAGGGACCAGGATTGCTGTGAGTTTGGGGTTAGTCTTGACTGCATAGTGAGATCTTGTCTCAAAAACCAAGATAAGTTCTGGAAAGATGGCTCAGAGGCTAAGAGCACTTGGTGTTCCTGCAGAGGACCTGATTTGGTTCCCAGCACCCACGTGGGCGCTCACAGCTGCCTATAACACCAACCCCAATGCCCTTTTCTGACTTCCAGGGGCACCTGCAGGCATGTGGTGCACCTCTGTGTCGTTAGGCATACACATAAAATATATCCTTTGAAAAATGAAAATGATGAATCCCACTACTTTGTGCTAACTTTAAAAAAATTAATTAAAAAATAAACAGAGAAAGGGGAGGGAAAAAAGAGAAAATACTGGAAAGGATTAGATAAAAAGAAACACATAGTAAGAATGCTATTAGTGGAATACAAATTAGTGAAGTCCCTATGGGAATCAGTGTGGGTGTTCTTCAAAAGCCAAATAACATATAATCTAGCCATTCTGGGCATATGCACAATGAAATGAAATCAGCATAGGAAAGAGATCCTTGAACACCCATGTTAATTGCAGCACTGTTCATAACAGCTAGATAAGGAATCTGCCTATTGCCTAAGCACAGATGAATAAGTGAATGAATACACACACATGCACACAAACTCACATGCTCACACACTCACACACACACACACACACACTCACACTTGTGGTGGAAAGCTTTAATTAATCGTGATTCACAAACTCAGTGAAATGCAAAGTAAAGACATGTGGCATGGAAGAATCCCCAAGACATATTTTAAGTTGAAAAATAAATAGAACAATATTGCAAAGTGATACCCAGTTTTCCCATTAGAATATATAATTTTGTGTAGGTAAAATATAAATTTAAATAAATATTGTCAGGGGGTGCCTAAGGATTCACTGCTCAAGAGACCACCTAACTATCTGGGCATTACTGCCTCCACACAGTCAAGTTCTGTCGAAGTCAATGACCCAAGTGTTTCACGTTAAATATCTTCACAGTCCCTCACAAAGTCTAGTATATGATATTAAAAAATTTAAAAATTCTAGGCTGCGCGGTGGTGGAGCACACCTTTAATCCCAGCACTCAGGAGGCAGAGGCAAGTGGATCTTTGAGAGTTCGAGGTTAGCCTGGTCTACATAATGAGATCCAGTTTCAGAACTATTCTTTTTCAAAAAGGCTGGTAGAAGGGGAGAAGGGAGAGGTGAAGAAATGGACTCTGTAGGCTCTCTTACCACCTGGTGTCACATTAAAGCAGAGGAGAGAGGTGTGGGGGCGGGATGGGGGGGGGGGGACCCTTGCTGCTCTGTTCCTGCTAACAACGCTTTAGCTTTAGTGGGAACACTTAGTACCGGGAACAAAACCTTCCTCAACTGTTTAGTATCTGGCTGAACAGCAGGGGGCAGCAGAATCGAGCCTGGGTTTGTAGGGGCCGCGAGAGAAGCAGCTTTTGAGTAAAGCCTTCCGTCTGAAAAAAATCTTAACACAAGAATAAAAATAGAACAATGAGGAGCTGGTGCCATGAGCTCCAGGCACCGCAGAACCTGACGTCACTCACTGCTGCTGTCTGCAGAGCCTTGTCCTTCAAGGGAGGAAGAAAGGGTCCCAGGCTCTGTGTGCTCGGTTCCTGGCTTTGCTCAGGGCGCAGAAGGAAGCTGGTTCCCCACGAAAGGGGCTCTGGGCAAGGTGGGGCTGGATGAAGGGAAGGTTTTTAGAAGGAGACTTTGCAGGCAATAAAAAGAAATGAAATGCTGATACCCAAACCTCAAAACGCCATGCTAAGTCAAAGAAGGTAGTAGTCACAAGAGACCACAAAGTGCATGGCACTATTAAAAGAAATGTTCAGACTAGGCAAAAGCAGAGACAGAACGGGATTAGTGGTTGTCTAGGGCAGAGGAGGGGTGACTGTGTCAGAACTTTTTTTTTTTTTTTTTAAAGATTTTCCAGACAGGGTTTCTCTGTGTAGCTTTGCGCCTTTCCTGGAACTCACTCTGTAGCCCAGGTTGGCCTCGAACTCACAAAGATCCGCCTGTCTCTTCCTCCCGAGTGCTGGGATTTAAAGGCGTGTGCTTCTAATGAACACAGAGTTTGAGAGGATGAAAGGATCCTAAAATTTTACTATGTTAGTGGTTGTAAAATTCTGTGAATCTGCTAACAACCACTGAGTTTTACATTTGAAATGGGTTCAATTTCTAACATGTAAATTATCATACAATTTATAACATGTAAATAATACATTATTATTATTATTATTTTGGTTTTTCGAGACAGGGTTTCTCTGTATAGCTTTGTGTCTTTCTCAGATCTCATTCTGTAGACCAGGCTAGCCTCAAACTCACAAAGATCCACCTGCCTCTGCCTCCCCAGTGCTGGGATTAAAGGCGTGTGCCACCACCACCCGGCCACAATATATTATTATACAATTGATAGTATGTAAATTATTTAAATGAAGATAGATAGATGGATCACAGATCTGGCTTCAAATCTCACTTCTTCCTCTTACTACCTATGGACCCTCAGTTTCTTTTCTATACCTACATCTCAAAATTAAGCAATTTAACCAAGGCTATGAAAATGCCAGCCCATAGTGAACATGGCATTTGTGTCATTTTGTTTTCCTAATATACATGTCCTTACAAGCAAGATGACAGTTTATCTCTAAGCCCAGCTGTGTCATGTTTTGCTCTTGGTATGACTATAAATGTCTCCACTGCCCTCCCTCCCCACCCCAAATCTATTTTCAATCAACAACCTTGCTTATTACACAACATTGGGAAGTGCCTGAGAACAGAAAGTTAAGAGCGTGTTGTGTTGGGAGGAATTGGAGTAGGAGGGAATCCCTCCCTTTGGCTGCCAGAAGAACAAGACAGAGTCCCGAAAGAAGCATTTCTGCCGTGCAAGTATTGTGCAACAGGAACATGGTCCCCACCAGAGCCAACGTTCTCATAGTGGAGGACTAGAAGTGTTATCATCAAAAACATTTTCAGGAACTGGAATATTAGAAGAAAAAGCCAACATGTGCTGTACAGTGTTGTTCTCTTAAGTTCATGTGGATTTCTGTACCACACCTGTGAACCACTGAATGACTTCCAAGTTGGACTGGAGAGATAGCTCTGCAGAAAGAGCACTGGCTGCTTATCCAGGGGCCCTGGGTTCAACATCCAGCGCTGTGGGATGTCTTTCTGTGTGCTGGGAATACACATTGCTCCAACTGGTTGATAAATAAAGCTGCATTGGCCTATGGCAGGGCAGGATAGGGTTAGGTGGTACATTCGAACTGAAGACAAGACAAAGAAGGGTGGAGATAGAAGAGATGCCAGCAGACTCGTAATGCCACGGCTATGTGGCAACATATAGATTAATAGAAATGGATTAAGTTATAAGAACTAGCTAGCAAGAAGACTGACCCATAGGCCATACAGTTTATAATTAAAATAAATCTCTGAATGATTATTTATAAGTGGCTGTGGGACTGTGGGGCCAGAGGACCACAGGGCCAGCAGACCGAGAAACTTCTGCCTATAATCCAGCACCAACATGGTGGCTCACAACCATCTGTAATTACAAATCCAGGGATCTTCATCTGGTTTCAAAGGTTACCAAGCATGCAAGTGGTCCACATACATACAGGCAAAATACCATATACATAAAGTAAAACAAAAAATTGAAGACATCAATGTTTATTTTCAAGGAAAAGAAAAAGATATCCAACAGTGTTAATCCATTACCAGATGTTTCCCTATTTAGTGTAAATTTCATCATTTAAAAAAAATGTTAGTATAACCATATTACTCAATAATTTCAAACTTGAACTTCTCTCCTTAATCTATCTCATCACTGGATTCCTTCTTGGGAGTGTTCTGTTTTGCCACATTCGAAGTGTACAGCCTTTGGTACCTTTTGTTTTAACAGCTATCCTACAAAATTGGATGACCCTTGATCTAGTCTGCCTTTACCCACAGAGCCATCCCTCTGGTCCAGTGGTGGGGACATTAAAGTCAACAAAACAGATTCTCTACTCATGGCGTTTACTTCAGGGTGGGGGAAGTCTAACAATAACAAATGTATACCTATTGCCGTGGACGAAGTTTTGATGCCCGCAATGTGTCGGAACTCTAACTGCCAGTGTGATAGTCATTAGAGATGGGACCTTTGGAAGGTAATTGAATTTAGTGACATCATGATAAGATGGGCCCCTTTAAGATGAAGGAGAGATGCCCAAAGCTCTATGCACAACACACAAGGACAAGCAAAGCAGCCAGCATCTTAATGGGACCAAAGCCGTCCTCACCTTGTCCTGGGACTTAGGATCTCTGGAACCATGAGAAATAAGTGCATCATTTAGGTCCTCCAGCCTGTGGTATTTGTTATAGCAGTCTGAATAGACTGATACAGGTCAGTATATAAATGTGCATTTAAACAGGAATCCTACAAAAGCTATATAGGATGGTTTGGTTTGGATATGGTTTGCTCTCACCAAGACTTGAATTGAAAGTTGGTGCCCATGTAAGAGGAGGATCCTGTAAGAGATTAATGTGTTTCTCATGAAACTGGCTTTGTTCTCGAGAGAGCAGGTGTGACAATAGCCATTCCCCTCTACTCTTGCATATATGCCTGTCGGTCACACTCAGAGGCACTCCTGCCATGTGATGGCATCTGCCATGCTGTGCCATGGCAGCAGGCCCTTTTCAGGTGCAGGTGTTGGATCCCGAGCCTCCCTGCACCTAGAATAAACCTCTTTCTTTTATAAGGCTTGGTCTTTGGTATTGGTATTCTGTTAAAGCCAAGAGTGGACTAAGATGGCTGATCTTTTTGACGGAATGACCCCTGTACTACACTATGGTGAGAAGCCTGCTTTGGGGAAGCCTCATGACTCTCTGCTTAGACTCTGGCATCTGTAAAATAGTCACCTGTGAAAGGGTCCCTGAAATACTTGGTTCTGCCCATCTTATGGTTGGGATAACTATTTGCCTAGGAGAATTACACATGCAAGTGTGCTCGAACTTAAGGTGTTGGGTAGAGCATCCTAATCATCCTGATTCAACTTTTCAAATCAAAGAGCATGCCCTTAAATTAGGAGCTGGCTTCCTAGTTAACAGTGTTTCCTTCTGGGAAAAGAAGCAGTACGTGCCAGACAGAAGAGCTCCTTCTCATCAATTCTGCTTCTGTCTTCCTTGGCTTATTGCTGGCTCTGCTGGGCAGTTCTTTGGAACTACTTCCCTTCCAAGTAGCAGCCCAGAGAATAGAGCCTCTGGCTTCCCAGGGGTTCTTTCGAGATGGCTGACATCTGACTGATCCACTATGATTTCACTATTCTTTGACTCTCTCAGAAGAACTGTAGCAAGTATAGCAGCACAAAATCAGCATTTAAAAATTATTCAGACATTCTGTAAAATTAGATTTCTGCTTCTCTCAGCTCTGAAAGCTTTTGCTGAGTGTCTTGGATGCAAAAGGATTATCCAAGCTCTTCTTATGTTGGACTCTGAAACAATGACAGCATCCAGTGATGTGGCCACAGAAGCATCTTATTTTCAGCCTTTGCTCCCTGGGGACCATCCACTAGGGATTATGCTAAAGGAAACAATGTTCTTCTGCCAATGACTCCCTGGTGCAGACTGGAAGAACCTCAAGGAATTTAGAGTACAGCACACCAGCAGTTTGTGATGGCAGACTTTTTTTTTTTTTTTTACCCCTGATCATGAGACTAAAAGAATCCTCATATAACTGGCAGGTAGATTCCCTTCACTTCTGAACAGTCTGTTTTAGAGAAGACTGTTAACAAAAAGGAAACATAAATGAGATATTAAAATATAAAAACATGTCCAATCTCATGCTTAGAATAAGTACAAATTTTAAAAAATTGTAAGAGGATACTCAGTACACTGACAATAATTTTAAAAGTGAGTAACCCTTCTGTTGATAATTTTACATAAAGGTGATGGGAGTTTACTTTGATGTATGAGAGGCAACTTCATAACATATATCAAATTTTATAGTACAAAAGGTTTTCAGGCTGGGTGGTAGTGGTGCACACCTTAAATCCCAGCACTCAGGAGACAGAGGCAGGTGGATCTCTGAGTTCAAGGCCAGCCTGGTCTACATAATGAGTTCTGGGCTACACAGAGAAACCTTGTCTTGAAAACCAAACCAAAACCAAATCAATCAAACAAACAAACAGTAAGGTTTCAGTAATTCTACTTCTAGGAATTTATTCCACTGATATTCCAAATATGTTTAAAGAACTACTAGAAAAATTTCCATTGCTATATTATTTATAAGGACAAAAGAATAGAGACGTGGGTGACAGAGTGGCATGTTTGGGAGAAGGAAGTAGGAGAACCAGGTGTTCAAGGCCAGCCTCAGCTACATAGTGAATTTAAACTTTGGTGTCTGGTCCTAAGGTTTTCATGACATCCAAGTCGAGTAGGAGAGCCACAGGTCATTATTCCATCATAGATGACAAACAACCTCCTCCTCTTCCTCTTTCTCTTCTTCTCAAGACACAGTCTCACCATGTACCACTGACTGACCTAGAACTCCCTATGTAGACCAGGCTGGCCTCAAACTCACAGGGATCTGCTTGCCTCTGAATGCTGGGATTAAAGGCTTGTGCCACCACACTCAGCGACGACAAACTTCTTTACATTTTCAGGAAATGTTCTCCTTTCCTGTCCCTTCTGATTTCAAAGCCATGGATAACATCCCCTTCAGTGAGTTGAGATTTTATCCAAAGATGGCATGATCATTCTGCAGGAAGTACTGTAAGACGAGAAATTACCACACACTTGCCGGCTTAGATCACAGAGAAAGGGGAGATACAGGAAGAAGGCAAAGTAATTAATAATTCATAAGGTTTTTCCACTACAGAGATGGAGTGATGAAGATGTGTTATTTCAACATTAGCACTCCTTCACCAAACTTCTCTCTCTAAGTATTAGGGCTCCTGTGTTAGGGAATGTTGGTAGCAGATTTGGACTGAGACACGAGACAGTTAACATTTTCAGTTTGAACGCAGGGGTCAACAGAGCCACGGACAGGAGGGGGAAACACCGGTAGTCTCTCTCTGCACAGTAACAGGCTTCACGCAGAACCAGCCAAGTTCCTGGCCCCTGTTCAGCTAACCCAACCCCTCAGCACAGAAAGGAAAGCAAGATTGCAACCAAGGAAGGAAGTGTTAGAGTCCGAGGGCCTGGAATCAAGGAAAACACATTTAAATGGAAACCAGGTTGCTACCAGTCCCCGGGAATGGCTGGAGCAGGCAGAGAAAGGGAGATGGGTGATCTAAGCATAGGATCTTGTAGCTATAGGAGCTTGCTAAGAGCTCTGCCCCTAAATTCCATCTGTCACCAAAGGAAAGCAGAAAGGAAATCTGTAACGAGAGCCAAACCAGGGGGAACGCGTCCCAGATGGGTGTGCCTCTTGTATACTTGATACTTGTGGCCTGCTCAGCAAGTTTGTGTTTCGCGATTCCTTGGGCTACTGTCTGTTTCAACGACTAGGAAACATTTGATCTCAAGTAGTTCAGAAACTCAAGTTTCCTGCCTGCGTTTGTCTAGGCCTAGAGGAAAGGAATGGCTGTGCCAAGTCCGTTTGCAGATAGACGCCCTTGGTCAGCGATTCCTGGTCCTTTGCTCCACCTAGTGGATTTCCAGGCTGGAAGAAGAAGCTTCGGGAGAGACCTGTGATGAGAAAAGTGTACTTTTATTGGAAACTCTAAACGTCTGCCAGTTTCTTCATCGATAATACTCAATCCCGTCTCCACTGTGTTCTTGTTCACATTGATTACATTTTCAATGAAGCTAAATGTGTACCTGTGAGTCAGCAGAATCTTCCCCCCCCCCCCCCCCCCAGCCCCAGCCAGGGTTTCTCTGTATATAACAGCTCTGGCTGTCCTGGAACTTGCTTTGTAGACCAGGCTGGCCTTGAACTCACAGAGACCCTCCGGCCTTTGCCTCCTAAGTGCTGGGATTAAAGGCACGCACCACCACTGCCCAGCTATCAACAGAATCTAATGTTGTTCTTTTTTTTTTTTTAATATAGAAATAACATTATATAATTAGGAGCCCCATGTTAGCACAGAGAAGCATACTTCATTCATAATTATAACCTCTGATGGCCAAACCCAATCAAAGATCCATGGGGTCTTTCATTGAATAATGGCCTACATAATTAGTACTTCAGTGGCTCCCTTTGAACAATAACTGGTCAAATAGTCATAGGACTATTGTTCAAGAAGTTTCACACTTGGATCTATAGAAAGAACATAGAGATGTGTGACGGAGCTAAGAATTTCAGGTTCAGAAGGAGCCTGAACAGCTGATTCACAGATCCAAATGTGGAGATGGAAATTACTGCCAGTGAAGGCTTAGGGCATTAGTGTCTCCAATTTAAATTCAGCAGTCTATACTTACTTGCTAGTCTACCATGCCTCTGTCGCCAGCATCATAGCTATGTCAACTCATCGTTCTTTATTCTGTTTATGTTAGATACTTCAACTTTATTATGGGTTGTTTGATTGTTGTTTGAGCCAAGGCCTCACGTGGCCCAGGTTGGCCTCAAACTCACTCTGTAGCCAAGGACAACTTTGAAGTCCTGATTCTTCTGTCCTCACCTCTGCAGTGGTGAGAGTGCCGCTGAGCATCACTGTGTCTGGCCTCTGGGTTTAGTTTTGTCCCCCTTTGATAGACATATGTTAAAGTCTTAACGCTCAGGGTTTGAGACCATGGCCTTGTTTGGAGATGAATGTGAGTGTCCTTGTAAAAAGAGGGAACTGGAGACAGACATGCACGAAGGGAGAACATCATGTGAAAATGGCCATCTACAAGCCAAGGAGAGAAGCCAGGAACAGACTCTTCTGGCAAAGTTATCAGAAAGCGCCAGCTTGCCAACCCCCTCAGCTTGTCCTTCCAGCCTCTAGGACTTTGAGTCAACACATTTCTGTCATCTAAGTCCCCTGGCTTGTAGTGCTTCTTCACAGCAGCCCCTGCAAACGGATGTCATTAGCTCTGGCAGATGAATAAGACGTTCTCTGCAAAAAATTAAATGAATCTGTGGAATGCTAGAGTTGGGAAGTGTCTCAGAAAACATATTGCTTAACCCCTTTGTTTTGAAATAATGTCCAAGGCCACACAGTGATTAGGGCTTAGTCACCTTTCGGCTCAGCCTTCAGTCTATCAGTGTTCCATTACACTTTACCAACTAACTCAAAGATTGACAAAATCTGCCAATGATGGTGATTACATCCAGACTTCATTGGCATCTTTGGGGAGAGCAATATATAAGTCTTTGACCCTCCTAAATATTTGCAAATAGAAACATATGCTATGTAGGAGGATTAATTGCTAGCTGGTTGCCAGAGAGAAGATTAATATGCAGTAGAACAGCAAAAACAGGTAACTTGACCTACGGCTGGGCCTACACCATCATCAGGTGAAGATCAGGCTCTATCGGGAAGCCTGCCCCCATCCTACTGAGGATGATTCAGCAGAGCATCTTATCACCTACAAGTCAGAAGCTCAGGTTTGTATGAACAGAGTAGGGCAAAAGGATGCAGTGTCTGAGTAATGTTTTATAATGGGTGTGGATGCTCGTTAGACTAGTAAGCATGTTCCTGATTAAAGTACACGACACAAGTAATTGCTAGAGATTTCAAACCAGCTATAATCTGGGATCATAGAGTTCTAATACCAGACAAAGAACCCAGCTTCAACTCTGCAGCAGAGGCCTTTAAAAGTCTCAGGGATAATTGGCACCAAACCCAGGAACTGCCAAAAGGAAAAAAGCATTGGTATAATTTGACCACCAATTACACTTGATTCACAGTCCCAGACTGGGTAGGGATGGAAACATCTACACATTTATACACTTGAGATACGGCTTCTCTGTCACAAAGAACTCAGTTTTGTATGAAGACTGATACAGGCAATGATGGTCCTTTTCTCCTTATTGAGAACTAAGCAATATTAATTTGGGCAGAGCATAAACTTTATGGCAGGGTGTTAAGTGATTACTTTTCATTTAATCTTCTAGCCCCTCACAGAAACACTGACTGCTCTCTTCCTGGGATATGGAAGGGGCACCCACAGTTTATAATTGAGACAAAGGAGCGCTGACCACTGTTTTACTTCATAAAGTGTTACCATTGGCATCTCTCTGGGTATTTAAGGAAAATAAACCTCTCTCTGAGAATACAAATTACTTGTAAGTGTATATACCCCTGCTTTTCCCAGCAGGAATGGTCTCTTGTTCCATAAGGGCAAAGGACTAAATATAGCTGTGGTAGACAGATGTAGCAACAATCCCTCCTGTACCATGTGACTTTTGGCAATATGACTTAGCCACAGCTCCCATACAGAGAAGGAATCTATTTTTTTCCTCCCCTTGAATCAAGGCCATCCTTAGGATTGACTTTGACCAACAGAAAGAGACAGTGATGCTGTGTGACTGGCAGATTTAGCTCACATTTTTAACCTCTTAGAAGGCAGCCACTACATAAGACCAAAGCAAACCAAACCCTCAAGCTAGATTGCTGAAATTGTGGGAAGGTGAGCATGGAAAAAAGGTCTCATCAATTTAGGGCATCCCATCTTGTGAGTGATATCATCTGGGGCCTGCTAACCCAGCACAAATGAGAGCTGAATATAACCACACACATGAGGCCAGCTGAGATCTGCAGAATCACTCAGCCTAATTAAGTTTGGGGGATGTTTATTTTTAAATTTTATTTATGTATTTATTTATGTATGTATGTATGTATGTATTTATTTATTTATTTATTGAGACAGGGTTTCTCTGTGTAGCAGCTCTGGCTGTCCAGGAACTTGCTCTGTAGACCAGGTGGGCTTCGAACTCACAGAGATCCGCCTGCCTCTACCTCCCCTAGTGCTGGGATTAAAAACATGCGCCACCACTGCCCGGCTTTGGGGATGTTTATTACACAGCAATTGATAACTGAAAGATCAGTGAATTTAAGGCTTGCCAATTCTGAATGGGAAAGTACTAGGCATGGCCTCTAAAAATAAGCCATCCACCACTTTAAAAAAAAAAAAGATTCCTCTATCATTTATTTTATTTAAGTTATGTGTATTTGCTTATATGAGTTTAGGTGTACCCCATGCATGGGGAGTCTGTACAGGCCACATTACCTGGAATTGGAGATGCAGGCCATTGTGAGCCTCTAAGTGGGTGCTAGGAACCAAATTTGGGTCCTCTGAAAGAGCAGTAACTTCTCTTAACCATTAAACTATCTCTCTAGCCCCATTACTACCACTACTTCATTATTACTGCCCTCTCTCTCTCTCTCTCTCTCTCTCTCTCTCTCTCTCTCTTTTTAGGGTCTTGTATAGCTGAAGATGACCTTGAACTCCTGATCATCCTTCTTCCACCTCCCAGGTTCTGGGAATACAGGTGTGAACCACCATGTACTTTTTTTTTTTTTTTTCCAACAGAGTCTCCTGGAGGCCAGGCCTCTAACTTCCTATGTATCTGAGCCTATTCTTGAATTCCTGATTCCATTGTTTCTACCTAAGTGCTGGAACTGTAGGTGTGTACTAGTTTCCATGGCAAATCTACATATCACTTTAGTCATGATCTAGGAATCTGGAAGTAACTATGTTTCATAGTTATAGGATGGAGTCATTTCAGATTAGCAAAATGGGTGATCAATGTGTAGTTACCATCCTTTCCCCGACTGAAGTCGGTTCTGGAATCAAGATTGTACAAATGCACGTGTGCATATAGCTAGCAAAAAGTAAATTATAGCCAAACTGCTAGCTGCAAGGGAGTCTAGGAAATAAAACAACTTTTGTTTGTTTTTCGAGATAGAGTTTATTTGTGTAGACCTGGCTGTCCTGGAACTAGCTCTCTATAGAGCTAGTTGGCCTTGAATTCACAGAGCTCCACCTGCCTCTGCCTCCTTTGTGCTGGGATTAAAGGCGTGTGCCACCACCACCACCACCACCACCACCACCACCACCACCATCCAGCTTAAACAGCTTTTTAAATGGTATTACAGAAAGATACAAAAGATTTTCCCCATATTTAAAAATAATGTTCATATAAAAATAAGCTCATTAAATATGGGCTAAATGGCTCAAGTAATGCTTGATAAATAAAAGGTATGATTTAGAGATGATGACCTCACAAGAGTACAACATTCTGTATGCCGAGAATCCTGTGTTTCTGTCATTTCACTCTGTGAATATACCCTGGAGTGTTCAGAATGCTTTCAAATTCAAGATTATTTCAGCTTAATAGTTTCCACTGTTTCTACTACTATAGAATTATCTTAAAGCAAGCATGCTCACAATCTGTTTGTTTGCTGTAAATTTTCATTAGAAATTAGTTTGGGAGGGTAGACAGAAGCTCCCAAAGGCCAAACTCTTAATGATTCCGGCCTCCTGTGGCTTTGGCCGTCATCTCTCTTTGCAGGCTCATTCTTGAAGATACTGACAGCTTGATTTCTCTGGGTAGTGTCCTACAAAGGAAATTAGCTCAGTATGTCTTCTACTGAATTCCATCTGTAGCTCAATGTTCTAAGGTATTTGTGAATGTGGTTACAGAGCAATTTTGATAAGATAAGGCAGTGTTCCAATATCTGAGAATATTTCTCCTAAAAAAAATTTCACTGAACACCCTGGATGTTCAGTGAAACCACCCACGCATGAGCAATCTCCTGCAATATTCAGAGTGCTTTTCAGGTGTCACAGACATAATAACAGGTGCTTCCTCTGGGGAGAAAAAAATATGGCAAGGAGAGAGAGACAGAAAGCAAACTGTTGGGATATTCTGGGTACAACTTCCCTCAAGTGAATCATTCCCATATGCCTGCTTTTGCCATAGGCCCCTTGGCAGAGGAAGTGATTTGTGTGAACGGAGGCGGAGAGATACATTCTGGTGGCAAACTTAAGTGGAGACCATCCTTGGCAAATCCAGTTGGTTATTAGCCATTTTTCAAGCCACTCTGCCGTAAATACCAAAGTGCAAGGTTTGGACATAGATTTGATACCTGCTTTTGCTCTTCTTATAATAGAGGTATAATCTTGCATGAAAATAAAGTAATACTTGTGTAAGGCAAGATGGCTTCTGAAATTGTGCATAAGTACATTTAAATATAAGCTTATAAGAAAATGGAGACCAGGGACACTTGCCAAAGGTGGTCATTTGATTCACTTCATGAGGAATGCACATAGCTTAAAGCACAGGCATTTACTCTGTTGTGAACATTTGTTACTTGGAAGATGAAAGTCTCAACTAGTGAAAAGGACTTCATTTACAGATAGACATATAGCAAAGCTGGGAATTAGGAATTCTTCTCCCCTTATAATGTGTAAGATTAGCTTTCTTATCAGTTGTGGGTAAAACAAGCCTCTCTTGCTAAAAAGCTAGATACTGTTGTTCTCAGCTCTAAACCAAAGTCACTGAGGGATAACGGGGAAGCATATGTACAGGAAGATTGCTAATGGAAAACTTGACCTATTTGAGAAAAACAATGACACTGGGAACAGAAGGAAACAGAGTTGTAAGCTAATTAATTAGGGCTACTCTAAATCGGACAGTGGTGTCTTTTTTTTTTTTTTTGATATCTCTCTGCCTCAGTTTGTTTATTTCATATTTTTTTGATGGCAAGGATGATAGGAACTATCTGTAAGGGATTATGTGCAAAGAAAGCACTTTGAGTGACAGCTGGCATCACTAAACATTTGATAAACTGTCTTCCTTCCCCTCAAATCACAGGAGACCCGGGGCTTTGTTTATCTAACCCTGTATTTCTAGCATCTTTGTGTGTGTGTGTGTGTGTGTGTGTGTGTGTGTGTGTGCGCGCGCGCGCACGCATAAGGAGGTCCATAGATATTTCTTGAATCGATTAATTAAAGCAACTGCATTTTGGAAGTCAGAGAAAATGTCTTTGGACTGGGGATGTAGCTCAGGGGTAGAATGCTTGTCTAGTGCACATGAGCCTCCAAGAATTTGATTCCCAGTCCAGGGGATGGGGAGTGAAAAAAAAAAGAAAAAGAAAAAGCACTTCCCTGGAAAATTTGTCCTAGATTTTATAGCTGGGGAAAAAAACCAATAGATTTCAGTATGGGGTCACTTAGGGAGCTAAGAGAGATCCCTGAACAAAAATGAGAAAACTCAAACCTAGTGTAGTCTTTTAATTCTTTAAGTGTTTGGACTAAGACTTTCTTTTTAGCTTAGGTGGGCATAGTGGTGCACATTTGTAATCTCAGCATTTGATCAATTGAGGCAGGAGGATTGCTGCAAGTTCAAGGCCAACCTGTGTTAAATAGTGACTCCTTAGGAGGAGGGGAGGAGACAGTCTTAATTTATAAAATGGAAATGAAATGATGACTCCAAAAGGATTCTGAGAATTAAAGACTTATGTGACAATTCTCAGTGAAATATAAAAATATGGTACTGTTAATTTTTACATCAGTGAGTTTGTACACTGAGTAACAATAAAATCATTCTTTAGTGTTGGAAGAAAGAACCTTTAGCTAAAGATTTAAGCACTAAAAATATTCAACCCCAGAGGTACCACAGACATAGACTAATTTTTTCCATCTGTGCAGTTTAGGGTAGATTTGGCACACACTCAATACCAGGAAAGAAAGAAACTATGGTTTAATCTACTTTTAGAGGAGAGAGGGGGGGCAGAAAAGGAAAATATTTCCTTTTATGAGCACGAATGTTAAAATATAGAGCCTTCATCAAGCAATTCAGTATTGAAGCAAGAACATGCACTCCATTTCCTCCCAACCTCTGCAAGCTACAGTTAGTTGTTTTCTATATCATGGTTTATATGTTATGGTCACTGCCTTCTTACCAAAGGAAAGTAAATATATAGAAATATAAATATAGATTATCCTTAATCAGTCCCATGTGACTCAGAGGTCAAAAGATCAGTTCTTAATAGGATAATCTACAAAATACTAATATTTAAGGACCTGTTTTTCTTTCTTTCTTTCTTTCTTTTTTTTTTTTTTAGAGCTAGGGTTTATTAAAAACGTTATAGCTTTAAGATTGGGTCCCACTCAAGATGCCTCAACAGAGCCTGGTGTTGAGAAACTGGTTTGAGGAAAAGATAAAGTGGCAGAAAACTCCACAGCAAACGAGCTGATGACCCACTGTCCCTTCCTTGAAGGCCAGGGATGGTGAGATGGGAAGGAAAAGAGGCAGAGCCCCTGCAGACCAGAGGCTCTCTGGAAGACAAGAGCTCGGGGAGCTTCAAGATGTACATAGGTTTAGAGGGTGAAGAAATATCATTTTCACAGTCATGTTAAGCCCCTCAAGGAAATAACCTTAGCAAACTAAACTTGATTATACTTTAAGAGAACTATTGTCCTGAATCTGGTCATTTTATTCCCAAAACTTCAATAACTACACTGCTTCTGGGTGAAGTTTAAACTAGACAATGACAAACTGTGCTTCATCTTGAATTAATCCTTAATATTTCCTTACAAGGTATGGGGACCACTTATAATTTCCCAAGTAAGCAAGGTAATTTTATCTCCTCACCCATTTCTTCCTGTGTTCTCTGTCCTGAACTCTCATCCCAGCTGGCAAACTCCTGTGCACAAACTCCTGTCAGGTATTATTTCTTCTTTAAGAATTTCTCAGCTTCCTCTCTTTGCTCTTACTTGGGACGATTGTGCTTTGTCTGGGGCCACATCACTTTAAGCATGCCTTTGTTAAGTCACTTGCTGCTGGGAATTGGAGCCTTCCTCAACCCCTGAGTTCTCCCAAATCAAGTGCGAGTAGATTATTGTGCAGATCTTGCCACCTGAAGGAGAATAATACAGATTGCTGAATAGAATAATTCACTAATAGAAATAAAAGATAACAAGTGCATAGATGATTCTAAACCCATGAATTATTCTAGGACCAGAAAGCTAATGCTTACCTACACACATACATGATTCTGCTTTGGTCTTTCCAGACGATGTAATTGTTTTTATTTTAAAAGGGGTAGTTTCGTGATAGAACCCCTGTCTTGCAAGCCTTAGGTCCCAGGTTAAATCCCCAGTACTGAAGGGGAAAAAATGTAAAAAGAAATCATTGTGAATGTATTTCTCTAGATAAAAATGTATGAATTCATTTGCTGCCTAAAATGGGCTTTCCTAGAAAAGAATCATTGAAAAGTAGCTGAGTAATCCAAAATACTGTCCAGCTGCAATGGAGTATTTGGGTTTATTTCAGTCAGTGGGACTGTCTGGTACTGCCTCTTCACAGAGAACCCAAGCTTAACAGCACATCAAGACCTGAGCTGAATGAGGACCAGAAACATTCTATTGAAGGTCAGCCTTGAATTTTTTAAAAATATTTTTATTTTATAATTAATTTAATTTTATATATCAGCCCCTGTCCTCCCTCTTCCCACCCTCCAGCCTTACCCCCGCGCCCCCCATCCACTTCCCATTCCCACCTTCTCCAAGGCAATGTCTCCCCTGGGGATTCAGCTCAGCCTGATATTCAGTTGAGGCAGGTCCAGTCCCCTCCTCCCTACGCCAAGGCTGAGCAAAATGTCTCAGCCTAGGCCCTAGGTTCCAAAAAGCCAGCTCATGCACTAAGGACCTGTCCCGGTCCCTCTGCCTAGGGGCCTCCTAAATAGTTCAAGCTGATCAACTCTCTCATTTATCCAGAGGGCCTGGTTTTGTTCCATGGGGGCTCCTCAGCTATTGGTTCACAGTTCATGTGTTTCTACTAGTTTGGCTATTTGTCCCTGTACTTTTTCCAATCATGGTCTCAATATCTCTTGCTCATATAATCCCTCCTCTCTCTCACTGATTGGACTCCTGGAGTCACTGGATGAGAGTTCTATCATGACAGTTAGGGTGTTCGACCAGCTGATCACCAGAGTAGGTCAGCTCGGGCTTTCTCTCGATTGCCAGTAGTCTATTGTGGAGGTGTCTTTGTGGATTTCTGGGGACCCCTCTAGCACTCTGCTTCTTCCTATTCCCATGGGGTCTTCATTTATCGTGGTATATCTTTCCTTATTCTCCCACTCTTCCTGATCCAGCTGGGACCTCCCACTCCCCTAAGCTCTCTTTCCCCTGACCCTTGCGCTCCCCCCCACCCGTGTAGATCACATCCATTTCTCTGTCACTGTCATTGGACAATCCCTGTGTCTTTCTTAGGGTCCTCTTTACTAGGTAGCCTCCCTGGAGTTGTGAGTTGCAGTATGGTTATCCTTTGCTTTGCATCTAGTATCCTCATATGAGTGAGTACACACCATGTTTGTCTTTCTGAGTCTGGGTTACCTCACTCAGGATGATTTTTTTTCTAGTTCCATCCATTTGCCTGCAAACCTCAAGATGTTATTGTTTTTCAGCCTTGAATTTTAATGTTCTCGACTCCAGCATTAAACTTTTTCTTTAAATGAAGAATATATAATATGCTATGGACTTAACTTTGTTGTTTTAAAGGCTATACAAGTATCCACCTTTTCCTAGTACAGGATTAAAGAGCAAGCCAGGCCTGGGTATTGGTTTGTAGTGTTAGCTACTGAGGAGGCTGAGGCAAAGGATTTAAAGCTTGCCTGGTCTATGGAGTGAGTTCCAGGTCAGCCAGGCCCACACAGTGAGACCCTGTCTCAAAAACAAAAACAAAAACAATGGAAAAAGAGGAAAACTCTTTTATAATGTTTGGTGGTTAAGCAATCAATTCTTTAAGTTTTTTCTATCATAGAAAAACCTTTTGGACCTAGACTACTCAACTAGGACTTGCTACTCACAGAAAAATCCCTAGGGAATGGCTAACTTAAAGATGAAAGTTGATTTTATCTGGCTCTCATGGCATACTATCTACAATGGCTTTAAAATAATGTAAATAATTAACATTGCTAAATAGCATACACAGATAGTTCTCTGACAGACTCATGTCTAACCCTGTTTTCCGTATTGGAGCAGTCATTACCAATACAGCATATGAAAACCAGTACCCATGGAAACCTGACAGCCTGCTCTTTTTAAACCCTTATTATGTTCAGTTGAGCTGCACATTTTGTGTGGCTGATATAGGAGTAGGTATTATCGTTCTTATTCAGGAATATAGAATCACATTATCTGGCATCGAGTTATAGAAAAACTCTCTCCATTTAGAAGGTAGCTGAATGACATAGGAAATTTCCTATTTGAAGTTAAGAATGTATCAATCCTGGGCAGAGGGGCAGGGGAGAAGAAGCAGTAGATATAGAAAAAAAAATTGGCTTATGTTAAATTGAGGTAATTAATTTGAAATTGCAAATAAAATAGTAAATGCTCTATTTTTTTTTAAACCATTGGCAAATCTTTATTGGCAACGTTAAAATTGACCAATTAAATATTTTAAATAGAAAAACTATAAAATATTATATATATATTGTAATCCATTCATCTAATATACTCTTCTGCTGAAATTTCTAACATATCTTCATCTGTACATTCTTCTGTCTCTGGCAAGTTGCCCCAAAGTAGGAAGTTTACACCTGAAAATAGAGGCCATAAAGTCCTTTAGTGCTTACTATTACAATTCAGAACATGACATATAAAACTTTATATGCCAAGCTTCTCATATAAACTGTGGCATCACTAGTAGAGACAACAGCAGGGAAAAATGTCTTACAAGTAAAACTACTAATATCCATCTATGACATGAGCATTCTTTAGACACTTTTAAGCAAGAGCTTGGATGTTAGTCTTTGAGTTCAAAAGGAACTCTGGAGTTCTATCTACTCCAACCCTGCCTCCAGCTACACAATGCCATTCATACTCTACATTGATAATTAAAAATATATTACAGCCAGGTAGTGGCAGCACATGCCTTTAATCCTAGAACTCAGGAAGCAGAGGCAGAAGAATCCCTGAGTTTGAGGCCACCCTAGTCTACAGAGTGAGTTCCAGGACAGCCAGGGGTACATAAAGAAATGCTGTTTCTAACAACAGCAATAACAATACATACATACATACATACATACATACATACATACATACATGCATATATATGTATATATATTTCAATGATTTTAAGAATAGAGATTGTACAAGATTCTTTTAGATCGAGTGCCTTTTTGTAGAATGCAAGAGAAATTTCTAAATGAGTCATTTCTTTAATGTATGAAATACAATTTTTTTGATCAAGACAAGAAGGGCCTGGTGGCATAGGCTATAATCCCAGCTCTTGGCGTGATGGAGGCAGAAGGATTGCAAGTTCAAGGCCAGCTTGGACAACTCACTGAGACACTGTCTCAAAAAGTAAGAGGTTTCGGGGGACAGTGAGTTGTAGTGTCCCTGCCTAGGAAGTGTGAGGCTTTAGGTTTAATTCCCAGTATATTTGGGTTAAAGCAGTCAGTTATAATATGGTTTCCTAAAGTATGTGAGCTTTAGATTACATGCTGTCAAGGTAGAGCTGTAAACTTTAGGACTAGTTTACACAGTCACTGTAACAATAATCTAAAACAGCACTGACAGAGAATAATCAGATTTCATATCAAAGAATCCAGCACAGCTGTATAGTACTAGGCCAAATATACTGAGGATAATGGGATGACTAAATACTAAATTAGGAGAGAGTGAAAAACTGTCATGATACAATCTCAAGCTGTTTAGCTGGCAATGTGAGCAAACGGAAGACCCACCAACCCTGGGTATCCACTCTACACTGAGATAGAGGCCACACAGTAGCATAGAATGAGCCAGGGCTTGAAGATTTGTTTGAATCCAGCTTCTACCACTATTGGCATTTTTACTACAAGTGTACACAACTGTAGACAATAAATATTACTGTTTTGTGTTATCTAAAATTGTGTTGTTGTGTTTTGTTTTTTAAGATAGCCTCATGTAGCCTAGGCTAGCCTCCAACTCATTATGTAGCTGAGGATGACCTTGGACTCTTGATTTTCTACCTCTACCTTCCAAGTGTTGTTGAGATTACAAGCATATGCCACTATATCTGGCTAAATTTTTTATAGAATGGCATAACACCATACATATTTTTGAATTTATGTCATTCATATTATTTCTGAGTGGCTAAAATTTTTATGGAATTGTATTAAACTATATGTATTTTTCTAAGTTATCTCACTCACCTTATTTCTGAGTTTTGCCTGTTTGACATGTGGTGTAGATTTAGCTAATTTACTTTTTTATTCTGTAGAGTTCACTGAAAATCTTGAATTTTTAATTTAATTTAACTAGTGGGGTGGCATATGTGTACCTGCTATGGTGTACATGTGGAATAGAGAATGGAGGACACCTTGTTGAGGCAGGGTCTTTCTTGTTTCAACTATACTGGGCTGTACATTCCAGTCATGCTGATATGTGAACTTCCAGGCAATTCTCCTGTCTCTCTCTCTCCCTGGGCTTGAACTCAGTTCATTAGGCTTGTGCAGCAATTGCTTTTACCTGCTGAGTCATCTTTTGAAATATGGGTCCAATTTGCCGCAGAACCAAAAGAGACAGGTACACGGTCGAAGCAGTGGGAATAAACAAGTTTACCTTGTTTGACAGAGATATTGCAATCTAATCAGGCAAGAAGTCAGGCCTTATTTGAAGTGACAGAACACATAGACATCTACCATGTACTTTTCTGTAATGGTTTTGTATCTGAATTGCTTAGGGTAAAAACATTTCCTAATTCCCACTCCAAGAATAAATGGAAACATGTGCTGAGGGGTTGACCAGATAAAAGGAATTGTTAGGCCAAAATCTATGTGAACATTGGAACCCATAAAGGTAAATGGAGAGCCCAATACCTTTGAGATATTCTAGTGAAACTGAGCTGAGATTTGCCAAATGTATTTGGGAAAGCTCTGGGAAATTAGGTTTATATCTGTAGGCTAACACAGACTTCTTAGAGAACTTGCATGCTGAACATTCTAGAATGATGTATGACTTGTGCATCCATTCCTTTGGTGTAACTTATTCAGGTGACTCAGGACAGTCCCAAAGCCATTAAAAATCTCCCTTTGACAACAAGCATCTAGGAAATCCTACTTTAAATCATAATATTATAGTTACAAAGGAGAAGTTTGACATATTTGGAGTCTGTACTCAGGAACTATGAAGCAACTTAGCACAATCGGTTCAAAGGAGAAAAAATAAATGAGGAGATTGGATCTGACAGAAGAGCTACCTTCCTCTCTCTGTTAAGGAGGAAGGAAATCTGTGATACATCTGTTTCTCATGGATTAGAGTCAGTGCAAATGAAAGAATGCTGCTCTTTCATGTTTGAAAAATTGACCAATATTCTAAAGTAAATCAAAACTGAAAAGTCTCCACCCTGTGTTTGGAATCCTGTGAAGCAGGAAAAACAGTATCAAAGCAGAAACTTTCTTTAATGTGTTCCATGGGGAACACAAATATAAAGTGAAAAGCCTAAAGTAGGAGTCTCTATTTTACTTGGAGGAGTTAGAGGGGTCCTTGCTTGAAAACGGCCATCTTAACATATATAGTTTTAAGTTAAAAGGCCAAAGTGATGGATTGAGAGCCACTGTTGAATCTCAGGACATTTAAAAAAAAAAAAAAAAAACAGCTTTAAAAACACAAGCAAAATTGGAGCGTTTAAAACCCTTGACAACCTAGCTTGCAATTCACGATCTCTTGGTCTATTAAAGCAATATCTCGTGTTCTCTCTCTCTCTCTCTCTCTCTCTCTCTCTCTCTCTCTCTCTCTCTCTCACACACACACACACACACACACACACACACACACACACACACATAAAAGGAGTATGCTGGGCTAGCGATGTAGTTCAGTTGCTAAAGTGCTTGTCCGACATGCACAAAGCCCTGGGCTTAAACTCCAGGACCTCATGAAATCAGGCTTGGGTCAAGTCGTCCTTGGTTGCACAGTGGGTTTGAAGCTAGCCTGGTCTACCTAAAACCCTGCCTCAAAAGCAGAGGAACTGATAACAGGCTCAGTACGATGGCTCAGTGGATAAAGGCAGCTGTTGCCAAGTCTGATAACTTGAGTTTGGTGACTGCAACCTACACAGTACAAGGAGAGAACTGACCCCCAGGTTGTCCGCTAATCTCCATATGCATGCCATTGTGTATGCACATGTACACACCCTCCCCCACACTGTAAATAAAATGTAATAAAGATATTAAAAGTGTATAATATACTTTCCTTCTTCCTTCTATATGTGTGTCCACACATGTATGTGTGTAGAAGTCAGCAGTATGTGGGTGTTCTGCTCTATTACTCTATTTATGCCTTTGAGTTAGAGTCTCTCACTGGACTTGAAGCTTGCTATTTGGGCTAGATTGATTGTCAGGGAGGTCCTGTTTCCGTCCTCCAGTGAAGGGGTTGGTTACAGGTCACTCAGTCATGCCTGCTTTTTCACAGGTGCTGGGGGTTCAAACTCAAGACTTCAGCCTTGTACAGCTCTTGCCTACTGAGCTGTCTCCCTAGGCCCCAGCACATTTTCTTACTGACATCATTTCTGAAACACATTGGTCTTAAATATTTCCCTCGACTAGAATTCTACTGTAACTCTTTATTGTACATGTTGAAACATGTATAAAATTCATGAACTTTTGTTTCATGTGTAGGTATGCTTGCCTGCGTGTCTATATGCACAGCACAAGCATGCAGTGCCTGTAGAAGTAAGAAGAGAGCATCAGATTCCCTGGAACTGGAATCACACACAGTTATGAGCTGCCTAATATGGATGCTGAGAACTAAACCCTGGTCCTCCGTAAGCATGGCAGGGCTCAGGGCTCTTAACCACCGAGCCATCCCTCTAGCCACTGAAATGTATTTATCTCAAAGAGTCACCAAACAGAGGCTACTCAGCTGTCTTCCCATTCCTTACTGCCCTGGTGGGACCCTTTCCTCCTTTCTTTGCAAACACGTGTGCATGCACACACACCCTTGACTATCATATACTGTCTTCAAAAGTTCTCTGTAATCAGGGTACGTATTAAGGTACTACCTCACAGTAATACAATGATAGTTTAAAAAGACCAATCTGCCAAGTGTGGTAGTACATACCTATAATCACTTGGGAGGCTAAGGCAGGCAGACTGAGCCAGCCTGGGCTACTTAGTGCAACTGTCTCAAAAGGATAACAACAAAGACTAAGACGTTTAGATAGTTTGAGCCTTCCCTCAATTCAGTGATAAGTGGTGATGAGTTTTGGCTGATAGTTTCATAACTGAATGTGTGGGGGAAAGCGACCAATATTTACTCTTGCTGATCCAAGGTTTCACTCGAGCTGTGAACGTTTTAAGGGTTCCCCTCAGGTACTGGGAAAAACGTTACAAGGAAAGGTATCCATCAATTGTTTCTTACCAGTGGAGTCCAGTCTGTTAATACCATAAACGGCCTGGCTGTGAAACATCCAGAAGTGTCCATTGTTGCAGGAAAGAAGGCAGGAACTACATGGAACAATCACATGATAGCCTACAATGTTCCCACTCAAAAAAAAAAAAAAAAAAACCAACAAAAGGTAACTGTTAGCAGCTAACACCTGTAGTGGGTAACACCTGGAACACAGATGCACCTGTCTGCTAATGTAAACAGATCATGTGAGTTTCACCCCTCTCCTCTATGTGGCCTGTTGCTGGCTATGAGAGGGAGCTTACTGTGACAGTACTCACAGGCCTACACAGTCTGCAAGAGAGACAATGCTAACGTATCTGTACCTTTCTTTGCGCATATTATTTCATTCATACTCTTTGGAAGTTAGCTTTGGGATGTGATTTGTTATGGAAAGTATTCAAAACTGATGTGCTATACAGTGAAATATATTAAATAAACTCAGATCTATGGGTAAAAGATTTTGCTAGCTTCAGGACTATGACAAGGTGAGTTTTTAAAGGTCCAAGCTCTTAAAAGTTGTTTCAGCAAAGTGGGAGGTAGGTGAGAGCATGGGTCTTGTAAACTAAACATAAGATGGCAACTCTCATTTAGTTGCAGTGATTTTGGAGGAATTCAGAAACAAAGCAAATCTCCAGCCCCCAGCAAGTTGAAAACAGTTTGATTGTCTTTAGGAGCTCATCAAGATTCTCATTCTCACATTTTCTTTTTATGAGTCTCATGCTAACTGTAGTGAACATACAGGGAATGGTTTGTTCTTTTTATTTTATCTTTCTTTTTTTTTTTTTTTTTGGTTTTTTAAGACAGGGTTTCTCTGTGTAGCCTTGGAGCCTGTCCTGGGGATCTCACACACAGAGATCCACCTGGCTCTGCCTCCCGAGTGCTGGGATTAAAGGCATGCGCCACCACTGCCCGGCTTTTTGCCCCTTTTTAAAAAATGGCTCCATGAGTTGTTTATATATTGATGGTGAAAATTCTTCCTATAGCTCTATACCCTGTGAGATTTGGGAGCCAGTCATTTCTGGGAGATCTATAAAGAATGCTATAGTGAATACCAGCATGCCTTCTAATCACAACACACTTAGCAGGCAAGTAAAGTTGTTCTTGGGCCAGGACTATGCTACAAGAGTAAACAGCTTCGATTACCACCTACTTTCCTTCCCTCACCCACTCACTCATAACTAATATTAGTTGAGCGTCTTCTATGTGCTGGGCACTGTTCTAGGTGCTAAGAACCCATCGGTGGGCAAGACCAAGCTCTGGCTCTCATCTTGCAGACGTTTCAGTGGGGTTTTACATTGGACCGTGCTGCTTTCTTGTCAACCCCTTCAATGGCTGCCTGCTGGCCAGACAGTTGAACACACTCAAGGAACATGTTAAACTTCTTCCTGTGTGGACCTTTGCATGTACCATTCCCTCTGCCCGGTACATTCTTCCTATACTCAGGACTCAACCCCAGTGTTTACACTTTTGTGAGACAGCTTCCCTGACAATGATATCTAAAATAACTCTTACTTGCTTTCTCAATTTCTGTGGGTTTTGGTGTCAATATCTACCTTCCAAATTCAGGCTATCTGCAACAGTGCCACAAATTACCATTTTAGACATGCGATGTCCTTCAGTTTACATTTGCAGATTCCAGTGAAATAGCATCTTCCAATGAAATCCACGGTGCTGGAGGATAAAAAAGTTTACAGTCAGTCAAATATACTAAAGATTTGAATTCTGAGAAAAGATAAAAATTTGCCATATGTTTCCTCTAAAAAATGTGTGTGTGTGTGTGTGTGTGTGTGTGTGTGTGTATGAATAGGGATGGAACTCGGGACCTTACAAATGCTAGGCAAGCGCTCTACCATTGCTCTACCATTGAGCTATATTCCCAGAATTCCACCTTACTTTTAAAAATGTACAATTTACAGGTATTAAATATGTCCACACTGTCTTGGGATGACTTTCCAGACCGTTTTCATACTGCAAAATGGAGTCTATACTTTATATGATATTATATAACAACTCCCTGTTTCCCGTCTCCCCACCTCCTATCACTCTTCTCCTTTAGATACAAACAGTCACACAGTGTTTATCGTTTGGTTGCTGGCTTATTTCATTTAGCATAATCTACTCAAGGTTCGTCTCCATTGCAGCATGTGGCAGGATTCCTTTCCTTCAAGGCAGCCTTCTAGGTACCCACTGACTAGACGATCAATGGAAATTTAGATTGTGTCTGTCTCTTAGCTATCTTATAGCTATTAGTATGAACACAAGATGCTGCTCTGAAGTCTTTGAATATAAGCCTATAAGTGGAATTACAAGACCATATGGTAGCTTTGCGCTTAATAGTTAAAGAACCACCAACTTATTTTCCTATAGCAGCTTTACCATTTCACATTTGTGAAGTATGCAGGGGCCCTGATTTTTTCCATGATAGTGCATTTTTGGCAGATTTTCTACTAAAAAAACAATCTGTGAGAGCCAGAGAGATGGCTCAGTGTTTAAGAGAATCTACTGCTCTTACAGATGGCTGGAGTTCAGTTCCCAGCTCCCATATCAGGCAACTCACAAATGCCCTCTTCAGAGGATCTCACATCTCTCGCCTCTGAGGGCATCTGTGCACATATCCATCCCTCCTCATACACACATACATATAATGAAAAATAATAAGTCTTAACAGTACAATCACTGATTCACACATCTTAGCACATAAATCCACTGGGATTATAATTCCAACAAAGAAAAGTAAGCAATGAAAAAGACCTGATTCCATGTTAGACTCTAACAACTCACCTGAGACTTCCTTATGATCACAGCTATTATAAAGATGGAAGAATATTTCAAATTTTTTGTGAGCATATCTAACTAAAACAACACATGGATTACAGAACCTCTGGGGCACTGGGTTCTATGATTTTATCATCTAGAGCTTTTTTTGGCACCACACAAGTGCACATACACAAACTTAAAGTATTATCCCATTTATCCCTATAAAAAATGACTACATGTATGACAACTCACAAAAGATTTCAAGGGGTGAATAGGCTACATATAGCTTTACTTGCCCATATTTTAAAAGGGTCGAATTTACTATAATTACTGGCCACAAGTTACACTTTAAATGAATTATTATGCGCTTCTTTCCAAGTGACTGAAGAATTGCTTCAGTGAGAAAGGGTGTTTGGACAAGTCATTGAGCCTCAGAGCCAATTTAAGGGATGCACAGCCACGTGACTGTAAGTGCCTAGAAGCATGACCTCAGTACTGACCACTTTGGGTAAACCACAGACTTTGTCCAGACAGTCTGCCCACTTAGATAAACTCCGAGGGAATCATCAGACTGTTGGGAGTGGCTGGAACACCAAATGATAACCCTGACTCCCAGGGAGCCATGCCATCTACTGCCCATTTAGATAAAGGGCAACCCGCGGGACTTACTCGGTAGGAGGGATGTCTGTAGAGTAAAGGTCTATGTCAGTATCGGCCAGCAAAACAGCCTTCATTCCCCTAGAGCTGAGAACTTGTTTACAGAATTTGCAACACAGGATGGACACGCATCGGTCCTTGAAAGTACAGTTGACGGCAGACATAGCGTCCCACGGAGAGCGAGGTACAGAATTGTGAAAAGGGGAAGCGAGCAATACCGTTCCTGCTTTGATTTCCCCCAGGCTAACAACCCAGTCGGGAGGCCTTGAGTTCTCTAAGCTCTAAAATTAGGAAGGGAGTTCTGTCTCCCCGGGGGGGGGGGGGGGCGGTAAAATCAGTATTTATTTTTACTTCCTTTTGACTTGCGCGTGG
This sequence comes from Onychomys torridus, assembly GCF_903995425.1. Taxonomy (NCBI): domain Eukaryota; kingdom Metazoa; phylum Chordata; class Mammalia; order Rodentia; family Cricetidae; genus Onychomys; species Onychomys torridus. The sequence goes on from NC_050453.1 coordinate 61,817,221, forward strand.
GGAAGCGGGGTGGGGCGGGTGAGGGGATGGAGTTCGAGGTGGGGAGGGACAAGCAGAGTTGAAGGGAAACTTTAAAAGAGCTTTCACTTTCTGTGCTCCGGAGCTCCTGCCCGGGAATCCAGCGAGTCCCGGGGCCCAGCGGGCTGCCCTTTAAAGCCTCGCCTCTGACCACTCCCAGTGCGAGCCCCGCCCGCAGAGCGCTCCAATGCCTGCCCGGCTGCACGCGGCCTCCCGGCACGATTCCAGACCCCTCAGCCCTTTCCACGCCGCTCGCGCCCCGGTGCCGCGCTCCCTTCTCCGAGCCCGGCCGCGGGCCCCCTCCCTTGCACCGCGGCTCTCGGCGTCCTCGCTCCCTCGGCTCGCGCGCGCACTTGCCACCCTGGAGGTCTCTCCCCCAGCGGCCGCTCCGGAGCCCGCAGTGGTGTTGGATGGAGGTGGCGGGGAGAGGCCGCAGACTAGGCTCAGTCCGCGCTGGAGTCTGTCACCGAACACGCCGGGTTGTGCTCTTTTCTTCCGCTTTCTCTTGCTTTTTCTAACCCGCTGTCAGTTTGAATTGCCTGCGCCGAGCACGGATTGGGAGGACTAGAATTCGCCCCGGTCCCACATTGGAAGGCCAGGGGCCTTCTCCTGACGTGAGCTCAGAGGCCTCGCCCCCAGTAACGGTGCCGCGGTCAGACCGACTCTCTGATTGGTTCAGCTTGGCTGGGCCTCTAAGCTCATTGGCCAGCATCTGCTTGGGTTAAACCCTCCTTCCCCCTGTGAACTTGGAAGGCACACCCCGAGCTTCTTATTGGTAGATACTCTAGGGTCCTCTACTGCTTATTGGCTAGCCATCCCTCCCCCTTTCCCGGGCCTGATTGGTCTGGTCTTCTCTTGCGAGTTTGTGTTTGGCTGTCGGTCCCATTTGATCCCGCCCATCAGTTCTACTTTAGGGTTCCACAGGCTGGGGAGGAGCTCACTCTGGGACTGGGCCTGGGCAGCCAGTGCTTGCCACACCTCTAAGTTTTGTCAGCCCCGCCCCTACTCCTGGCTCCTCGGGAGCAGTTATTCCTATTGGCCAGAGGCCCCATCGGTCGATAGAAAGCGGGTAGTGATTGGCAAGGGGGTGGGCTCTGCTTCCCGGCGGGGTCTTGCGGAGTTGGCGGAGTCTCCTTAGGGAACTGGGGGGCCGAACTGCGTAGAAGAGGGTGGCGGGGAGGAGAGCGCTAAGTGGGAAGCGGAACCTGGGGCCTGGGACCCGCCGCGGCAGAGCCAGGTAAAGGCTCCTTCCTCCTTTCCCTTCTCCGTATGCCTGGCTGCTGCCCTGACTGAACAAACCCGGACTGGGCGGGTGGACGCGGCGCGGATGCTGCTGCTGCTGCTGCTGCTGCCCTCGGCCTTAGCGGGTGCCGCCGCCCACGGTCCTCACACCGCCCTCCTCGGCCCGCGACCCCCCAAACCCCCCAGTGCAGCCCATAATACTTCCCAGGACTGCTCATCTCCCCGCCCATCCCTGCATTGCCCAGGACTGTCCTCGCGCGGCGACACCGCCCTCCTGCAGCCCCTTTGCACACGGGCTGGCCGGGTCCACACCTCGGGGCCTCTCCGTAACGGTCCGCTGGCCTCGTCCCCGGTCTCCCAGCCTTGGCTGGCTGGCAGCCCGGGACCCGGCAAGATGGGGTGTTCCTCACGGCGTGCAGGGCTCTCTCTCCGTCTAGCCGTGCAGTCTGTCTCCCGGGGCTCTCCACCCACTGCGATAGCCAAACCTCATGCGGGTCCCCAAAGTTGCCAACAGCCTGCACTTCGCGTCGCAGCCCACCGCGGGCTCTCCCGCTGCCTTGCCCCCAAAGCCGTCTTCCCGGCGCCCTCTCTGGTCGTCCGAGCTCGGGGCTGCTCGGGCTGGCCCGGGCTCTCTCCCGCTTCAGGACCCCACCTCACGCCCGCCTCCCGCTTCCTGCCCGCCCGCCCGCCCGCCGGCACCGCGCGGCCTCTGCTCGTTCTTCCTGCGCGCGGCCCTTCCTGCAGCCGCCGGGAGTAGGCGACACTGCCTGCAGCCGCCCGTGCGCCGGCGGGGACAGGGCGGCCTAAGGAGGCAGGGGCCCGCCGCTGCTCGGGAGCCCTGTCCTCTGCCTCCCTGCCGCCACCTCCCGCGCCTTCCTGGAGCGACTCTCACTCATGCCTCCCACCCGGCTGGGATTGGGTGCGGTATTTGTGATCCCTGGGCTTGGGGGACAGAAAACATTGGGGATGCCATTTAGAGGCACCCGCGTCCTTGGCTTTGGGGAAGCGACCGCCGCTTTCCGCCTCTCATCCCCGGGTTTTCCCGGTTTAGACCCTCGCCTCTAGCCCGTTTCCTGCTTCTGCCGACCACATTGTTTTCCTGGATGTCCCGTGCGGAGCGGGCCCTTCCTGCAGCGTCGTTCCCCCCCTCCACCCCCCTCTCCGCCCGCTTTGCTGCCAGGAGAAGCTGGTTACCAAAAACAAAACAACCGGGAGGAGGGGCGGTAGGGGAAGAAAAGTTGTGCCCATCTGGTTCGTCCCCTCTGGTATTGATCCTGTAGATGTCTGGGAGGTGCCCCAGCCGGGGCTCGGCGGGAGGGCCCCTCTTGGGTTAGCTAGGCTCGGGGAAGCACCGAGGTGCCGCAGTCCCCACCCGCAGCTCCGCTTTCCCGCCGCAGTCTCCGCCCGGAGCACGCGCGGCCGGCTGCTCCAAAGTCTTCTCTTTCTGCTTTAAAACAATCCGGGGGGGAGCATTTTTCTCCCTGCCTCGCCACGCCGGGTCTTCAGGCCGAGCGGGCAGTGTTAGGCCGAGATGAATGAGCCAAAGCTGGACTCGGAGTGTCATCCCCGACCCCCCCCCTGTTGCGATTAGGATCTACCCTCGGACTGATCGCCCCCCCCCCTTTTTTTTTTTGCATTTACAGGCTAGTGAACCGGAGCAAACGACTTCCGATCCACTCCGCGCTGCAGCGGCACCCTTTTGGGATTTGATTTGCAGCATCTTTGAGCTGGTACCACAAAAACACTCCGCGAAGCACGCCTAGCTCTCCCCTGGCACCCCAAGACAAACCCACTCCCTCCCGGGGACACAGCTGGGCGCGTCCACACCCCCGCATCCCATACACCATGTTGTGCGGAAGGACTTCCACTCCCTGCCTGTGTCGTTGATGTCAGACCCCAGGCCAGCCTCAGGGCGCTGCAGTTCTCCTGGCTAATGCGGCTGTGGCTAGGGCTTTAGTACATAAGCCAGCCGCCGCCGCCGTCCCCCTCCCAGCCGGCCTCAGCGCCCACAGTCTGCATGTGTGTGCGGTAGCCGGCTGCCCATCCTGCCGCCCGTGTTCCCCGGGAGCTCTGGAGACCACCGCGGGGGCTTCCTCTGCTTGTGGGAGAAGTGGCCTTGGAGGAATTGATTTCGGTGGTTGGATTTTTCTTGTGGATCTATCAATTCACGATTCGAATTTGGAAGAAAGAAGGAAAACATGACGTCTCCAGCCAAATTCAAAAAGGATAAGGAGATCATCGCAGAGTACGATACTCAGGTCAAAGGTAAGGATTTTGAAAATTAACATAATGCATATGCTCTGCAGACTTGGTGAAGCATGCGTTTCCACCCCAATTTTCTGGACGTTCATTTCTTGGGTGGAGCAGGTGGCAAGTTGGCCCCAGAGGTGGTTTCATAGGTGGACCAGAGCCTTGGAATGATCAACGGTGTCAGGGGCCGCGGGCAATGGAAGTGGGCTTTAGGAGTATCTTTGTGGGGCTGGCCATTATTTTGGCAGCTCTTTCCCAAAGGCTGGGTGGGGGAGGGGCAGGAGGCTCTCTGGAGAGAGGAAAAAGCAGCAATTTGCCTTTTGGGTGTCTTGAGTCAGGCTTCCTTGAAGGACAGCTGAAATCTGACAGGTGTTTTTTTCAAAGGTTGAAGAAAGTCCAGACAGAAAGGCAACCTTGAGAAGGGTATATATACCATTTAGAGAGACTGGGAGAGGCGGGGTTTTTCTGGTGTACTGTATTAAAGCCTGAGATTTGCCATGACACTGGATGCAGGAAGTCCTTAGCCATATTGGGTGTACCTTGTACTTGTCTGGCCCATGGTCACCCTGCCTACAAAGATCACAGACCAGAGGGAAGACCATTCCAACTGGTTTTCACCAGCACCTAAACCTGAAGGAGTTGAGCTGTGAGGGTTTCACAGTGGCGCTGAAACTGGAAACTAGGAAGACATAATTGTTTAACCCTTCTGCGTTGTCACATGCTCTTTTAAAGGTCCATTTCCCTTTCAGCCAAAATGTGAAGGGGGAAGGCAGAATGTAGAGCTGGGGACAGCAGGTGTTGGTGCCTCACCATTGTAGTCCAATGCTTAAATTGGCTTCTCAAATTGAAGCCCATACCCAAATAGCCTTTCCTCATCTGGCGTTTCCCTTATGAGATGTCCATGCCTGTGAAGGAGCCCTAGCCCGTGTTTGTACAAGGCACTACCTCTTCCTGACCAGTCTCTGGAAAGAGCCATGTGGCTGCAGCCCATTGAGACCTTAGCTGGGAAGTAGGAGAGGTGGGTGGCCTTGAATGTTCCACCACATGGTTGGAGCTCTGAGTTTTTCCTTTGTTTCAGAGTACAGATGGAGGGGCCCTCCTTCTTTCCTTGCGCCAATGCTAGGAGACCTTTTCCTATCTTAGAGGACTCAGGAAAGGCTGTGACTCTCCTCTCATGATTACCCTGGGTGTGAGTTAGAGGTGGAATGTGAAATGGGTAGTCCCTTTATCTCTTGGAAGGTTCAAAGGTAGTTTGAAATCATCATTGTGTCTGCAGGATTTTTTAAAATACACATATATTATCAGTTTGGTCAATGCAGGAGGTGCCCTAAGGGACCTTCAATCCACTTGCCTGCAAATATTGGTCAGTTTTATTACATGGATGGCATAGGTGAATGATGATAGCTCCAGTTGGATTGGAATTGAGAGAGGTATGGTTTTGAGTTATGACTGAGGTCTTGGCTTCTTGTCACTGTTCATAATCCCAGCTTGTTTTTGTAAACAATGGCCACTGGCCTCTATGTCCTGTCCAGATGAACTGTAATCTGCTCCTGCAATGCCCCCCCTACTGTTTTAACCAGATATATCATTAAAAAAAATGCATCCTAATCATAACTGTTGCCATAGGGAGTGTTAATAACTTTGACTTTCCCAGGTGGTTCTCCAAATGCACACAATTTGACTAAGGTGCAAAGTGATTTTTTTACATTTTTCTCCTTTTCTTTTTTGAAGGTTCAGTCAGTGCTGACAGGTATCAGAATTTGCTGATTCTTTAAAAACTGGTAACAATTTCTCATGAGTGTCTCCAAATTCAATACTTTGTGTATTTATAAATATTGCTTGTTGAGATGATGTAGTGCAGTTAGCTATTTGCCGCAGACTAGAGACGGTTTTGTTTTGTGTCAATATTTTTCCACTGACTCTGTTCAGGAGTGTAGAATTTTGTTGGTAGCTGACCCTGATTTCTGTCTTAAGGAGGTGCCCCAAGAATGTTTTTGGAACTGATTTGGTTTAGTCCCTCAGTTTACAGCTGAGAACATAGAGAACTGAAGAGGTTTGTTCAAGGTCACACAGCTAGGTGGTGGCAGATCTGAAGGGAGAAGGGATTTTATGACTTCTGTATCTTCACAGTGGAAATAACATCTGATCATGGTGAAAAAAACTTAAGGCAAAATTAGGTGACATATAATAGTAGTTATATGATCATAGTTTACTTTACCTGTTCATTATGTTTCATTGTATCCCAAGGAGTGGTCTGGTATAATTGTCACATCCCTCCAGGAAGTTTTTTTTTTTTGCCATTTGAGGACACAAGGAAACTGAGGTCTGAGCGGGTCAGAACCCTTTCAGGGTTACACAGTCAAAAGTGGCAGCTTTACTTCCTTGTTTCATTTATTAACTGTTTATTGAGTGCTTAGTATGTGTTCTAGGCCTTCATACATCAGCAAAGAAGACAGAATTCCAGACCCTTATGGAGCTTACATTCTAGAACCATACCTCTGGTGGAACACTATAGGGTTTGAATTCAAAGGGCCTGAGGTTGGGGTTGGTGATGTAGCTTGCTACTCAACCTTCTATCAAAATTAAGAATTTCCGCTTTTTAAAAAATTGTATTTTGTTTGCTTTTTAGAAATAGGATCTCTATGTGTAGGCCAAGCTAGCCTGGAATTGACTCTGTAACTCAGGTTGGACTTGAATTCATAACAATTTTCCTTAGTTAACCTTGTGCATCTGAAAATACAGGTGTGAGTCCCCACACTCTACAAGAATTTCAGTGTTTTATGCATTCTGTGGAACTCATGGTGCTGCCAAAAATATTTCTCTTATAGATGCCAAGATAAAAAATAGTGTTATATGGCAATCAGTTTGGTATGGTGGTTAAAAGGAAAGGTGTTGGAGGCAGAGAATCCAGGTTTAAATCTTTGATCTACTATGTTACATGCCTTGGCTGAGACTCAGTTTCTTAATTCAAAAACTGGCAAAATAGTGTACATTTCCTGTTCTTATGAGAAATAAAGGATCTAGTCTATAGAATTCTTGTAGCATAGTGTCTGGCACCTGTGAGTACTCAGTGACTGTATATATAGTCTACCTTCTTCAGGGAGCCTTCTGTCTTGCTAACTAGGCAGACTACATTGAGTGTTCATCCTCAAAGCACCAGCTGTTAAATCATAGGAAACCAGAGGAGGAATGAAACAAGTCTGGTTTGTTTGTTGAGGAGTAACAAAATGTGTCATGGGCCTGTCATTTAAATCCTTTGGCCAGGCATGGTGCCCATGCTGGTAATCCTAGCACTTGAGGCTGAGGCAGGAGGATGCTGAGAGTTTAAGGCCAGTCTGGACTACATAATTACAGGTCAGCCTGAAGTAAAGTGAGATCCTGTTTCAGAAACAAAATCAAATCAAACCAACAAAACAAAACAAATTCCCCGCCCCCCCAACAAACCAAAACAGCACTACCAACAAAGCTCTCATATTCTTTGAACACTAATTTCCTTTTTTTTTTTTTTTTTGAGCTGAGGACCGAACCCAGAGCCTTGCGCTTGCTAGGCAAGTGCTCTAAGTGCTCTATCATTGAGCTTAATCCCCAACCATTAATTTCCTTTTATGTATGAGTAGGTAAACTGTCTGAAAATATTGTCGTATGTACCTCTGCTTTTTACTTCTTACTTTTTCTACCTGATTCAGAATTGTTTGAGTCAAGTAGACTCTAAATATACTTTAGACTCTCTCCTATTATTTTGTGTCTCTTTAAAAGCACCTGCTTGCATGTGCTCTGAAGAATTTCTGAGGTTTCAGCACCAGTGTGGTTGTAAGGGGCAGGAGTGATGGCCCCTTAGTCAGTCTGCTATGTGGCTGCCTTCTTAAAAACCACCATTGTTTCTGGCTTGTGGGTGTTTAGATTCCTTTGAAAAGTTCACGTCTTTCAGTGTCCAACTCACAAGCACTAATGTTCTTAGTCTTTTTACATGGCTTTTTTTTTTTTTTCAAATTTATAAAGTGCTTTTATATACATGAATTTGTGGAGATTCTTGACAGCCTTGATGAGATTCATGATTAGAAACTGGTGCATTTGACCTCTAGCCTGTTAGCATCTTTGCTGGTGGTAAAGAATGGTCCATAGAATAGAGATGATTGTCTGAGTGGGACTTGGGTGAAACCATATTACTGCCAAAATGCCACTGGGTTCTTTATTAATTAGGTGTTCAGTGTTCTCTTCCCTCTCTGTTATTTCAACTTTGTCCACCATTGAGCTAAGAAGTAAAATTATTACCATTTTAATGTTTTGAGACAGGGCCGGCCTGCCTCCCTCCCTCCCTCTCTCCTTCCTTTTCTTTCTTTTTTTTTTTTTCTCTCGTTCTTTTTAAGACATGGTGTCTCTCTGTAGTCTGGCTGTCCTTGACCTCTCTAGATTGACCAGGATGGCCTCAAACTCACAGAGATCTGCCAAACAGGTTCTTACTATATATGTGTTGGACTTGAACTCACAGTGGTCCTTCTGCCTTAGCCTTCCAAATCTGGGATCACAGCATATACTACTATGGCCAGAGAGAAATGGCATTTTTATAATTTGTATCTGGAACATTCCAATAGGAGAGGCACAAGCCATTTCCTGGAGCAGTTTAACTCTTTCAGTACTCTTTAGTAGCTGGAGATGAACTTTCAGCTCTAGTCATAGTGTGTGTGCACTTGTGCTGCGGAATGCCATTTGGTGGTGTTACACAAGCCTAGTCTCAGCGGAGGGCTCTGAAGTTCCTAGCTCGTGCCAACAGAGGTCTTCCCCTGAGGTGTCTTTGCTCCCAGCCTCCATCCTTACTCCCCAAGGAGACTTTAAATATAATCAGTTTGTGAAAAGCTGCAGTAAAACAGCTCTTTGGAATCCTCAAGCAGATGCTGTCATTTTCCTGGGAGATGACTGAGTGCTCTTCTTCCCTCATTTAGGGGACATAGAGACTCAGCAATAAGGTGGGCTCCTAGAAGAAAATGAAACTCTTGGAAAAATTCAAGCACCCAGAGTTGCAAGACTCTGAAGGAAGGTGATAATGCTGGAAATTAGTTAGGTCATGCTGTGTGACTGCAGAGCAGCAGTGATTGGAAACTGTTTATGAATGCTCCTTAGCTTTGCTGTGTCAGGCATTCTCTAAGAAGATAGGCACAGAAATTTCCTTGGGAGAAGCCCTTTGGGATCGCATTGATTTTTGTACCACTCAGGCTGAAAGCCAAAGATAAGCCCTTGTGAAGTTTATAGACTATGACCTAGCTCGGTATATTTTCAGCATCAGCTAGCTCTTGGGTGCTGATTTTTAAATCCCACTGTCTGCTCCAGAAAGCTGAGCTGCCTGGTGCGGTCCCTGTAGGGCTCCCCTTCTGCAGTAAAGCCTTTCTTTAGGGGAGTCGTGTCTGCTTCACGTCCCAGACTTCTTTGTTGTTGTTTGGTTGGTTTTCGAGACAGGGTTTCTCTGTGTAGCTTTGCGCCTTTCCTGGATCTCGATTGGTAGACCAGGCTGGCCTCGAACTCACAGAGGTCCGCCTGGCTCTGCCTCCTGAGTGCTGGGATTAAAGGCGAGTGCCACCACCGCCCGGCTTACATCCCAGACTTCTGATCGCCACATTAGGAAAGTACTGTGTCGTGCTGAAAGGAAAAACAGTTTATGTATGATTTCTAGTAATAAAATTGAAGAGAACAATTTTAAACAGTGTTAGCGCCAGTGGAGAATCTTGGAAAGTTACTTTGGAAGAAATTTAGTTTGAAAATAAATGATGAGCGCTTTAAAAAATTATAGAATAATACCTTTGATGACGTTGTGTACCAGCTCTCATTCTTTAACTGTGATTAAATGCACATAAGATTTGTTATACTAATTCTTAAATATACAGTTAACTATGCATTCTTGTTTGTTTTTTATTTTTGGAGATAGGGTTTCTCTGTGTAGCTTTGGTGCCTTTCCTGGAACTCCCTCTGTAGCCCAGGCTGGCCTTGAACTCACAGATCCACCTGCCTCTGCATTCCAAGTGCTAGGATTAAAGGCATGCGCCATCACTGTCGGGCTAACTGTGCATTCTTAAATGTACAGTTCTGTGTCATTAACTATATTGAGATTGTTTCATAACCATTATCAATCATCTATCCAGTGAACTGTTTTCATTTTGCAGAATAGAAACTCTGTATCCACCAAACAGCAATCCTTCACTTTTGCTTCTGACAACCACCCCTCTACTTTCTGTCTCCAACTCTAGGCACCTCAAGTTAAGTGGAATCATTCAGTATTCACCCATTTGTAACTGGCTTATTTTGCTTAGTGTATTGTCCTTAAGGTTCATCCATGTTGTCATATATTTAAGGTAGAATGATACTCCACTGTGTGAATATATCTGTCACATTTTGGTTCTTCAGTCATTTGTTGATGGATACTTGCTTGCTTCTACTCTTTACCTGTTGGAATATGCTACTATGAATATAGGTAGTCTCCTATTCTTTTTTAATTTAACATTTTTATTTTTGTGTGTATGGGTATTTTGCATGCATGTATGTCTGTGTAACACATGTGTGCCTGGTACCTGCAGAGTCAAGAAGAGGGTGTTGGATCTCCTGGAACTGTAGTTTATATAGAAGGTTGTGAGCCATCATATGGGCTAGGTATCAAACCTGGGCTGTCTGGAAAAGCAGCTGAGCCATCTCTTTAGCCCTCAAGAGTCCCCTCCGTCCCCTCCTCCTTCTCCTCCTCCTCCTCCTCCTCCTCTTCTTCTTTTTTTTTTTTTTTTAAGACAGGGTTTCTCTGTGTAGTCCTGGCTTTCTTGGAACTAACTCTGTACACCAGGCTGGCTTTGAATTCACACCTGTCTCTGCCTCCCAAGTGATGGATTTAAGGTGTGCACCACCATCACCTGACAAGACTTTTTAAAAATTTAATTTATTTATATTTTATATGTGAGTGCTGTGGAAGAATAACTGCAGGCCAGAAGAGGGCGTCAGATCTCATTACAGATGGTTGTGAGCCACCATGTGGATGCTGGGAATTGAACTCATGATCTCTGGAAGAGTGGCCAATGCTCTTAACCACTGAGCCATCTCTCAGTCTAAGATTCCCATTCTTAAAACATGTTCTATACCAATATTTTATAAGCCTACACATCCATAAAGTCACTGTCTCAATAACTTTTAAAGTTTGAATATAAATACACATTTTTGTATTTTGAATATATAGCTATATTCTTAATATGAGCATTATATGTTATTAACAATAAAATTTTATACTTTTTAGTAATTGTATTAATTAATACATTTTTCTTTGTTTTAAGCAATTTACTGAATCATTTTGTTTTGTTTAGAGACTGGGACTTTTTAGATAGTCCTGTGTGATCTTGAAATGTCAGTGTAGATCAGGCTAGCCTTAAACTTGGAATGATCTTGTTGCTTCTGTCTCATGAGTGCTGGAATTATAGGCATATGTCACCATAGCTAGCTTTTGTTTTTAAGTTTTAAAAGACATTTAATAGCGGGGCGGTGGTGGTGCACGCCTTTAATCCCAGCACTCAGGAGGCAGAGCCAGGTGGATCTCTGTGAGTTCGAGGCCAGCCTGGTCTACAGAGCGAGATCCAGGACAGGCATCAAAGCTACGAGGAGAAACCCCATCTCAAAAAACCAAAAACCAAAAACCAAAAAAAAAAAAAAAAAAGACATTTAATAAGCTATATATATTTAAAGCATAAAATTTGAACTGAGGATGTAGTTTAGTTGCAGAATAGACAGAATGCTTGCCTTACATGCATAAAGCTGTGGGTTTGATCCTCAGTACCCCAGAGTTTGATCCCCAACACTACAATAACCTGGTATGGTAGTGTAAAAGCCTGTAATCCTCCTGGCACTCTTGGAGGTAGAAGCAGGAGAGTCAGGAGGTTCAAAGTCATCCTTGGTTGCATAGCCAGTTTGAGGCCAGCCTAGGCTACATGAAACACTTGTCACTAAAAAATAAAAGTTTTATATATATAAAAAACTGTGGAACCATCAGTGCCAAGATAGTGATTATAACCAAATATTAGTTAGCATGACATCTCCAAATTGTTTTTCATTATAATATAAAAACTGAGAACTATAATCACCATGCATGAGAAAACAGATTAATTTGAAGACAAAAAGGTAAAAGCCAGGAATTACCAAGTTTTAAAAGTTATAACTAATGCTGCAAATTACTGAAACTGGTTTCTAGAAAATTAGTTTAACCTTAATGAAAAGTGCAAAAAGCAAATTGTCTCTGGGGGGTTGGTTAATAATTTTTTTCTGAGCCATTATTGTATTTTTAGGAGAGAGTGAACAACAGAGATAGAAGAAAAGTCTTGGCCTTGTTAGGAGCTGACAAGTGACAATATCTGTTTTCCTATAAACCTTGCTAGAACCAATCCCCAGGGCATCAAACCTCTGCAGAAGGGGCCAATAAGTGAGCCAGATGCCAAGGGGAGGGCTGGGGACTCCTATGGCAGAATCTCTGCCTAACAGTGAACCCATTGCCTGCTTTCTTAGGTAGACACAAACTGTCCTCCAACTGGTTACAATCTCCTATTTCAACCATGTTTTCCTTTTTGGCTTTCAGAGGAACAAGAGACCTTGTCTGGACTGCTTGTCATTTCTTTAACATATTCACTACTAGCTACCATGTTATTTGGGGTTACTATGCACTAGGTATTATCCCAAATACTTTATATTTCTTAATCCTTACACAAGGAATATATTACTGCCATCACATTTAGTTAATTAAGAAAGTGAGGTGTAGGTCACTTGGTGACTTACCCAGGGCTTGCCCCAGTGAATGTTCTTTCCCTTCGCAAACAGGCTTTATAACTTTGGTTGTTACCAGAGTCTGAGTTCTGAATGCTGTCACGGAATGTTCCTCTCTTCCTGCCCAGCCCTACATGCTCATTTGCTGAAATCCCACCCTTCTAGTCAAATCTATTCTGAGATTCCTCCTGTGGTCATTATGACCAGAAAGATTCTATTTCACTCACATAGGACTGCTCAATAGCTCCATAGAGAATTAATCTTGTACTGCCTTATATGTTTTGAATATTTGTGTTCAGTCTTCTACTAGGAGCTAATTTCTGTTTTTTCTTCTTATGCATGTGGTGAGTGTATATATGTGTTTGTGTGTGCAAGGGTGCACGTGTTCTTGTGTTGGTGTCAAGAATTTTCCTTGATTGCTCTTCTATTTTATTCTCTTTAGATAGAGTCTCTTAAACCCACAGCTTGCTGATATAACTAGTCTTACTAGCCAGCTAGTTCCTGGGATCTTCTGTCTTCCAAAGCTACAATTATGCCCACCCAGCATTTATGTGTGTTCTGAGAATGTGCACTCTGGTCCTTTTGCTTGCAAGGCAAGCTGTACCTGCTGAGCCAAATAGCCCAGTCCTCTTTGCTTTTTGAGATAGGGTCTTCAGGCTGGCCTCAAACTTATGATTCTCTTGCTGTAGCTTTCTTAGTGTGGTCATTATAGATGTCTGCCACCCTAATGGTTTGTAGGAATGGCTCAGTGCTGTCTTATATAACGCAAAGAGCATAGGTGTTGGAACTAGCCTTGAATTGGAATCTTGTATCATCTTTTTGCTCAAATTCTCTTCCAAGCATCTTTTTCTGTGATATAAGATAATAAGACTTACCTTCTTGTTATTGCAAATACACTGTAAAATATTAACTCAATGTGTGACAACTATTAAATGCTAAATAAATAACTCTTCTTATGAGGTCCTTTCACATAGGAAAGATGTCTGGAATACTATTATAGCCTAAATGGTGGATTTTAGTAAATATTTATTGACTATGATAATGAATGAGTAAAAGGATGACCTAGAAATATACTTTCCTTTACAAATGTTTTTTAAATTTGACCTTGATAAGTCACCGGAGTGATTAGAAACAAACGCTCATTGCTCTGCTTTGGTCATGGCATGCAGGGTTATTTGCACTCATCATTTCCCATTCACCTTGCCCCATTTCACACTGCTGCAGAACTGAACTGTAGGTTCTGTGCTACAGTTTGCTATGACATGCTTCGTCCATGTTCTGTTCTCTTCTAGGACTGAGTTCTCTTCCTTGGGCCTCGTTAAATTCATTCATCTTTTAAAGCTCAGCTTAGATGTCATCACCTCCAGGAAGCCTTTCCTGCTTCTCTATATCTCTGCCCACTTTATTTATTTGTATGTGTCCACCTTCTAGCACATACTAAGCACTTTAAAAATATTCACAAATTAGGGCTGGAGACATGGCTCACAACCAAAAAAATTCGTAATTAAACTGAATTGTTTTCTGAGTTGAGGTTGGATGTGACATATTGCCATGTCACCACACTTATTCTGTGTTCCTCCTCTATTGCAGAAAAAGCCCACTCCCTTCCCTAATGTTACCTGAAATTCAAAACAGATAAAGCATTGTGAATATTATCATCCCATAAGGCCAAGTACTGATTATCTAGCAAGATGGAGCTCCTCTGCAAATGAGACATGGTATGATTCTTTTTTTTTTTTTTTTTTTTGGAGCTGAGGATAGAACCCAGGGCCTTGCGTTTGCTAGGCAAGCACTCTACCACTGAGCTAAATCCCCAACCCAAGACATGATTCTTATTTAGTACATGCACTCCTATCCTCTTTAGAGTTTAATGTTCTAGCACTATATTTGAGCTGTTCAGATTTCTTCAATCATATGTCCTATCCTGGCGGGGAGGGAGGAACAAAAAGGTATACATTATTATTATTATTATTATTATTATTATTATTATTATTATTATTATTATTTGAAACAGTCCAGCTTTGTGGTCCTGGAACACATTTTGTGGTCCAGGCTGGCCTGGAACTTGTAGTAAGTCTTATTCCTCAATCTCCTGAGTTCTAGGATTACAAATGTGAGCCACTCTGCATGAAAAATATTTACTGTGAAATTCTCAGAAGTTTAAAACAAAAGTAAAGCCTTTTTGTAGTTAAAGCAAAATACATTCTAGAACTTATTTACCATTTTAAACAGATATTCAAAAATCCTAATTTGAAAAAATTTTGTTCTGTTATGACCAGGAATGAAGAGCATTACCTTGCACAGGGAATCGTTAGGATACTGTTTGAAGGCATGAGTTTTGCAAGAGCCGTTACCTGGCTAGAAACAGCTGCATGGTCTGCAGCACATGGGGAGGAAAGGTCCAAGGGGACAAACAGGAAAGCTTTTCCTCAGTTTTTTCAAGTCACTTGGTGTTTAGTAGCCTTGACCTTATTTGTGTATTGTGAATGGATGGTCTTAAAGTTGAAATATCTATTCCTGAGGAAGGAAAACAGCTAGGATGTGTGCCTTTTCCACCCCCCCCCCCTTTTTTTAAGGATACCATCTGTTGGTAGAAGGCAGAATCTCTCCCCACTAGTCTGTTTTTGCTTTAAATGCATTAATCACTAGGTAGGTAACTAAAAAGACATTTGTGGAAGTTGACATTATCTGCTGCTTAAGACCAGCTTCTGTAGTTACAATCATGACAGAAGGTAGGGTCTGAATGCTCTTCCTGGAGAAGACTCCATCAGCTATGGTTTGCTCGCTCTCTCTCTCTCCCCACCCCTTCCCCTCCCTCCCTTCTCCTCTGATTGCGTGTGTGTGTGTGTGTGTGTGTGTGTGTGTGTGTGTGTGTGTGTGTGTGTGTGTTTACATACTGGTACCAGAGCTTGGTGCTTGGTGGATGAGTGAGCTGCTCTTTGGGAGGCATCTTGACTGGAGGTGGGTATTTTGAAACTGTTTCTTATCTGCAAATTGGGGACAACAGTTCCTGGCTCACACTAGTAATGGAGCTGATGGTTAGCACTTATTAAGGGCTTCATAGTTCTAAGCTGTGTTTTGAAAGCTTTACATATATTAGTCCAAGAATTTCCCAATGGCTCTATGAGGTAACTATTATTATCATCCCAGTTTCACAGATGAAGCACACTGAGATGAAATGACTTGCTCCGAAGCACACGAGTAAGTAGTGATGAAAACAGCACAAGCCCAGGCTGACTTAATAAGTGTTGTGAGGCTCAGATGAAAGTATTCATTCAGATGCTGGATTCAGTGGCAAACACCTTTAATCCTAGCACTTGAGAGGTAGCAGCAGCAACCTTGGCTACTTAGAAAGTAGTCTGGAGTACACGAGACCCTGTCTCTAAATACCACCACTACCAACAACAAAAGAATTCATTTGAAAACTCTTTGATATTCTGAGATGTTCTACATGTTTAGTTGACTTTTCTTATTTCCCAGTGCTTAGTGGAAAAAAAAAAAAGAGTTAATACAATGTTCTAAATGTCTTCCTGGTACATATTTCACTTGTCCTGACTATGTCTTGGTTTCTCATTTGTGAATTAGGAATTAAATTAGAACATCTCTAATTTTAAAAAGGTTTTTGAGCTCATTATTGTTGCTAATTTAAAACATTGAAGATATCCCTTGCCGAGTACATTTCTCCTTATGGATACAGAAGCTGTTCTCAGCACAACACTCTCCCTAGCTCTAAGGCTTGTGCCTGGATGGCTTTTGCACACATGGAGGTGGCTTCCTGCTAGTGCTAGAGGGGCATTGACCCAGAGGACACTTGCAGTGGTGTTTGCTTAGGTATTACAGTCCGAGAGGGGATGTGCCTCATAGGTAGACAGATTGAAGGAGGAGTAGTCGAAACATTTTCATGACTTTGTTTTTTTCTCACCCAGTAAATAGGCTAAGCAACAGCCCGTTGTTTGAAAATGAGCATTATTAATAATAGCTGTGGCTCATATTTTCATCACTGTAGCTTTTGAGAACTACATCCATGGGAAGAGAGGTCTTAGGGTAGTGTAGGATGAGTTAGCTGACCCTGAACGAGACATTCCACCCTCAGAATTTCCAGTTATTAACTAGGAAATGGAAAGATGCAATGCCATTTCTTCTTAGGATATATGATCAAAAGTATGGTTTGCATTAAGTGAGTTGCCACAGAGTCCAGATACTGATAGTTATCTCTGGGGAAAGATAGAAAACAGACTAGACCTGTCCTGGGTTTTTCTTAGAGCTCCGACTCCTGGCTTAAGTTTCGTCTCTAAGTGACATAAATAGGCCGTATGTTTTAGGCATCCTTAGAGTCAGTTGTGTTGTATCTCTTCATCTGTATTTATCCAGTGATTTGTGGTGATGTAAGTTGTCTCAGTTCTTTGCTGTCAGCAATTTTAAACCAAACATTGTAGCATTTGGGGTAGATGGCATCTGTTACTTGGATTAATGAAATTTTTGATATGGGTGTGTTAAGGTTAGTAATAACACTATTTTGAAATACTTCTTTCTCAAACTACAGTAGTACTCTGACCACCAAAGTTTGAATCTGGTTTACTGAATTGTGCCAATTACATCTTTCTAAGTGTGTGTGTGTGTGTGTGTGTGTGTGTGTGTGTGTGTGTCTGTCTGTCTGTCTGACTGTCTGTCTGTGTCTCTGTGTCTGTGTCTATGTCTATGGAGAGAGATGGAGGGAGGGAGGGGGAGAGAGAGATAGATTTTTTTAAAAAAACTGTTTTGTAGAACTGTCAGTCTAGAAATGCTAGCTTTTCTGGATTCAGCAGCAAAAGAATTAATCATTATCCTGGCAGCAACAGAAACTGCCTAGATTTTTTACCTGTGCCCTGCATTTCTTTTTTTGGTCTTAGAAGAAAAAGAACATGTATACACACTTAAACACATATACACACACTTACTCTCTCACACAGGACTTGATATAAAATGATCTCATGCTTATGAGAGCAGGAATTACTTGGGAGGGGTACTTGTGTTCTATGTGAAAGCAGGCCTGTTTGGCCTGTGAAGATTGCAGATAAGAGTGATATGTAATTGAGTAAGAATTTGAAAAATTATCCGATAACATTAGGAGCAGCAAAGCAACTGCTTGTGCCTTTTTATGCTCAAACTATTTGGAGTAGGAGTGAGGAGTTCTCATTGTTTTCAGGGCGTGGGAACCCTCTCCCCACTCTACCAGCCAGATATGTTTGCCCAAAGGTGTGAGGTTTCAGAGTGATCTTTGTGTTTAGTGTAATCTTCTGCCCCTGGGCAATTCTTGAGTCTACTCATTTCTGGAAAACGGTTGTCAGCTAACCTTTAAAATCCGTTCTAGAGGAGCCTTGTATCTTCACTACTGCTACCACATGCTCTGTGCAGACTTGCTTCCTTCGGGTTCTCAGCCCTTAGGAAGGAGGAAGGTATTCATGAAACTTGCCTTGGCTCTTGGCTACTGGAGTATTCTTCCCAGCTCTGTCCATCCTTACGTCCTTTAGTGTTTGGATACTTTGTATGAACAGGCAGAAAGAACTAACTTCAACTGAACACCCATTTATATAGCACCTATTATGTGCTTGGTGCTGTTAGGTTGTAGACATAAACATAAAGAAAAAAGCGTTTCTGTCTTTAAAGTACTTCAGCTTATTAGTGAGACGGACAGATAATACAGACACAGTGGATGGCCTTATGGATAAGGGGATGGTGAGTCACGTTGATGAGGCTGGTTGAGGGAATGTGATGATTGCCACCTAAGTGACAGAGACACATGGCCTTCTGGTACTTTGTCTTACTTGATTTCAAGTAGTACTACAGCAGACCTCTTTGGTTTTGTCTTTTTTGAAATGCTTCATTGTGAGCTTAGTATACATGTACTTATAGTTGTAAGAATATTACAGATTGTATACAGTCTCTAATTAGTTTTCTTCAGTAGTTAATATCTTACAAAATGATACAAAATACAGTATCACAACTAGAACCTTGACATCGATCAGGCAAAATACTGACCAATTCTATTGGCACAAAGACCCTTCCTTCGTGTTGTTACCCTTATAATCTTGCCCTCCCTTGCATTCTTTCATCCCATGCCTTCCGTGCTGCATCCCTCATCTTGTAGTTTCTTGGCTTCATAATCTCTTTTCCACATCTATACTGTTATCATTTCAAGAATATAATAAAAATATATCTATGAGCTTGTAACCTTTTAAGATGGACCTTTTCAGGGCTTAGTGGGTAAAGGAGCTTTCTGGCAAGCCTGATGACCTGAGTTTGATCCTAGGACCCAGTGGTGGGAAGAGAGAATCAACTTCCTCAAGTTTTCCTCTGATCTCCACATGTGTGCCATGGCAAGAGCTGGTATGTGCGCGCGCACACACACACTAAACAAATAAATGTAATTTTAAAAATTAATAAAAGAGATAGACCTTTTATAAGAGTGCATTCCTTTAGGCTGGTGAGATAGCTCAATAGGTGATGGTGCTTGTCAGGAAAGACTGGCAAGTTAAGGTCAATCTCCAGAACTCGTGTAAAGGTAGGAGGAACCAGCACCACAGAATTGTTCTCTGATTCCCATATGTGCACCATGACACATGTGCCCTTCCCCTTCTCCCAAACATATCACACACACACACACACACACACACACACAGAGAGAGAGAGAGAGAGAGAGAGAGAGAGAGAGACAGAGAGACAGAGAGAGACAGAGAGAGACAGAGAGAGACAGAGAGAGAGGAGAGAGAGAGAGAATAATAATAAAATAGGGCTATGAGATGGTTCAGTGGTTAAATTTTGGTTAAAGCCTAGTGATGACTTCAAGCTCTGGGACCTACAGGATAAAGGGAAAGAACTAACTCCTGAAAGTTGTCCTCTGAACTTCACACTTGGGTGTGGATACAGTATCCACACCCTCCTCCCAAATAAATATGTGTAATTTTAAAAACAGAGGATATTTATTTATTTATGGCTAAATATTGTCCCATGGTGTGGCTGTTTGACTGCTTAACCATTTACTCATTGAAGGATCCCTGGGTTTCCCATTTTGGAATGTTATGCATAGAGCTACTATGTTTATAAGCTATGAATAAAGAACACTCAGGTACAGATTTTATATAATTAGGTTTTAAAAAATATTATTGTGGGTTATTAATAGGAAATTCAAAGTGTTTACTCATCTATAGAAGAGTTTAATATAGAATATTATTATTCCTCCAGCCCAGAGTTCTGTATATAAACTGAGATACTATGTGGCAGTAATACTATAATATGAAATGAAATATTAACATATATAAGTGGGACAAGTTGTTACCTCACTGTTCTGTCCTTTACTCTTAGTTAGATATCAGAGTAGTACTTTTTAAATTACTCATATTTGTTTATTTTGTGGTGTGTGTGTTCATGCGGTTGCATTCATGTGCACTGACCATGGTGTACATATGGAAGTCAGAGGACAGTTTATGGGAGTGTTTCTGTGTTTTCAATCTGTGGGTCCTAGGATTGAACTGAGGTTATCAAGCTTTGTAGAAGGTGCCTGTACTGGGCTGAATCATATTTCTGGGCCATTGTTCTTAAATTATGATTCAGAGAGCTTTTAGGCTGACTCCTTTCTTATTACTGATGGTAGTCGTTATATATTCTGGTTATTGAAGATTATTGGTTGAAATACCTTCTGTCAGAGTTTATTTACCTTCTTATATTTGTTGAATTCTTTAATATGTGAGAATTTTCAGTTTATTTATATAGTTAAATTGTCTAATCTCTCTTTATGGCCTGAATTTGTTCAAAACGTGCACACATGCTTTTCTTATTCTGAAATTATAATGTACTTGTGTTTTTTCCTAAGAGTTTTAAAAGAGCATTACTTGTCATATATCTTTGAATAAATCTGGAATTAATTTTTATAAATACTGTGAACTAGAGAACTAACTTTATTTTAAATTCTGTATGGATGTTTGTCTTACCTTCATAATCCTGGTTTGTAATAGTCACCTTTATGCTTACATCACATTTGTACAGATTTGTGTGCAAGATCAGTTCTCCATTATGCTGAAGTAGTACTGCCCCTGGATGGAGATAGGGTCCCTGTTAATGACTCTAGTGTTTTCTCTCCTGCAGCAGACAACACTAGTCTGACACCATTGTCCCAAACAGAATAGCTCTGCAACTATGCTTACTGTATTTGGCATCTACTTATAGTTTTTGTTTTTAAATATTTTTATTTTATGTGTATAGGTGTTTTGTTTTCATGTATGGCTGTGTACTGTGTATGTGCCTGGTGTCCATGGATCCTCTCGAACTGGAGTTATAGATGATTTTTTTGCTGCCATGTGGGTGCTGGGAATTAAACCCAGGTCTTCTGCAACAACACCCAGTGCTCTTGACCTCTGATTCATATCTCCACCTTGTTTAGTTTTTGATATAGAATCTTCATTATGTAGCCCTGTTTAGCCTGAAACTCACTGTGTAGCCTTGACTCACATAGATCCAATTGCCTCTGCTGGGATTAAAGGCATGCCCCACCACATCTAGCCCATGATATATTTGTGTGTGTGCGCGCACGCGCGCACTTATATGTGTGCAGGTGCATGTATGTATCCTTGTCTGTGGAGGCCAGAGGTTGATGTTGACTGTTTTTTCAATCACTCTCCATCTTCCATAGTGAGGTAGGGACTCTCACTTGAACCTAGAGCTCACTGATTTGGCTCCTCTAGCAATCAGTTTGCTCTGTATGGAGATCCCATCTCTGCCTCCCAAACATTGGGATTACGGATGGGCCATCAGGTTTGAAGATACATGGTTGCTGGAGTTCCAAACCCCAGTTCCCAATGTATGTGTGGCAAGTACTTTATTCACTGAGTCTTACCTCCAGTCCACTACTTAAGATTTTATTTGAAGGACTTATACTTTGGCCAGGCAGTGGTGGCACACTCCTGTAATTCCAGCATTTGGGAGGCAGAGGTAGACAGACTTCAGAGTTTGAGGTCAGCCTGGTCGACAGAGCAAGTTCTAGGACAGCTAGGACTACATAGAGAAAACCTATCTCAAAAAAAACCAAAACCAAAAACAAAACCAAAAAACAAAAACAAAAACCAACAACAACAACAACAACAACAAAAAACTGGAGGGGGAAAAAGAACTTTTTAAAATTTGAAAACTGCCATTGTTCAATCATTCACTCATTCATCCATTTTGTGCGTGTGTGTGTGTGTGTGTGTGTGTGTGTGTGTGTGTGTGTGTGCATGTACATGTGTACATATACGTGTGGAGGCCAGAAGTCCTGTCAGGAATTGTTCCTCAGGTGCCATCTATCTTGTCTTTTTGAGACAGGATCCCATACTGTTATTATAGGGCTTGATGATTAGGCTAGGTTGTGAATCTAGGTAGGCTGTGGCCAGTGAACCTCTTATCTACCTGTCTCTGCTTTGCTAGTCTAGTGCTGAGATTCCAAGTGTAGGCTAGGCTTTCATACATGGGTTTGAGGATCATGCCTGCAAAGTACTTTACTGACTGAACAATCTCTTCAGCCTCCCTCTGCCTTTTTTTTCTTTTCTATTTTAAGAGCAAGGTTTCATGTAGTCCAGGCTGGACTCAAACTCACTATATAGCTGGGGCTGGGCTTAGCTCCTGCCCGTCCTGCCTTCAGCGTTTGAGTGCTGGAGGACAGATGTGCACCACCACACTTTAAAGTTTTGTTCTTCTTGTTGTTGTTCTGAGACAGGTTCTCACTAAACAATAACCTGAGTTGGCTTAACTCACTGTGTCGCTCAGTTTGGCCTCAAACTTGTAATCTTCTTGCATCTGTTGCCCAAGGGCTAAAATTATGTGCTACCATGTCCAGCCAAGACTACTATTTTAGCAAATTTAATTTTGGAAAAATTTCTAGTTATTTTTGTTGCCAAGGGTCTTCTTCCTCATTTTGGATTTGATACAAAAGGTAAGAAGTCAGGACCTAGCAGTGACAGGGCAGTGTATTTTTTAAAAGTGAAATAAAAGTATTCTGTGTGTATATGTGACTTGGTGACTGTTGGTAATTCCAAGTATATAACCTATGCCACAAATAATTATTATATAGTTTCCATAATATTGGGTTGTCTAGAATCTTACTCTTTTCCTCTGTTATCATATAAATCAAGGAAGGAAAAAAGCCTGCATGTAAGGAAAGTAATTAAAGAAAAATTAACCCACAGAAATACAAGAAATGACTTCGGCCTGGGGCTGACTAAAAATGAGTGATGCTGATAAGTACTTGAGGCATTGGAGTTGGGAGAGTGTTGGCCAGAGTGACTAGGGCCTTGATTTGTGGGGTGGGACTTGGTGCAGTTGGGAGTAGGAGGGCAAAACAGAGGCTGTGTGTCTTCTCTTGGTGGCCTTCCCACAGCCCTTTCCGTGCTTACCACCACCCCTGCCTCACTTCCTACACCCTAGTACAATGATGGTTTATGTGCTCTCACCCCCTCATTGCTCTCTCCTAGACACACATTCTGTATTAGAAAGCTTGTGAGTTACTGGATGGTGGGCAGTGGGGGCCTTTCATTTCAGCATTCCCAGTGTCCAGCACCATGTTTGCATCTGGTAGGCACCCAGCAAATATGTCTGGCTGGAGTTGACTCATAGAGGAGTAAGATCAGGGCTCTGCACTTGGGCAGTGGAGAACAATGGAGGCAGTTAGAGTTGGGTAGTGTGATGATGTTGCTGCGTTTCAGGTCTTCTTGGTTGTTCTGGGAGCCTGGCTGGCCAGGGGAGGGAGGGGAAGGCCTGCTCCTGTCCATACAGGGCATACTAGTGTTAGTCTGTGCTGGGCCCTGCCCTGGGTGCCACAAGACTGTTGCAAGTAATCAGTCCTGGAGCCACTGAGGAGGAAAATGAGCCACTGATGAGGAAAACGTCATTCCTGACAATTGTTTTGCAGTGGAGTGGGGATTGTACCTCAGCTCAACTCTGAATCCTTGTTTGTTTTTTATCCCTTGGTGCTATATTTGATTACACTGTGTGGAAAGATGGAAAAGTGAGCTGTGCATGTGGGGTGGGGACTAAGGGTGAGAAATCAGTCAAGATGCCTGAAGTTTCTAGCTTGAGAGAAGCAGACCATGGCAGAAAGAGACAGAGGGAAGTCAGGGAGAGATGCAGTTGCTAAGAAATGAGCGCTATTTTAGACAGCCTGACTTTGAGGTGACACTGTGATGGTGTCACCTTCAGCCCCTTCATTAAATCGGCCGGTTTTCCTTTCTTCTAAATTGGCAATGTTGCAGAGAAGCCTGCAGAAGAGATGACACCTCCTGTGTGTGTCAAACACCTGACCTAATTTGCAGCTTCTTTACATTTCAGTCTGAGAAATGTTCTGTCTTTAAGGGGACTTCATGTTGTGTTTGTGTTTGCGATTAAGTAGCATTTTCTTTCCCTGTGCTCTGTAGGGGATGGGCATAGCTAAACAAGGAAAGGGGAACCTTGTTCTGAGCTGCCCTGCCTGGAGAGTTACTTAGAAGCTTCTTCAGACAGCCAGCTGGGAACTCTGCAGAAGTCAAGTCAAGCCCCGTTACCACCTAAGTGCCTATGGTCGGACTAAGATCTGGACAGGGACCAAGGTACTTTAAAAGCACTCCAGGGAGTGTGGGAGAGGCTTAGTTCAGCAAAACATGTCTGGGTGGTGCTCGTCTTGTTTCTGGGTGTGGAAGCAGGAATGGCTAATCACCTTAATTTGAATAAATCTGGGATGGTGAGATGATTCTCTGATAGAGGATTTGATTAGAGATTGTAATGTAGGATTTGTTGAGAGAGGGGATCATGCTACAGCTATTAATAAAAATACATTTCGGGTATTAACAGTTGAACTTGATGTGTTCTGTCATCGTCTCCACAGCTTTTGAATTTTTAGTGTTATTTTTGTTTTGAACAATGTGGCTCATAGTTACTTCTCGTCTAGTTGTTGTGTATCTAGGTGTTGTATCTCAGTTTTATCCCTCTCACTCCCTTTTTTGAGGAGCAAAGCTGGTTGGATTGGGAATGTCAAACCAGAGTTTATAAACACAATCAAACAAACAGCTAGAGGTTGAAAGACTTGGTACCAGTGCTAGTGCCATCAGATGCACACTCTGATAAGTCCCTAGCATCACCTGGCCTTAGCTGTTTCAGCTATAAGAAGAAACAGTGTCTACAATTAGGGGTTGTTGTGTTGATTCAGTGAGATTTTGCTTATATAGGTGTATAAATTTTATAATTCAGGCTTTGTAATTTACACAGCTCCAACAAACATGAATTAAGTTTTTATTTGCTATTGCAGAAGAATGTGGATAGTCTTCTTGGTGTTTGTTTTAATGGGGCTTGACCTATATAACATGACTCAAGGATATTTGTTAAAGTGAATCACCTATTGCTTTCTGGGCCATGCCTGAAATGGCATGCTATGTTTTGGTGAACTCCTTTTGTACTGCCCTAGTTTGAGGTTGCTCTTCCACAATTTGGGTGAAATTTCTTCTCTCTTGGAAACAAAACAGTAACTTGGGCAGGGTAGACATTAGGAACATGACTTAGCTGGTAAATATGTGATTAATAATGTACCTTTGGCTTAAGTGTTGGTTTGGGCCTCAGTATATGATAGGCAAATGATAACTAGCCAGTCAACCAAGTTGAGCATGTTGGGAAACCTATTGGGCTCTGTTCATGCTTGAAGCATGACTGTGCCAATGCTATACTGGCTAATTAACAAGGTGAGTGCATACCAGTAGTAGCACTATTTGTATTCATTTGATTATACCTCTTTGTCACATGCTGAATTCCTTGTGAACAGAGACTATTCTTATCTTTGTTTTCTGGTATATTCAGTGCAGTGTTTAGTACATAGTAAATGCTTATTGGGTGAATGAATGAAGGGATAAATATATGAATGAATGAACCTTGGTATTTTATTCAATTGGAGGGATTTTTTTAGAAGGCAAAGGTGTGGGATTACGGGGTAATTTCATAGATGCCTTCTCAACTGTGAGGGAGAGACCCATACTTATGCACAGGTGGGTTGTAGCTGCTGTCCTGGCCTGATGCCATAGTGGTGAGGACTGACTCGGGATCTATCCCTTTCTTAGAATAGTTGACCCCTCTACCTCTCTTCTCTCCTTGCCTTCCTTTCAAGACTTGAAATGCACTTAATTTTTCCTAGACCATCTCCTCATCCTGCTTCTTTTGTGTGAGTGCACATGCATGCATGAATGTATGTACGTGTAGACCTGAGGTCAACCTTGGGTATTATTCCTCAGATGCTGTCTACCTTACTTTTTGATACACAGTCTCTTGTGGGCCTGGGCCTCACTCATGTATTAGGCTAAGCTATCTGGCTAGTAAGCCTCTGGGATCCTTCTATATCTGTCTCCTTAGCACTGGGATTACAAGCCAGGCTGCTATGCCAGCCTTTTTGACTTGGGCTTTGGGGATCAGACTCAGGTTCTCATGCTTGCACATCAAGTTCTTCACCAGCTACACTGTCTACCCAGTCTGCACTTCTCTTTTCCAACTCTTGTCAATAAGGTCCATTCCTGTTCATGAGTTAAAGCCATATCAAGCTCCTGCCCCAGAGGACCTTTACTGTGGCAGATGAGCTTGAAAAGCACCAGTGAGGGGCCTGAAAGAGGACCTGACCACAAGTCCTACAGAGAAATGAGAGCAACAACCTTAAAAACCCCCGAAAGTGCCCCTTTTAGTAGTGTGGCCTTTAGAGTCCTGTCGGCTAGGGTTACTTCCGCATCCTTCTCAAGTGAAATTCCCTTTCTCACACTCCATCCTAAAAAATAAAGCAGAGCCTGGAGAGATGTTCCTCAGGCCAGAGCACTTGCTGGTCTTCCACAGGCCTAAGTTCAATTCCTGGCACCCATGTCAGACAACTCACAGATCCTGTGGCTCCAGCTCAGGAGATCCGATACCTCTGGTCTCTGACAGCACCTGTACTCACATGCAGCCATCATAGACACACACACATAATTAAAAATGAAATTAATCTTAAAAGAAGCAGATAAAACCCTCTGTACCCATTTCCTTTTTGGTCTTTAGTGATGCAGAGAAAATGGGATTTAGAGTTAAAAGGGCCACATCATAGTCTCTTGGTCACTTAGTAGTTTTGCTACTTTGAAATTTTTCCAGGTTTTCTGTGCCTCTGTTTCCTTCTTTGAAAATATGACCATGTATGATGAAATAGCCACCTATCCGTAGTGCCCTTGTTAAGTTTATATATGATAAATTCTTTGTAACTAAGTCCATATACATGTAAGATATTTCTCATATTACATCAGTTTTCTGTATTGTGTTGGATTTGCATATACTTGATGCATTTTGGTTGCATTATGGTCTTAGGAGTTTGTCATCTTAAGAACTGAAGTGACACACAGAGCATGCCTTTCATGGTAAAGTGTGTTTGAATTTTATCAAATTTACAAAAAATGTTATGTATGTAGTGCAATGTACCTTATTGGTAAATTAATTGAGGGTGTGTAGTAGGAATCTTAAAAGGTCTTATTAATGAAATCAAACCTGAGGCCAGTTATTGGGGTGAATGCTGGAAGATCAGAGACACAGAACAAGCCACAGCTATCTCACCTTGCTAGTTCCTCAGGTGATCCTTTTTCCTCAGGCTGGAAGCTTCTGAGTCCTCATCCCAATGGCTCTCAGCTGAACTGTGTTGCTCCAAAGCCTGAACGCTTAACCAACCAAATGTTTAACAAACTAAGTGCTTTTACTCCTTTAGTTCCTGGTCCTCACGCCTTATATACCTTTCTCTTTCTGGCCCCACTCCCTGGGATTAAAGGTTGGGTTTCTGGGATTAAAGGCATGGGTCACCACGCTTAGCTGTTTCTAAAATGGCCTTGAACTCAGAGATCCCATAGCTCTGCCTCCCAAGTGCTGGGATTAAAGGCATGTACCACCACCACCCAACTTCTGCTATAGCTTACTCTTCCCATTTTCTAGCCTTCTGACTTTGTTCTAGTGGCTGTCTGTTCTCTGATCCCAGATATGTTTATTTCGGGGAACACACAATATTTCAGGGAACACAATACCCACCACAAGGGTGTCTTCAAATTAAGAGTGGATGGAAGGATTTATTTCATACATTTGTTTCTGCCACAGTATTTAAAGGCTGATTATGGTGTACTGGTGATAATTTTAAAAGTCATCTTCATCATGACTCCTAATCATTTTTATTTAATAGTAAATCAAAAAATCTTAAATATTAAACTCACTTATTTTGGAAATGAGAATGGGAACTTGGATGTTCTTCTTAACAGGTTCATCTTGGTATTGTGCTATTCTTTTTCTCTAAGTTGGATAAATTTGGGTTTGTAAAACCAAATTTGACTACAAAATACTATATAAAAGAAAGGCACATGTCTTCTGGTTGGCTTCCCAGTAGGTTGCATTTTTTCAGGAATCTCCTTGCCCCCTTTAAGATGACATTTCTTCTCAACTGAGAAAACCACTTTCCAAACTCTTATCTTTGGGGACTATTCCAGAACAGGTAAGCATACAGTCACTTAGACTTCCTGGAGAAGCTACTGCTTTTGAGTCAGGTTCTCACAGCGGACCCCAGACATACCTGGATACTCACTAGATAGCTTAGGATCAAAGGTGGGCTCCTGCCTGTGCCTCCCACTGCTAACATTCATATAGGTGATTGTTAATGTTGACTGTTAAAAGGTTTTCTGAAGGGAGCATTCACATTCCCAGAGTCAAGTGTTTGTAGAGCCACAGGAGACAGTTACAGAGGCAGGCTGTCAGCTACCCTCCCCACAGAGTTTAAAGAAAAGGGTGAACTATTTTGTTAGCTAGTGTACTGGTGGACTTGAGTACTTAAAGATGATAGATTTCCCGTTCTTAGTCTTCTTTGGACAGCTTCTTTCATGTATGCGGGGATTATGTAATGTTGTAGTCACCCCATATTGGATGTATTCTTGGCTTGATTTGGTTTCACTGTTCTTAAGTTCCCTTTGTCTTATCTCCTGGGCATGTCACTCTGAATGCTTAAATCATTAACAATTCATTTAAAGTCTTAACTCTTTTCATTTTCTCACCCTACAACCTGGGTGTGGTGGGAATCTGTTCAGGCCTGCCTGTCTGGGCCACACCTGAGCAACTTAGTATTTTGGGTGTCAGAGGCCTTGGAATAAACAGATTGACAGAGTGGAGTGAGTGATGGGAATAAGCAGATTGATTGCTCACTGAAAACCCTTGTAGTGAGGAGAGGACTACAGGGTAGAGAATGATAGCCTGGAGTCAGACTCTTGAACCTGAAGATTGCACTGGTAACACCTTGATTGCCTTTTTTTTTTTTTTTCTTTCGAGACAAGGTTTCTCTGTGTAGCTTTGCGCCTTTCCTGGATCTCGCTCTGTAGACCAGGCTGGCCTTGCACTCACAGAGATGCGCCTGCCTCTGCCTCCTGAGTGCTGGGATCAAAGGTGTGCGCCACCGCCGCCCGGTGACTGTCCTCTTCTGCGGCAGCCTTTGTTCTCTTTTCTTCAGTGGCTGGTTTTGACTAGTGTTTTCCCTCTTTCAAAGAACCCGGAGTTCTTTTACTTCTGCCATTTTCATTTATTTGTTGTAGAAACAAGAATGTAAATTCCTTCCTCCCACAGTTCTAGGATTGAACCCTAGGGAGGTACATACTAGACAGATATCTACACTGTGCTGCAGACCTGCAAGGAGTAAAGTCTTGATGGAAGTGACATGTTGCATCACTTGCTGGGCTCTGGAGCCCTTGCTCTAAGGGTTACAGTAGATGGTCTAGTGGTCTAGTGGTCTCTGTCTGGGAAACAACAGGAGCATGTTACGAGAAATGCATTCATTAGTTGATTTTGTCATAGTGTGAACATGGTGGAATGTATTCAGACAAACCTAGTTGTAGTTGTAAGTTAATTATTCACCTCTTGTTGCAAATTAAGAGGTGTGGTAAACACAGATGTATGAGTCTGCTGCCACTAGTAATACAGCATACTGTTTTATAGGAAGTTTCTTTTTACATAAATAATACAGCCTAACATAAAAAAGTATAGCTTAGTAAGTATATAGACAAGCAACATAATTGTTTGTTGTCATTATCAAATATTATATATGTACATAATTATATGTGTTATACTTTTATATGGATATGATTGGCAGTGCAGTAGATTTGTTGACAAAACATCACTACAAACCTGTGAGTAAAGTGTTGAGTTATGTGATGTTACAAAGGCCATGATATCATTAGGAGGTAGAAATTATTGAGCTGCATTATAATACTGGGGGCATATCTAGTCCATTGTTAACCAAAATGTGGTTGTAAGGCATATAACTATTAGATGTGTGTGTACATACACTTGTATATTTACATGTACACATCTATCCATCTTCTCTTATCCTAAAGATTAATCTGCATCTAATCTTCCTTTTTTTTTTTTTTTTTTCCTAATTTGGTTTTTCAAGACAAGGTTTCTCTATGTAGCCCTGGCTGTCCTGAAACTTGCTCTGTAGACCAGGCTTACCTCAAACTCATAGAGATCCACCTGCCTCTGTCTCCCAAGTGTTGGGATCAAAGGTGTGTGTCACTGCTTGGCTCCTTTCTCTTCTTTTTTAAGATAGTATCTTTCTATAGCTCATGATGGCCTTGAACTCCCCCCCCCCCCAGTTTCTCTGTGTGTAGCTTTGGCACCTTTCCTATAACTCACTCTGTAGCCCAGGCTGGTCTCGAACTCATGGAGATCTGCATGCCTCTGCCTCCCTCATGCTGGGATTAAAGGGGTGCACTACCATGACCCGGCAGCCTTGAACTTTTGATCCTTACAAATTCAGAGATTACCATTGAAATGTGACATCTTAGTGTCTTTTAAGAGAGAACTTCAAGTATTAGTGTTTTTATATACTATGTTGTTTTGTTTTTGAGACAGGGTCTTACTGTGTAACCTTGGCTGGTCTGGAACTTGCCATGTAGACCAAGTTGGCCTTGAACTGACAGGAATCTATTAATCCCTGCACTGCTTTCTAAGTGCAGGGATGAAAAGTATGCACCATAACACCTATTAGTATTTTTATATATTTTAAATATCTTATATGTCAAGAAGAAATGTTTCTTTGCTATTGACGCCTTTGTGAGCTGATCATTTGTAACTTGTATTGAGAGAAGGCAGTTCAATCAATTAAAATGTTTCTGCTGCATAAGCATATTTCATAATGGAAATGAAGTGACAGCGCCAGAATTGACATTTCTTGACAGCTTTGGTATTTCTTGCAAGTGTAGATGCGATCCAAGACATTGTCTGTTTACCTATCTGAGGGTCTTGCCCTGTCTTTAAAGACATTCAATTTGTTCATTTAAAAGCATGCATTCATTTATTCATTTGTTCATTCATTTCTATACTCAATACATAGTGATGCTTGTCCATTATATATTAGGATCTTGTTTGGTATGAGAGAGAGTTATTGATAGACTGAACAAGTCTCTGTTTTTGTGGGACTTTAATCTTAGAGAAATATTTAATAGACAAATATATGGATAAGTTAATAGGATATTTTAAGTTGGTGCAAAAGCAATTGTGGTTTTTGCATTGTTGAAACTTGAGATCAGAAGAAATTTCTAATAAACATGGATGTGTTTTACTACACATTTTTGCTTTATGTTTTTGCAAATGACATTTTATATTGTGGATGTTGTCTTCTCTTATTCTATACAATAGAAACCATTTCTTGATTGGATTGTGGCATGCAATGAAAAGTAGATTGTATACAACTGGCCATGGCCAGCTCAGTGGTTGGACTGAAAAGAAGCTCCAAAGCACTTCTCAAAGGTGAACTTGGTCACTGCATGGTCACTGCTGCTGGTCTGATCTACAGCTTCTTGACTCCTGGCCAGACACTCACAACTGAGAAGTATGTTCAGCAAACTGATGGATTGTACTGAAAACTGTAACACCTGAAGCTAGCATTGGTCAGTAGAAAGATCCCAGATCTCCTCCACAATGCCTGAACTCACATTGCACAACCAATTGAAAAATTGAACAAAACTGGGTGTGGTGGCAAACACCTTTAATCCCATCACTAAGGAGGGCGAGGCAGGCAGACCTCTTTAAGTTCTGGGCCAGCCAAGGCTATGTTACATAGTAAGACCCTATCTCAAATCAAAATGAAAAACTTTAAAAAAGATTCTTTGTCTGCCATTATTTACCTTCACCGACTGACTACAGCTTCATCCTGACATTTTTTTTTAAAATAAGATCTCACTGTATAAATAAATCAAGCTGGTCTGGAACTCACAGAGATCTACCTGCCTCTGCCTCCTGTGTGCTGAGATCAAAAGCTGTGCACTATCACATTCAGCATCTTTTTGCAGGAAAAATGCTTCCACATCCAGCAGGATGCAGGAAATGCTTTCTAGGAGTTCATCTAATCCTGAAGCACAAATTATTACACTACAGGAATTACACTATTTCTCATTAGCAAAAATGTATTGATTGCAGTGGTGTCCATTTTGATTTTTACATATAAATAATTATATAGTTATAATAATTAAAATTTTTTATGATCTGAAACTGCAATTGCTTTTGCACCTACTTAATACTTGAATGTTCAGAGGAAATAGAACAAGAGGTATGGACAGTGCCTGGAAGAGAAGAGGGAACTTCCTTAATCACCTGTGGGCAGGGAAGGCTGTGTGGAGATGATGCCTGACCTGATACTGTGATGAAGAAATGGAGCAATACAGGGGAAGATGGAGGAGCAGGTCTAAGGGTTGAAGTAGACAGAGCTTCATAGGTTTGAGGAACAGAGAAAAAGCGTTGGGAAAGAGGATGGAGAAGAAGTAGAAGAGGGATAGACAGATGTGAAGTGCGATAGGCAGGCATGGCCACACTGTGTGAAGACTAGCAAACATCCTAGGGATTCTGTATTGGTCTGTGCACTGGGAAATCCAGGAAGGCAGTAAGTGGAGGAGTGACATGCCCCATTGACTTACATGCTTAAGGTTGTTCTGCTTGTTGGTGGAAAATGGGGGTTAGAGGTGAAAAGGTGGAAGAGTACCATTTATAAGATTCTTGCAGTAATTGAATGAGAGAAAATGATGGGTTAAACTAGGTGGACAAATATGAGCTTTGTTTTATCTTCCTACTAGATAAAACCACAGTGAGTGGTATTCTCAACATATTGACATAAAAGGAGTATTTGCAAGGAAGAGTGGTAGTGCGCAGGTGTATGTGCAACAACAATCCCATTTAGGAAAGATGTGTAATACCTTTCCCTGGGACAGTATTGCTACTTAGAGAACAGGCTCTGTAAGATGACAGGCAGGTTTACAGCGAACACCCACAGCTGCACAGGGCCACTTGAAACCTGGAGATGATACCTGAGCAGATACTGTAAGCCTGCTAGGACATATGTAGAACACTGTTCTGGTTTGCTCTCTGTTGTTGTGATAAACACCATGACAAACATGTCTTTAATCACAGCATGAGGAAGGCAGATGTATTCATGCAGATCTCTCTGAGTTAGAGGCTGGCTGGGTCAACATAGTGAGTTCCTGGCCAGCCGGAGTTACTAATTGAGACTTTATCTCAGCAAAATCAAAAATCACACCAGTACCAGAAGCAACTTAGGGGAGAAAAAGGATTTATTTGGCTAACACTTTCAGGTCACAATCCATCGTTGAGCTGAAGTAGTAACTAAAGCACAGACACAGAGGAACACTGATTACTGGCTGTCCCTGAGAGTCACATCCTTTTGCCTGCCCAAGGAATGTACCACTCATAGTGGACTGGGCTCTCCTACATCAGTTAATCATGAGACAGTCCTTCACAGACAGGCCCACAGACCTCTCACATAACTCTAGGCTGTGTCAAATTGACAATAAAAATTAACCAGGACTAGTACTGTGGTGCTCTGTTTCCCAAGCCTGGATATAAACTATCTATTGGGTAAGGTTTTATAACTGTTGTCAAGGTTCCCTGTAGGTGGGTGAGCTGCAGACATGTCTTATACTATTAGCTTTATCTTTAAAAAAAATATGCTTTCCCCAGACCCCATTCAGAAGGCTCTTCACTTACTTATATTATTGTGTGAGATTGCATGTGTTTCTTGCAGCTTTGATGAGGATCCAGCATAGTGGCTTTCAACCTAATACTGTGACCCTTTAATAGTTCCTCATGTTGTGGTGACCCCAACTATAAAATTATTTTTACTGCTACTTCATAACTGTAATTTTGCTACTGAGTGGCGTCTTAGTTCCTAAGACCATCGGAAAAAACATGTGACCCACGGGTTGAGAACTGCTGGTCTAATACTATTAGATACCAGTTTTAGGGGAAAGCGAGCAGTTATGTATGGTTACAATGAGAAGGTTTGGGCATCCACACTTGGACCTACCTGAATTATTTTATTTATGTTTTTAATTTATATGTTTGCATGAGAGTATGTACATGTGAGTGTATGTGCCCTCAGAGACCAGAGGTGTCAGATTCTCCTGGACCTGGAGTTATAGGCAGTTGTGAGCCATCTGACATAGATGATTGGAATCAAATTCTGGTCCTCTACAAGAGCAGTATTCCCTCTTTTCGTGGAAATTATTTTATTTAGGGCTGGAGAGATGGCTCAAGGGATAAAGAACTTGCTGTGCAAATACAAGGACCTGAGTTCAGAGCCATAAAACCCAGGCAAAAGCCAGGCAAGTGTGGTGGCTCCTGGTGATCTCAGCACTGGGAGGCTTCGACAGGATCTCTGGGGAAGTGGCTAGCTAGATTAGCTAGAATACTGGAGCTCCAGGTCCAGTGACAGACCCTGCCTCAATTACTAAAATACAGAACAATAGAGATAGAAGACAGCAGATGGCAACTTTGGTTCTCTGGACCCCACACATGTGAACAGTGCCCACACACATGCATCCAAAAGTGTTTTATTTTTGTGTGTGGTGTGTTTGTATGTGTGTAACATTCCTACTCACTTACTTCCCTTGGAAGAGAAGAGTCCACAGTTTCAGGAATGGCATTGGTCTGGTTTCTATGTTCTGACCTGATGGTCATCCTCAGTCACTAGGCTCGCTCCTGTGTTTGGGTGCTTATCTGTTGCAGCCAGAAGGTCAATAAAACAGCAGTTAAATTTTCATAGTTAAGAGTTGGTTAAGCAAGGAGGGAGAATACTTAAGCCAAAATTTTCCAGAGGAAATATTAAAAAAACAACCAGGAATTGGGCATTAGTTAAATAGTACAGAACTGTCATTTTTTAAGATCACCAGGAAATACAAAGCAGAGGAGGTTCCAAACTGTTTAGTTATATAATTACCTTATATTTGCTTCATATTTATACTTTTAAAAATGGGATCATATGGGCTGTAAGATAGCTCAGTTGGTAAAATGCTTTCTGCAAAAGTCTGAAGACCTGAGTTTGATCCCCAGAACGCACATAAAAACAGCTGTGTGGGCAAATAGGAGTGCTGAGAGGGAGAAACGGAACCTTCACAATTGGTTATCCAGTACTGAGCGGTCAGTCCTCAAGTCAAAACATATAAGCAGCATTATAGGGACCGAGCAGGTTGTAGTTACATTTTTAGGAGTGTGTGTGTGTGTGTGTGTGTGTGTGTGTGTGTGTAATGACAAAGAAATAGAGGCCATGAATTTGAGAGAGAGCAAGGGGAGGATATATGGAAAAGGTTGGAAAGAGGGAAGGGAAGAGGGAAATTATGTAATTATATTTTAATTTTAAAAAATGCTTGCATTTATAATCTTAGTGCTTGGGAGGCAGAGACAAGAGTGCTGTGGGATGTCTTGTATGCTGTAAATATATATTGCTATGATTGATTGATAAATAAAACGCTGATTTGCCAGTAGCCAGGCAGGAAGGATAGTGTAGGCAGGACAAGGAGGAAAGAGAATTCTGCTAGTAAGCCACGAGCCATGTGGCAAGATATAGATTAATGGAAATGGCTTAATTTAAGATAGAAGAACTAGATAACAAGGAGCCTGCTGCGGCCATATAGTTTATAAGTAATACAAGTTTTTATAAGTGGGCTGCGGGACTGCGGGGGCTTGGTGGGACCCGGAGAGAAACTCTTCAGCTACACAAGAGGATTGCTGAGCTTCATGGCCACTTTATGGTGAGACTCTATCTCAAAGAAAATGGGCAGTGTTCCTGAGAATGATACTCAAGGTTGTCCTCTGTCCTCTACGTGTTTACACACACACACACACACACACACACACACATCCACACATACCGATTTTTTAAAAATTGGGATTATATATATTGTTTCATTACAGAGATTATAAATCCTATTTTAAAAGATGGGAAAACTGAAATATTAGATAGGTTAAGTGACATGCCTGAGTTACATAGTAAGGGTAGGACCAAAATGTAGCTGAAGTTTTCTCCAGTCCTGCCTGGCCCACAGTCAGAACAAATCTCTCTCACCCATCAGTTCCACAGCTGCTCAGACCCAACCGAGTAAACATACAGAGACTTATATTGCTTACAAACTGTATGGCCATGGCAGGGTTCTTGTTATCTAGTTCTTCTATCTTAAAATAACCCATTTCTATAAATCTATACCTTGCCACATGGCTTGTGGCTTACCAGTATCTTAATGTTGGTACTCATGGCAGCAGCTGGCAACATCTCCTGACTCAGCTTTCCTGTTCCCAGAATTCTCTTCTCTGCTTGTCCCGCCTATACTTCCTGCCCGGCTACTGGCCAATCAGCATTTTATTTATACAGAGCGATATCCACAGCACTAGAATGTAGAAAACATAGTTCTTTTTAAAAGAACTTCATTGTGGCATATACCTGTAATCCCAGCACTCAGGAGGCTAAAGAGTGAGGATCAGGAGTTCCAGGCTAGCCTGGGCTACATAGGAAGCCTGTGTCTCCAAACCAACCAACCAACCAACCAACCAACCAACCAACCAACCAACCAACCAACTTTATTGAAATGTATGTAATTTACATCCAATAAAGTACAACCTTTTAAACTAAAAAAAGTTCAAGTTTTGACTAATATATGCACTAACTACATATTGAACGATTCTGTCACACCCACCCACACATCCCATGTCCCCTCATGCTCCTTTGCCTCTTCCCCATTATTTTGATGCCTAATCTAATGTTCTTTTCACGGTTCGGTGCTCTGATTTAACATCTCTTCATCTCCATCCTTCTGGAGCAGTACTGGCTGCAGTCAGCCAGCTTCCCCATGTTGAGTTCTAAGACTGAATAGGAAACTAGTAGGTTGGTTACTCCATTGTGAGTTCTTCCTTGGATTCTTCTCAGCTTCAGGGTATAGAAAGTTAATGTGTCTTCTTTCTAGGTGAGCTTGAAAAACTGGACACCCACTCATTGTCTGCACTTGCTTTCCTGTAACCTGCAGAGAGGTGGAGGAGATGACCTCTAGAGGATGTTCTACTTCTTTCTGTATGTCTATTCAGCCTCCTCCTTGGAAACCTGCTTTCTGCTGCTTAGTTGCAGCTCCCCAGGGCCTTAATTAGTCTGAATCCTCTATCAGGTGACTGGATCCCAAAAGGCCTTGAAGATCCCAGCTCTGACAAGTGAGCAAACCTTGGGTTTCATAGCTATATAAAGCAGATCCATAGAGCCATTTCCTCTATGTCCATAAGGTTGCAAATGAGGACAGGCCTTTTCTAATACGCCATTCTCATATCCTGGATTTTGCTCAGTGTCTTGAACATGGCAGAGGATGAGAGATTCTTCTCAAAGAGTTGGCCCTGGACCGTAAATGCTCCTAGAGCTGTTATGTAGCAGTACACTGGCAGGGTGAAGATAGGAATGCTGTAGCTGAACCTCTATAGTGCTAACAGGAAGTAACCAAGAATGCAGTTTTTATTTTTCTAGATGGAGTTTGCTTCCATTTAGTCACCTGATTCGGGGTTGGAGATCCCTGTGTTATGATAGTAACCTCTTTCATTTGTTTTTGGGCTGTTTTGAGTTTTCAGAGCCAATTTTTTGGCCATCATATCCTATTTGGTACCTTTTGTTAAGGTGAAAGCCCTGGCTCATCTGATCTGGGGTAGCTGTGAGGGCATAATAGAGTCAG
This sequence comes from Onychomys torridus, assembly GCF_903995425.1. NCBI lineage: Eukaryota > Metazoa > Chordata > Mammalia > Rodentia > Cricetidae > Onychomys > Onychomys torridus. The sequence goes on from NC_050453.1 coordinate 61,854,540, forward strand.
GTTTCTCCTGCAAGGACTCACTCATCTCGCTCTTGGTCCCCACAATATTAATTTTCTCCTAGCTATCGTACAGATTTCTCTGGCTTTGGGAAGCGTGAAACAACAGCAGTGAACCAGGCTGCGTGCTTCAGCTTCAGGCTTCTCCCTTGCTGGCAGCCCCACTCAGAAATACTATTTCTAGAGAGTGTAGCCCGAGGGCACTAGTTTCACTGGACTCCCTTGAGTCTGCCTGTCAACAGTTGGTAGCCATTCCTTGCTTTCTTTTTTAATTTGCTGGCTGCATCTGCTTGGTGAACCTTTGGTGTTGTCTCTCCGACCTTACTGCCCTCTTCCCCACTGTAGGGACCTTTTGCATTATGGAGATAGGAAAAGAGTGGGCTTCCTGTGTTTTGTCTACAGCAAAGCTTGGTATTCAGAGGCCTGTGTACTGACTCCGGTGTGCTTCAGGAAGATATGGTGATAGGAACAAAGATTTAGTTGAGAGCACCACATGTGTCCTTAGGGGATGGCTGCACAGAGGGATGTGTGTGTGTGTGTGTGTGTGTGTATGTGTGTGCAGGCAATTCTGGTTTTGCAGAGGTCACAGGCTATTGCGATGCTTTCTTTTCCATTTTCCCTATGCTTCCAAAGGCCCAGGAATGTTTCATTCCTTTCCATACTCCAGGAGACTTTCCGTAACAACAAAAGAAATATTGAAGATGACAGGGAACGCTAGGAGTGCAAATAGCCAAGGCAGGTAGCAGAGAGAGGAAAAGAGACCCTGGATTTCAAAGGGAAACTTTTTGGGGACACCGTAGGTGCTGCTGGTCACACGGGGTTGTAGATTGATTTGACGGTTCCTGGTTTTCATTTAGGCTTTATGTGTACACTTATTTGGGAAGGGAATAGTAACTCTTGCAAGGAGTTGTGGCTGAGCTCCTAGTCCACAGGAGCAGACAGAGTTGCTATAGGTAGGAAGTGGGTTGACTCAAACATCCACAGAGAGCTCAGAGCTGGGTGCTTAGTGGATGGTTTTGTTTCCTTTCCCCCTCATGCTGTCCTCCTCACAATCTTTGTCTTCTCTTCCCTCCTGAGTCTCTTCTGCTTCCCTTTTCTGCAGCCGTACCTGGTCCAGATGGCTTCTGCCCCTTCCCTTTCGCTCTGTAGCCCTGATCACTTCTTCAGACACCCTGGGTGGAAAGAGGGTTTTGTTCTGGTGCCCTCTTTTCTGGAACGGCTGCACCCTACCAAGACAGATGGCTGTCTAGACTATTTTTAACTGTCTCTGGGGAAGAAGATTCTACAACCTATTTTGAAATCTGTTCCACTGATTGACAGTTCTCAACTTAGGATTTCTTGCTGATACGTTGCTTAAAATTTGACAGGTATAATTGAAAATCCTTCCATTTTGTTCCTTTAAAATCATGTAGTTCAAGGAGAGGGAGTTTGGAAGTCATTTAGGCCCACCCCTAATGAAGAAAATGAAACCTACCAATTTCTTAACTCTAAATTGAAATGGAAAACGCCTCTACATCCTCCCATTGAGAATCCCATCTGTTTTGGGATCTGCCTCTGAAAGCACACATTTGGGTATCATTTTGTGAGAATCAATTTAATTTTCTGGAGAAAAAACAAGTGATTGTGGAGTTGGAAGTGTAGAATGCAAGCATTAATTGACTTACTCTGCTTTGTTTCTAGTGAGAAAGTTAAATGATGCTTGTAGAATTACCTTGCCATAAAGGTAAAAATAAAATCAGCCCTTTAACATATACAGCTTTTTCCAGTTTATTGTTTTCGTTTCCATTCTCTCAAATCTTTCTTTAAAGGGGGAAAGGGGATAGTAGTACTTACTCCTCTCCCTCTATCAGTGTGATCCTCTGTATGTTAAGATTTGTTGTAATGATTTTGTTGGGTGGCTGAAACTCCTCTGAAGCCTGCTCCACATAGAGGGCTTTCTGCTATTGCACACTTCCCTTGACACAAGTCCCCGTCCTGCCTCCCTTGACTGACTGCGTCTTGATAGCAAGAAAGCTCTGGTGAGAAATAATGGTATTACCTCAGTTTCAGCACAGGAGTCTTGTTATGTGGTGTGGAAATCCAGAATTCATTGTAAACCACCGCAGCTATTTTAAACGATGCTAAGGGTCTTGGGAAGGGCTCCCACTCCTTTTTGACAATGGGTGCTTGCAGCTTTTCTGTCTCACCTGAGATGTTTTTGGACAACAGGAGTTATTTCACATACTGAGCTAGGATGTCATGTGCTCAGATCAGCTGACAAACTGTTCAGACTTGTGGCCAAAGCTTAAGTGACATTGAGTACAGGCCACAAGGAGTCAGTGTACAGCTCCTTTCTACAGGTATTGGCCTCACAGTCTCCAGAAATGTGGATAAAACTCAGTATTCCACCTGCACTGTAAGTATTTGAGGTATTTAATATCTCAAGCCAATTTTCTCTGCTATATAATTGGCTTTGCTATCAATCTAAGAGAAACAGGCAGGTATACTAGAGATATCTTATCTGGGACAGTTAGGCCAGTAATGTGTGTCTGTCACTCTTTCTTTTTCTGGTACTGGGTTTGAACCTGGATCCTCAAGTACGCTGAACAAGTGCAGTACCATTGAGTATATCCCTGTCTTTTTTTATTTTTCTATTTGGAGACAAGGTCTCACTGAGTAACTCAGGCTGACCTTGAGCCTGTGATCTTCTGCTTCAACCTCCTAAATGTCAGTTTTTTGTTTTCTGTTTTTAAATGAAACAAGTTCTTAAATGTATTTGAACAGGGAAATCAGAATGCTTCCAGATTTCTAAGCTCTACCACTGTACTCTTTTATTGCTGTCTTCTTACCTAGTTCAGTGGCAGTATTTTTGTTTGTTTTTGGTTTTTCGAGACAGGGTTTCTCTGTGTAGTTTTGGTGCCTGTTCTGGCACTGCTTTGTAGACCAGGCTGGCCTTGAACTCACAGAGATCCGCTTGTCTCTGCCTCCTGAGTGCTGGGATTAAGGTGTGGGGCACCACACCCAGCCCCCAGTGGCAGTATTTTAAAATAACTGTCTTCATTGATCTTTCCAAAGCATTCAACTTAAAAAAAAAAAAGTATATGGTAATTTTTCTGCATGTATGTCTGTGACCTTTGTGTGACTGGTACCTGCAGAGGCCAAAAAGGAGGTTGGATTCCCTGGAACTGGAGTTAGAGACAGGTGTGAACTGCCATGTGGGTTCTAGGAACTGAACCAGGGTCCTCTAAATAGCAGCCAGTGCTCTTAACTGCTGCGCCATCTCCCTAGCCCCTCAACTTCGTTTTTATAGAAACATCATTTTTTGTATTTGTGGTTAATTGGCTAATATGATTTAATACATAGTTAATGGGTGTACCTGTGAACTACTGGTGCTGGCAAAGCATACAGCCTGGTTGATTGGAGTACATGTGAGCACATACACAGTAGAGAGGCCTGTTAGCAAACAGCTCAGTGTATGTGTGTCAGTGTACACACACACACACATACACACACACACACACTTGTATATGAATAGATCTTAATTATATATATATATAATTGTATGTATGAATGTGTATGTACTAACAGTAACACATATGTACATAGTATAGCATTATACTCATAGTTGGTGCCGCAGCCTTTTGCTATGTATGTAGCACTATATATAAAGTACTGAGAATCCACATGAGAGTCTTTAGAGATCAAGATTTTGTGAGGAAGTCATAAGGTCTAAACCTTGAACATTTGAATAATTGGTACTGCTTGTTGTCATAGTGCTTCCTTTTGCTTCATTTTAGGTTATAAGGTTCTTCTGGGCAGGGTGAAAGGTCATTATGTCTTCAGAGACTGCCTAAAGGGGAAAGCTGGTGCTTTCTTTGGGCTTGCTAGGAACCAGGGTATGTACCCAGTTGATTTCAGAAAATGAAAAGGATCCTGTGGCCAGGTATTAGGTATTACGTAGAGTACTTGAATTCGGCTTCTGGTACATCGGAAGTAAAGCCAAAGAGGCAGTGAAAATGAGCTGTTGTGGGACATTAGGCTTTGTCACTTTCCTCACAGGGTTATCCTTGTGGGAGGGCAGTATAAAATTCCTGTTACTTTGGCAGCCTGGATGTGTGCCATCCAGCTCTTTGGTGGTGCCAAAACAAACATTAGTGTGGGTCTTAGGGCCCTTGTTTAGGAATTTGGCAGAGGGTGGAAGGCCTGCATTGGGAACAGTGTTGATGGAGGTGATTTTCCCTACTGCTGGCTGGCGGGAGGTTAGTCCTGAGCTGAATTGAAAAGAGTTAAGGTCTTTTTATCTGTCCACACTTTTTGAACCCATCAGGTAAGGCAAATCCAGGTTTACAAACTCACTCATGGCCTGAAGGGAACCTAAGCAAGCACTTAACTTAGGCTTCTTGGTCAGGAGGGTCACTGCAACAAAGGCAGAAGAAACAAAAAGCCTCTCTCCCACACCCAGCTTCATTTCCTTGCAGGCAGTTCTGAATGTCAGACTATTCCTGTTTTTATATGTTGGAAGAAAACAGTAGTAAGGTAGACACCAGCTGGAGGCCACCTTCTCTAGTCTTCCTTCCTGGAGGAAGAACTTTTTGTGGTTTAAATTGATAGAAATACAGCATGGTCCAGAAGTTAAATGAAAGGATTCCTGATGTACTTCTCAGCCTGAGGGAATTCATGCAGTTTTTCTATTTATCTGCAATAATTCTAGACAGTTGTCTTAGATTTTAATTAGAGATACAATTATTAGCAAGTCTGATTCATCTTAGGATAGATTCTCAGAGTCTTTCTTAGGTTATTTTACATCCCTTGAAGAAAAAGACGTTGTCTGACCTGAACAGTTTGGGTTTCATCCTGAAGTAGATATAATTGGCCAACTCAGAATTCCAGAATAGGGAAAGAATTGTGGGGTGGTGTTGAATAAGTCTATGGAAATGGTCTGTACTCATGGCTTTGGACACCTGCTTCAATTTGGTCTTAAACTCATGGAGCTAGCTCCTTGAAACCTGGGATTACAACTATACAGACAAGCAGGATTTATTGTCATGTGTTTCGTGTTGGGCACCTCCGGAGGTCCTCTAGATTCTTGTGTCTAAGAGCAAAGCGTTAGGCAAACGTGGATAGGAACAAGCAAAATGAGAGAATTTACTAAGACACTTTGAAGGGAGGAAAAGGGCCAGAGCAGGGCGAAAGTTCACAAGCTCAAAAGGCAACTGCTTACAGGACTAGGTGTTCTTAGGTCACACCTGGTGGGCGTTCTGGCTCATTTGGATAGAACTGGCTTTTTGGATTATCTGTCTAGTATTTGTTTTTCCTGCATGCTGTACCTATTACACGTGGGGTTTCCGTGTAACCCCATGCACTTAAGTCTTATTAGCATCCTAATGAGTACTAGTCATCTTTAGACACAGTGGAGTGCACTGTGTCAGTGGCTCCATCCAGTTCTAGTAGGCCTCACCTTTGGATTTCCAAGGGTTTTTTTGTTGTTGTTTTTTCCTGCCATTTTATAGGCCTTGTGTAAGACCTCCTGTCTTTGATCTGTATCCTGTTCTACTATCTCGGAATTCGTTCATACCTGGACTATATCTGAACATTCTTCAGTTTCACATCCAGGTCCTTCTTCTCCGAGTGAGAACGCAGTTGTGTCGTCCTCCCCACATCTGTGGCCTGGAGGTGATTCACAAAGCTTTGTGAGGTGATTATTTTATTTACAGTTTGGATAGGAACAAAAGCTCAGAGAAACATATTCAGGGTCACACCTGTCCCGGGAAATGAGATTCCAGGAACTGCTTCTGCAGTCTGTGCTTTTCTCATAGGGCTTCTGAATTTGCCCTTGACTTTTGACCACTTATCTCACCTCTTAGAGTCCTTGGAATTACATTGACTAAAAAGGCTTTAAGAGAGGGAATAGAGAAATGTACTGTGGATGTCTATTTGCTGTTGGAGGATCATCCCCTGCCACGAGAAGACTAACCAGTTCTGTCTGTTTTCCTTTTGCACACAGACTTCCTCATCCACTTCTGCTGACTTCACTGGCTAGAAACAGAGATGCTGTAATAGAGGAGAGGAGGGAGCTGAATGTAGTTTACTGTGATTTACATAATAAAATCAGAATCTCCCAATGGACCTTTCCTGTCTCCTGATGGCTGTGATGAAGTGGGCCACCCTGGGGACTATTTACTTCAGGGCCTCCCCAGGGTTATTAGGCCCACAGTGGGTCTCGGGATCAAATGTGCAGTTAAACTGAGATCAATTCATTAGGATAAAGACTTCCTTTACTTCCGAAGTAGTGTGGTGTTCCATCCCATCTGTCTGTAGAAGTTAATTTGTAACTAGCATTTGAATAGTGGCAATTTGAGAACACCTCCAATTTATTTCTCTGAGGTGTAGATGAATACACATACATGTTTAATATATTAAAATATAATTTATGGATGGAGATTCTAATTTTTTTTTTTTGCTGTGTGTGGTATGTATGCATTCATGCAGGTATGTTTGTGTGTGTGTCTGTTGATGCTAGTATCTTCCCCAGGTGCTATCTTTTTTTATTTGTTTTTATTTTCTAGTGCAGGGATTAAAGGCATGCATGCATCACCCTGGCTCCACCTTAGTTTTTGAGACAAGGTCTCTCACTGAACATGGAGCTCACCAGTTGGTTAGAGTAGCTGGTCAGGGAGCTCCAGAGCTAGGCTTTTTATCTGGGTGCCAAGGATCTGAACAGGTCCTCAGGATGTGCAGCACATACTTTTAACTAAATGGCTAAGCCAGCTCACATGATTCCATAGATATAAAACTTTGAAGAGATTATGGAGATTGTAGGCCAGGAACATGGGTAGGGAATATCAGAATCTCCTTTCATATCATTTAACTATTCCATGTACATAGTATTTTTTTTTCTACATGATTTAATTTACAGTAATATTTTTTAATTCCCCATTCTTCAAAGGAAGCTTTCTTACTAGTTTAAACAAAAGCATCATCTGAACAGACAGCCAAGTGAGGAGTGAAGGTATATTTACAGGTAAGCTGGTAAAGCTTATGAGATGGTTAAGAACCATAGAAGGCCTGGGACAGTATCACTTGGTTGTATTTTTATAAAAATTGGAAAAACCTGACGAGCAAACGTAAGAACCTCTGCTAAAACAGTTGTATTTTTGTCACTACAGAGCTTTTTTTTATGGTCTAGCAAGATGCCTCAGTGGGTAAAACACATACCGTATAAGCCTGACAGTCTAAGTTTGATCCCTGGAACCCATGTAAGGGTGGAAGGAGAGAAGCAGCTTTACAAAGTTGTTCCCTTTCTTCCATACACAGGCTATAGCACACATGTGCCCGCTCACATCAGACACATACCCAGTAATAATAATAATAATAATAATAATAATAATAATAATAATAATAGTAACTTAATGAAATGAAAAACTTTTATATTTGGAAAAAAAGAGAGAAGCTAATTTGTAGATAAAAGCATGGCAGGATGAGATGTATGCTGATGTTTTCTAAAACCTTAGCTCTTTGAAGGGTGGGAAAGGCCACAGCAAAATAATAACTTTGAAAGATGAGCTTTTTGGGAGGGAGGGACCAGACTCCTGTTACCCTGTCTGTCCTCAAATTAAGTAGTTAAGATGGCCGTGAACTTCTGATCTTCCTGCCTCCACCTTGGGAGTCCTGGGATTATGGGTGTGTCCCGTCACTGTCAGTCCAACATTGGTCTAAAGATCAAACTGAGGGCCTCTGTGGTGCTAGGCAAGCACTGTCCCATCTAAGTGCACTCCCAACCCGAGAAGCTGCTTTCTTCTGTTAGAAAAGCGGCTCTCTCCAAGGGAGGGTTACCCAGAGCTGCTTTCCTCCCACATGGCTGTGTCCTTTACTCTGAAGGCCTAGCAGTCATCTTCATCTTTCAACTTAACATTTAATTACCCACTTTGTTGACTATAGGAGTGAGACTAAAATTTTTCACACCCTTTTGAACTCATGAAGAATCCCATTCCCTGAGGAATAGTGCCTGTTCTCTTGCCCTGTCAGTGGATATTTAATACATGACAAATGGAGAGTGTAGTGATTTGAGTTTGCTCTAAATCGTGGGACTCTTGTCCTCCCGTTATTCCTGTTATTCTGACTTAGGAAGTAAAGAAAGCCAATGAAAAAGTTAACTGTTAAACTGAGAAAGGTGCCGCACTCCCTGTTAGAAGCAGATGTTAGCATGCAATTTCAGTCTTTGTTGTTGTTCTTTTGAGGCAGGGTTTCTCTGTGTAACTGTCCAGGCTGTCCTGGAACTCACTTTGTAGACCAGGCTGGCCTTGAATTTACAGAGATCCACCTGCCTCTGCCTCCAGAGTGCTGGGGTTAAAGGCCTCCGCCACCACCACTGCTGGCTTTTTCTTTAAATCAAAGCGTGTGGTGTGTTGTGTCCCGTCCTCCCCTTTTCTTTGTAGTTCTGTAATCAGGAGTCCTCCATTTTCTTCTAGTGTTGTGCTGTGATTAGTAGTCTAGACCAAAGGATAAAAGGAAAGTTTTTTTTTTTTTTTTCCTAGCAGAAATGCTGCTTATTTACTTTATTTTACAAAGAGCCCACTCAGTCTCTAAGTGTCACTCAATTATCCAAGAAACATCAATTAATATGGACTGTGTAAAAAGTGTGCTGAGAAACTGGAGAGATGACTCTGGTTAAGAAAGCTTCCTGGTCTTTCTGGAGGACTGGAGTTTGGATCCTAGCACCCACACATCTGGTGGCTCATAATTATCTGTAATTCCAGCTCCAGGGACTCAAACTCCCTCTTCTGGCTTCTGCAGGCACCAGCATGAACATGCATATAACACACATCACAAATACATACATAAAATTTTTTTTAAGGTGTATTGGATTCTGGGTAGTCAAAGACAAATATACAATTTATGCCCCTAAATGTGCTCATCTAATCAGAGGCATCCATGTGAATAACCAGGTGACCTTCCATTTGAGAAATGTAACAGAGACATGTAGACATGTAGAAATTCATGACTTGGTACTTGTTCATAGGATGATAGTTTTCAAATTGTTGTATTTCCTTGTTTGCTTAGTAGTTCTGTGAGTGTTCAAGGGCTAGGAACGCATATGAATATGGATGTGAAGTAAATGAGTGGATAGCTCTTATCAGTGCCAAGCCTGGCTTGCAAGGTGTCCTGCAAGGTGGATCTCTTGAGTTTGAGGGCAGCCTGGTCTACATGGCAAGTTCCAGGCCAGCCAGGGCTACACAGCGAGACAGCAATAACAAATAACCCCCAACAATAACAACAACAAAAAACACAAGTTGTTTGCAAAATGTTTGACCACTAAAGATTAATAGGAATTTTCTTGGAGTGGAGCCTTTTGGGAAACTGGATTTTGTATTCTTACTCATCAGCACAATCTTATTTGTTTTTAGGGTTGTTTTGCTTAACATATCAGATCAACATTTTGTAGGTGATTTCACATTGCTTGACCTATTAAGAAGTGGATGCAGAGATCCTCAGCCAGGCCCCAGGTGGAGCTCCAGGTGTCCAACTGTCGAGAAAGAGGAGGGTCTGCAAGAGCATGAATTGTTGAATCCAAGATTGCAAAAAGCACAGGGACAAATAGCCAAACGAATGGGAGCACATGAATTATGAACCAAAGGCTGTGGAGCCCCCAGCTGGATCAGGCCCTCTGGATAAGTGAGACCATTGAATAGCTTGATCTGTTTGGGAGGCACCCAGTCTATGGGACCAGGATCTGTCCTGAGTGCATGAGCTGGCTGTTTGAAACATTGGGCTTACACAGGGACACTTTGCTCAGTCTGGAAGGAGGTGACAGGACCTGCCTGTACTGAATCCGCCAAGTTTAAATGAATCCCCAGGGGTGCCTTGATCCTGGAGGACATGGGAATGGAGGGGAGGGGCTGGGGGGAAGGTGGGGGTGGGAGGGGGGAGGACAGGGGAACCCATGGCTGATGTATAAAATTTAAAACACATAATAATAAAGAAAAAAAATTTTTTTTTTTTTAAAAAGAGACCAATTTTACAACCTTCTGGTCTTTTTTAGGTTTTGGACAGGCACAGAGATGAAGTCTGGGTAGATGTGGGCATGCTATGAAATGTTTTGTTGCCCTGTTGCTGAATGTCTGTTTGGAGTTGTAGAGATATGGTGCTTATGTGTTCCTTCAGTTTCTATGGCTCTCAGCTCTGGAGTGGAATTCCCCCAGGCAGTGCCTTTTGATCGATTAGGAAGGAAATAAATCTGTTGTTCTGTGCCTATTTAAAAAATATTTCCATTTACCTTGGAGAATGTACAAGAACAGGGTTTTACACATATTTAAGAGCAAACTGCAAATAAAAAGGATGTGTACACAGTAGCATGAATGGAGTACTATTCTTAGTCTGGGCTGTAACCCAGAGGAGAACAGGAAACAAGATGCTTCAGAATGGCTAAAGCCAAGAGTCTTCTAGTCATAGGGAAACTCATGACAGCTGGTAGCATCCTCCAGACCTTCCTGTTTGGGTAGAAATTTACCCTACTGTATTGAGATGGAGGAAGAGATCCTTTTTTCTAAGAGATCTTGAGAGAAGAGTTGATCAAGTCTCAAGAAATGGATCTCCCACTTGTTCTTATTTCTTCTGTAGAAATCCACATGGTAGATGGAACTGCCTTTCTCATATTTGGAAGGTTTAGCTTCTGATGAGAGAGACCAAGTGGGCTAAACCTTCAGCAATCTAAATACCTTTTTTTTGTTGTTATTGTTCAGACTTTGATTTTTCATTTCATTGAGCTTTGAAAGTTAAAAGGCTGGACTTGAAATGCATGATGCATAATTATAGCAAATAGTGGTGAGCAACTAGAAAGTGTAGGCCACTTCTGGTTACTCAATGGCTACAGATTCATTGACTTGAATGTTTGTGTCTGGAAATTGGTCTCATCATCTGTCTTCTCTCTCTGATGTATGATAGAGAACAGTTTGTCCAGGTAGCATCCTTCCACCCCTCATATACCTGTCATCCTCAGATGATCATTAATTTGAACTAAACTTGATCTAGATAAAGTAAGGCACACACACACACACACACACACACACACACACATATATATGTGTGTGTGTGTGTGTGTGTGTGTGTGTGTGTGTGTATTAGTCCCCACTACTTATTATTTGATATTAACAATTGTACTCCAGCAAGATATTAATAAAAATGTACATCTTTAATTTAAACCTGATATGAGATAGATTTCTTTAGCGGGCCATTTTCTTCAAGCACTTTCTCTGAAAAGGATCAGGCCTGCATATAAACCATTGCATTTCCTCATTTCTCTAGGTATAAAAAGACAATTTCATTTCCCTTTTTTTTCTTACTTCAAATACCACATTTAACTGGCTGCTCCAAAAGATATCAACAGGATACCTCTCTAGGAAGAACAGAAATTTTATCTTAAGAGCAGTACATAGGAACTTGGCTTCTCTTTCACCATTGATTAAAATTTGTGAAACAAGTATAGGGAAAGTACTGCCTGTAGCCTTGAAAACCATTTGCTTGGTTAATAGAATGGTCTCATTTGTGCTAACTCTGTGCCTTGACTGTTCAAGATCCCCATACTTAGTATTTTAGACAATGTTCTGCAGATGCTGTGAGTCAGCCAGGAGCTGTCTTCATCTGATGGGGAAGAGGGGGTAAGTGAAGGCAGTCAGTTGCTGTCAGCTTCTCCACAGATGTGGAGACTGTGTTAGAGCCAGAGCCTGGACACTTGGCTTGGAGGGACATGGAGGCACAAGGTGAAAGTGATGTCACATGCCTGCAATCCCAGTTACTTGGTAGGATAAGATAGGAGGATCCCAAGTTGGAAGCGTACCTGGACAATTTAGTGAGATTTTGTCTCAAATAAAATAGAAAAATAATAAAATGACAAAATAGGCTGTAGAGGTTGCTCAGTGGTGGAGAAATTACCTGGCATATCTAAGACCCTGAATTAATCACCCATACCATAAAACAACAACAAACTGTAAGCCAGAAATATCCATGAAAGTCACTATGAGGAGCTCCCATAGAGTACGAGACCTGAATTGCATGAAGTATATAATCCTCAGGCAAACTAATTTCCAAATGGTTATAAGAACATATTTTGGTTTAGAGTTGTCACACCTAGATTTTCTGGTTTGCTATTGTTACTAGATTTTTCTTGTTCTCCCCTGACCTCCAAACTACTAGCCTCAGTTTGAGAGGCAGCAAGGATTCCAGTGTAGATAACTTTCTATAAAAAATTAGGGCCTGGCAGTGCTAGCACATGCCTTTAATTCCAGCACTTGGGAGGCAGAGGCAGGCAGATCTTAGTGAGTTCAAGGCTAGCCTGGTCTACAAAGAGAGTTCTAGGACAGCCAGGGCTGTTACACAGAGAAACCTTGTCTCAAAAAACAAAAAAAAACCAAACAAACAAAACAAAAAAAACCAAACAACAACAAAAAATTTGGAAGGAAGAAGACTAGAGATTTGATCTTGCTCTAGCCTGACAAATTATGCTTAGTTCTGGTGAGTATGGTAGAGCTCAAAGTTGTTATTTTAGAAGTGTTTTGGGAGTGGTATTCAATGAAAGTTATGGAGCAGAGAATCTGGGCAAGGAGGTGTCTTTACAAAGAAACTGTTCCCATTCATCTGGTCTTAAGAACTTGGCGTTGGGTTAGTGATTGCAAGGTGCTGGGCCAGTTGCTGGTGTTGATTCTGATCTGCTTTTCATAACCTATGTGCATATTCAACCAACCACACAACAAAGGTAGATGGGATAGTCTGGCACTGAGGCTGAGACAGAAGGACCACAGATAGCAAAGCTTAGACCATGTAACAAGACTCTCTCCCACAAAAGGCAAACATTTCCAGAAAGCTTCAAAGAGCAAAACTTTTAATTTGTTGTGCTCTGAGTTCATGTGACTACAGTTACATTTCTGCATATCCTACTCCTACTATTTCATATAACCTGTCTCTCTAGGATTCATTTTGAGCATTGTTTACCTTGTGTTCTAAATAGCAAGGTTTATGAAAATTGAATCTGTCTTAAATATGTACAAACATTTTCTTGCCACTGTTCCCTAAACAATATAGTACGACAAGGATTTATATATCACTTATATTGTGTTAGGTATTATAAGTAATTTTGAGATGATTGAAAGTATATGGGAGGACTAGTGAGATAGTTATGTAGGTAAAGATGCTTGTCCTGTAAGCCTGACAACTTGAGCTTGCTCCCCAGAACCCATGTAAAGATGGAAGGAACGAACCAACTCTGCAAAGTTGTCCCCTGGCTTCCATGTTCATACCGTGGCATGTCTGACCCTTGCCCCATAATAGTAAATAAAATTTTAGGTGCAAAAAAAAAAAAAAATAGGAATTTGTATTTTAAAATTGTATGACCGAATATGGCAGATTATGTGTAAATATGCCATTTTTGTGAGGCTTGAATATTCTTGGATTTTGGTATCCATGTCTGTTCTGGAATCAGAAGGAATGGTTGTACATGAAACTATGAAGTGCAGGAATTTTAGGACAGGAGAAGTGATGAGATAAAGACAGGTCTTCCATCTTTTCTAGAGAGACCCCTTTGATGTGGAATCTATCTAGTTTGTCCAGTTAATTGGAATTATGGTCTGGTCTCTGTCCATAAAGACTCTGCTGAAGATCTTGGACGACTTAATTCTCTTTATTTGACAAATTGCTAATATCAGCAATAAGACATTTGATTTAATACTTAATGTGTGATTTTTTTTTAAACTATTGTTCCTTGCGTTCTTAGGTTAGCAGAAAGAAACCAAGAAAGACAGCGTTATCTCTAACAGCCCAGCCTCACCTAAACAAGCTCTAGCAACTGAGATTTAACCTCACATTTTGGCTATACCATATAAACTGTATTGCAAGAGTAAACTGCTTAATCTTCTAGAACATTCATGTTCTTTTTGTAAAGTGTGGACAAAGTAACTAGAAGGTGAAAAGAGCCTAGCACGCAAAAGCTCACAGTGAGCTTTAGCTGTTTCTGTTACTAGGTGGAAAGTGTACAAACCCGTTCTGTCCCTTCACACTTCCTACTTTCCATTTATAAAGGGAGTTTGACATTCACTATGCAATGGTTGTTTGGAAGTCTAGTGAGAGATTGGAGCTATGAGGATGGATGAGTATCTCAAGATCCACATTTGGTCTGTACACTTTAGTATATTTATAAATTGTATAAAGAGCTATATTAAAAACACACCCTAACTGTTTCTCCTTATCAGTCCTCTACTTCAGAGGGGTGCTTTCTGACCATATGCTTTAAATAACCTTCAGATGGTAATGTGGCCAGTAGATGAACACAGTCCTTGTGAGTTCATTTGCCCTATGCTTGTGAGTTCTATTCTTAGGTTACAATGGCCGGAATAGAAAGCCTTTGACCCCACATCCCACTGGAGTCATGTGTGCCTGGCTAATGGAATTCTTTGGGAGCCTAGGACAAAGGGCAGTCTGCTTCTATCATTGACTAGACTGGCATGTAGTAGACTATTAAAAACTAGTCTCTTAATTGTTTGGAGTTTCTGAGTCTGGCTTACCTGGGACAACCCATGTTACAATTCTAATTAAATTTGGTCTGTTTACTCTGTTCTAGTCAAGGAGTAGTAAGAGAAATAAAGGATAGATCTTTCCTGTTTTATGTTTCCTTGGATCTGTGATTAAAATAATATCATTCACTATTTGTCAAGGAGAGTCCTGAGAAGGAGAGCCCTTTAGCATGTATTTTGCTTCTTTACTGAGCCTGGTGTCAGGGTACCTATATTTCATGGTATTTTGTTTAATCTTGTTTTGTAAAACCAAAAATAGAGAGGCAGAAATTGAGGTCAGAATCTACCAGGGAGTCATGGTTGTGGGCTTTCTACTACTGCATACTGCACGTGCAGGTGACAGTGTGGTCATTTCAGTAAGAACACTTGTGATTTAAGAGTGTCACTAAATGTTTATTAAACACCAGAGTATGGTTACTCCATTTATACCTAGAACTCCTAACAGTCTCTATAAAGATGTTATGTTATGTGAGCATATTTCATTGTCCAATTCTGAAGCCAAAATGATTCTGGGGAGAGAGCCTCCATACCACAGGGAGTGGGATGGGTGTGTTCAGGAGCATCTTGATTTTTACTTATCCTATTAAAGACCAGATACTCTGTTTTTGGAGCATCTTTCTCCAGGGAACCTTTAGAACTTCCAGAGACATGAGCTCAGCTTCTTAACATCCTTGTTAAGATAGGAGAGGGCTGAAATAACTTTGTAGTGAGTGGGAGAGTCAGGCACAGATGGGAGAGAGAGACACCTAAGTTAGATAATTATTCCAGGGTCACACCAAATAATTTGCAGCTCAGGTGATAAATGTGTCTAGGGCCTGGCCTCCTATGTGTTGCAGCTTCCTTTACAATGTAATTTGTGCTCAGTTACTTATCTGTCATGTCTTTCTTCTTCCTTTTGATATTTTGGTAAGTAAGGAGTTTCCACATTTAATGCTTGATTAATGTTGGGTTTTAATTTAGCTATCAAGATGATTGTACTGGTTGGTTTTGTGTCAACATGATACAAGCTAGAGTCATCAGAGAGGAAGGAGCCTCAGTTGAGGAAATGCCTCCATGAGATCCAGCTGTAAGGCATTTTCTCAATTAGTGATCTGTGGGGGAGGGCCCAGCCATGGTGGGTGATGCCATCCCTGGGCTGCTGGCCCTGGGTTCTATAAGAAAGCAGGCTGAGCAAGCCAGAGGAAACAAGCCAGTAAGCAGCACCCCTCCATGGCCTCTGCATCAGCTCCTATTTCCAGGATCCTGCCCTGCTTGAGTTCTTGTACTGACTTCCTTCAGTAATGAACAGCAATATGGAAGTATAAGCCAAATAAATCCTCTTTTCCCCAACTTGCTTTTTGGTCCTGGTGTTTCATCACAGCAATAGAAACCCTAACTAAGACAATGACCAATGACCTAGCTGAGAAAACTGTTGCCAGAATGCAGTTTTTAACATTACTGTTACTTCTCCCATATGGTAACTTTTCTGATCCTGTATTTTGTATATGACTTGAGAACCTTGGGACTCCGAAGGTTTATCTTGACAGAAGAGTGACCGGTGACAGACAGGAGCAGTTCCCTCATGCTGGGGTCTCACATGGATGTTTGAATCTGGTGTCTTTTAGATGCTTTAGGTTCTGCAGTGGAGTTTTCTTGGAGCCCGTGCTGCACTCAATTGTACTTCAGTGGATATCCCAGGGTCTGACTCACTGCTCCTCACTGCTGCTAATCTGGGCCCAGAACTATCACATCACTTCTCACTGGATTGTCTCAACAGCCCCCAATTAGTCCTCTCACTTCATCCCTATCCCTTCCATCTACTTTCAGTATGACAGCTCAAACAGTCCTTTGAAAATGGAATTCTGGGGACTGCTGGAGAGATGGCTTAGTGGGTAAGAGCACTTGTTCTTGTGGAGGACTTGGGTTCACATGGTGGCTCTCAACCATCTGTATGTAATTACAGGTCCAGGGGATTTGAGTTCTTCTTTGATCTGAGGACACCAGGCACACACATGGTGTACATACATGCACGAAGGCAAAACCCTCATATAAATAAAAACAATCCATCTAAAGATGGATCAGATCCTCACTCTCTGTTCAGAACTACCTGTGGTTTTGTATCACAGGATTCTTCCCTAACCCCCGTGCCACCTTACTTTTTATTATTCTTTGCCTTGCACTCCATTTCATAACAATGGACTCATGTTTTCCTTAAGATGCCAAGCATGCTTGGCAGAGTCCTGTCTTAAGGCCCTAATACTTCTTCTTCCTAGAACACTAGTATCTTTGTAGCTTACTTCTCTGCTCTACTTGAAAATTACCTTATTAACAAAGCCTTCGTGATAGCTCTCTAGAAAACCTACCCTGACCTGGTATTTTCTGTTGGATTAATTTCAGATCACTTCCTTTTCACTATACTCTAATGTCTCTGTGGGAAAAGGATTTTGTTTGCTTTCTTTTGCTTTATCCCTAATGCTTACAGAACTTTTGGTATTTGTTGATTGAAGAAATCAGTCTATTACTGATTCAGTATCCTTTGTGGAAGGAGTCTCTTGGACCAGTGTCACAGCACATGGTTTGGAGAGATGGACAGAGTAGCTCTATTTGTGTAGAATAGGGGTTTTCTTAATGTAAAAGGTGTCTATTGGTTTATGTCCAACTTTAACTTTAGTAGTACCACTCATTAAGCAAAACCTCAACGGATGGGTGGGAAGGGACCTAGGAGACCATTGGACTTTTTGCTCTCACTGTAAATGTGAGGATAATAGAGTCCTGAGAGGATGAATATATGGGAATAATAGAGTCCTGAGAAGATAGGTGAGTTAGCCAAAGTCATTAAGCTGGTTAAGGGTCAGTCTGAAATGAAGGCTTCTGACATCTGATTCCATAGTCTTTCTTACATGTGTTTCCCTGGTAGAAGCAGTCCATGGACTTTGCAATTGGACACATTTTTCTCCAGCTAAACAGAAGCCTTTCTCAGAACATTATAGGTCAGTATAGATGAGTGCTGACTCAGTAGTATGTGGAAAATACCAGAGACTGGTGAGAACGGGAACTACTCAAGATGTGCCATGAACACCAAAGCGTGCTTCCTCTTTTTATTGGCAGGTGGAGATGTGTAGGGTGTAAAGGAAACCCAAATCCCAGAGCCTTTGACACCCCCGTTGTTTTGTTACAGGCCACAGTGAATGTCTGCCATTTAAATTCAGATTTTTTGATGACTGGCCAGACCAGCTGCAAGACTTACCCTTGGGGCTAGAAGCCCTTGATTTTGCCAACTGTTCATTTTCTTGATAAACTTCATTATTTCAGGCGTTTGTGCATACTAGCTGATTGTGGGGTTGTCAGAGAGGTATAGAGCTCTCTCTTTGGGACCATCATTCCTCTCCATGTAGTGTGTGTCTTGAAGCTGGCCTGTCTCCATTCTTTTTGTAAGTGTGTAAGGTCTTTTGTTCAAAAAGATGATGTGAGCAAGGACTGTTAAAAAAGGGGGGAAGTGCAAATATTGGTGGGAATGTTTGCAAATTGACCAAGATGTAATTGGGGTGGCATTAACAAAAAGACAAGTTTAACTTCTTGCTGTCTGGTTTGTGATGCGCCTTAATTTGAGTTTAGAAGACTCTTTGATGCCATCTTTAGTTCTTCCTGTGGCCTCTTGTGGACAGTACTAGTTGTGCAAAAGCCCCCGCTTTTACTACATTAGTTTTATCCAAGAAAAACTGTGAATTTGACTAGTTTATCCAAACACATTTCCAGCTGGGATTTGAAATGTGTGGGGATGCTGACTTTGAGGTAGACATTGGGGACAAGTGAAGTTCCAGTGTCCTGAGTACTGTAGTTATGTCAGCTTGTAGCTTCATTTTGCTTTGGTTATTAAGTTGATTTTAACTTAGTTCTTGTGTATTAGGTGGCCAAAATAAAAAGACAAGGGGTTGGGGAGTTAGCTCAGTGGTAGAGCGCTTGTCTAGCAAGCGCAAGGTCCTGGGTTCGATCCTCAGCTCAAAAAAAAAAAGACAAAACAAAAAAGCAAAAAAACAGGAAGATTTAGGGTTATGCCTTAAGATACCCAGTGAAACAAAACTCATAAAATTAGGAGCCAAGAGTTACTTTGTCTGTAGACAGTTTAGGTTGGGCACCAGCTGGGTCTCCATTCTCTCTCTCTCCTGGCTGTATAGGTTGCCTTTTGAGGGTTTCTCACATATGTTTGACTAGAGAAGACAGTCCTTGGGTAGCTAAGTTTAAAGAACCGGTGTCGTGGGAACAACTTTCCCCTTTGGTTCCTATGAACTTCCTTATGGAGAAGCAGCTAGAGGAGCTGTGTCAGGATCAGAAGTCATCCTGATGTTCTTGGGGGTTGGGACGGTGCTGGAGTGTGACTTAGATTCTGTTATCTCTTGGCCAATTCCCTGATCCTCTGAGGCAGAGGCAGCTTATAACATAAATACTGAGGCGGTTGAATCCTCATCAATTCTTGTTTTCTGTGTTAAAAGGTCTTAGATTTTAGGCCTGCTTTTCCTCCTTTTCTCTCTTTTTTTCCTCCAGTAGTGTTTTTAATTCACAATTTCATTTAGACATAAGCAGAAGGATATCAACCCAGCTTTGAAAATAAAATTGAGCCTGCGTATTACTCCCTAGTTATTCTTCCTGTTCTACTTTCTCCCCTTCTCCCCTCTCCCCCCCTTTTACCCCCTCTCCCTTTCTCCCCTCTCTTCCTCTCCCCCTCTCCCGCTCTCCTCCTTCTCTCTCCATTCCTGCCTCTCTTTCCCTCTCTCCCTGACT
This sequence comes from Onychomys torridus, assembly GCF_903995425.1. Taxonomy (NCBI): domain Eukaryota; kingdom Metazoa; phylum Chordata; class Mammalia; order Rodentia; family Cricetidae; genus Onychomys; species Onychomys torridus. The sequence continues at coordinate 61,873,832 of NC_050453.1, forward strand.
TTTCCTTTGACAGATACTTTTGTTCTGGAAGAACAGAAGAGAAGCTCTGTTTAAGACCCTATGAGAGGGTACAGTATGGATGACAGTCTTTGCTAATGGTGATCTGAATTAGGATAAATTAAATGAGCCAAACTTTGTCTCCTAGTGATAGGGACACAAGTGTTAAACACATTTGGAAAGAGATTCTGACACCATCCTCAGGATCTGCAGGGAATACACATAACCTAGAGACACATTCCCCTTGACCCTATAAAGTTTTTTTTTAAAAAAAGAGTAATGCCCAAACTGGTTATCTGGCTAGCTTGCCTGCTCATTTATCTTTGAGAGAATGGGTTGGAGGCGACCTGCTTTTGGAGCCTCACAACCTCCAGAGGTGTGTGGATTCTGCATTTGAAAGTACGAAGCCCTTGGTGAAAGCTTTCCTTCTGCTCATTGTCCTATAAAATTCCGTGATAACCAGCAATGATGCTCTTTCAGTGGATTACTCGCTACTTCTGAAGTAGTCTGGCAGTGGTGTGTCAGGATGCACGCTTTCTGACTGCTCTCCTAGCTTGTGACTTGAGTGGTTGTTAGGGAAGGGCTAGACAGAGCTTTTGAGACCAGTGTCTGTTTGGGTCTTCATAGATGATCTGTTGAGAACTTTGTCTTCACTCTGCTGCCTTTTGTGGTACTATATGTGGCTTCTGAGATGTGACTGGAGATGAACTGGAGTCCTTTGTTGGTGTTTTGGTAAAGCAGTTGTCTTAGTTAGGGTTTCTATTACTGTGGTAAAAAGACAATGACCAAAAGCCATGTGGGGATGAAATGCTGTTTCATCTTCCAACTCTCAGGTCACACTCTATCGCTGGGGGATTTCAGGGCCAGAACTGGAGGTAGAAATAGAAGCAGAGGCCATGGAGAAGTGCTCCTTATTAGCTTGCTCTTCATGGTTTGCTCAGCTCAGCTTTCTTAAATCATCCAGGACCATCTGCCCAGGGACGATACTATGGGCAATGGGCTGGGCCTCCCACATCAGTCACTAATTGAGAAAATGCACCATAGTTTGCCCACAGATCAATTTGTTGGAGGCATTTTCTCAGTTGAGGTTTCCTCTTCTCAAGTAACTCTAGCTTATGTCGAATTAACAAAAACTAACCAGGACAATTGTCTAGACCATGATTCGATTTTTTTAACCCTTTCATCATCATCATCATCATCATCATCATCATCATCATCATCATTATTATTATTATTTTTTACATCCTGACTTCAGTTTCCCCTCCCTCCTCTCCTCTCAGTCTCTTCTCACTACCCCCTCTCCCCTCCCCTTTTGTCCCACCCCCACTCATTCCTCCATTTCTCTTTAGAAAAGGGCAGGCCTTCCATCAATAGCAACCAAATATGGCATATCAATATCAAATTGCAGTAAGACTAGGCACTTCCTCTTGTATTAAGACTGGACAAAGGAACCCCATATGAGGAAAAGGGTCCCAAAAGCTAGCAAAAGAGCCAGAGACATCCCCTGCGCCCACTGTTAGGAGTCCCACAAGAAGACCAAGCTCCATAACTGTCACATATAGCAGAGGCCCAGGCCAGTCCCATGCAGGCTCCCTGGTTGTCGATTCAGTCTCTGTGAGCCCCTGGGAGCCATGGTTAGTGATTCTGTGGGTTTTCTTGTGGTCTCATTGTTTTATTTTTATAGGTGTTTTTGCTTGCATGTATGTCCTGGTACCTGGTACCCACGAAAGCCCGCAGAAGGGGTTGAATTCCCTTGAGTGGAAGTCACAGATGGTTGTGAGCTGCCATGTGGGTGCTTTGAAAGAAACCCAGGTCCTCTGGAAGAGCTAGTGCTCTTAACTGCTGAGCCATCTCCAGCCACTCAGAGCCATTCTTAACCTGTGCCTATTTCTCTATGCGTTCTTGTAACATTTCTCATGCCTTGAATTTTCTGCTTTCTCTTGATCGAATTTACACAATGTCTGAATCTTTAAGACAGCCCTTTTGCGTTTCTGGAACCAATTATTACTGAATAGCAGTCTCTAAGCACTCTAGAAAGCCAGTCCACAGGGTGCTAGAATTCCAGATCAAGTGCTAGGCAACCTGATGACTCTGTAACTTGACACCCCTTAGTTGACAACTCCAGAGGGTTGAAATTGCCTTTCATTCTGTAGTCTCTCCTCTTCATAGAAGCCTTACCTAAATCCTAAATTACTTGGCTTAGGTTCTATCTTGGCACCGTGGTAAGCTTTAATTGTTGTCTTGACCCAACCTAGAGTCAGCTGGGAAAAAAGAGGGATTGCTTACATTGGGTTGGATTATGGGCATGTCTGTGGGGGGTTGTTAATTAAATTAATTGATGTGGGATGACCCAGCCCACTGTGGCTGACACACACCTGGCTTTGTGTCCAGGAGTGTATCAGAATGGAGAAGGTGTAGTAGGCGTGCATACATTCATTTCTCTGCTTTTGACGGTGGATATGACGTGATGTAGATGGAAGTTCTTCCTGTGACTTGCCTATAGTGATGGATTGTAAACTGGAATTGTGAGCTAAATAAATCCTTTTGCCCTTGTTGCTTCTTGTCAGGATATTTGATCACAGCAATAGAAATGAAACTAGAACACTTGGTTTGTTTGTTTGTTTGTTTTTGCCAGAGTCCAAGGGAGGAAAAGTTCAAATACACTACACAGAAGAAATACAGTGCTGCTGCTCCACATACCCAATAGTCAGATTAAGCAGTTATTGCTGACTTCATTTCATCTTGTTGTTTGGGGTCTTTTCTGGACCAGGTGTTTCCAGGTTCTTGCTGTCTTATTCGAACAACAACAACAAAGCAAACAAAAATTGTAAAGTAGCAAGAGTTTTATTTAACAACACTATAGGGCATACTGTAAAGGAGCGGGGTGGGGCGTGGTGGTGCTACTTGAGCTAGAGTGCCCAAGAGCATCAGTTACTGTTTTTGAACTTACTTTCATGGGGGTCCACCAGGAGGAGTTGGTTGTTAAGGGGCAGATTGTGGGCAGTCTTCTGTTTTGATTGACAGGCTTAGGTCTTTACTGCACATGTTTTTTTCCCATGATCCATTAGATTTTAATTATATGCACACTCAATTATGCCTAGGCATAAAATGATAAATAGAATATTTTACTTAAAAATTCACCCAGAGGACATAGTTTTCCTTACTGTGCACCAATCATCCTAAATTGGTTCAGGCTGGATCAACCTCCTACCTCTGGTTCTTGGATATGTTCTGGGACACGTTTCAGTGGAAACTAATCATAAAAGCAGAATTACCAAGGAGTGCTTAGGATAAGAATGACCTATTCCAAAATGACAGTTTGGAGGACTGTGCATATGCAGCTGGATGCAGCTTAAGTGCATTGTTAGAAAAGGCATGTGAGCATAGCTCAAGCCAAGTGCAGTTCCGGGTTACTTAAGCTATCTTTATGCCTGCCTGCCCCAATCTACTCCAAACTACTTTCCGCAGCAACTAGTTAAGTACCTAAATTTCCCCCTCCCTGTCCCTTCTGCCCTTTCATTTTTTGGAATAATGAGTTAGTGACTAAGTAACTTCCACTAATGCACAATATTTTTTTTTCCTGAATATCATAAACGAACACATCGTATTTGTTTGATGCGGTGCTAGGGGTTAAACCCAGGGACTCTTAGATTATTTCATGGACATTAACCCATTGTAAGCATTACTTACTAATTGTTTTAGATGCCCACACTGCCTGAGATTAATAGGTATCCTTTCCAGTTGACTCTATATCTTTAAAAATATTTTCTTTTAGATTTATTTTATGAGAGAGTGTTTTATCTGCATGTATATATGTGTGCCACATGAATGCCTGATGTCCGTGAAGGCCAGAAGAAAGCAAGCGCTTTAACAGCTGAGCTATCTTTCCAGCCCCTGATTCCATGTTTTGTTTTGGAAACAGTCTTGCTATGTAGTTCTGGCTAGCCTAAAACTCCGAATTCTCCTGCCTCAACCTCCTGAGTACTGGGATTATAGCTATTTGCCAAGATACTTGGCTTTGACTCTATATGTTTTTGACAAGGTCCTATTGGACTTTAGTTTCTGTCTCCTTTTTTAAAAGATTCATTCTGAGAATCTTGCTTTAAACCTAGCTGTGGTCTACTTGATTCTTATACCTTTGCCTTAGTCACACTGCCCTCCCCGACTTTTTTAAAGGTTTTCTTGTAGCTTGAACTGGGCTTGACCTTGCTGTGTAGTTGAAGATGACTTTGAACTTTGAACTTTGATCTTTATGCCCCCACCTGTCAAGTGCTCGGATTACAGGTGTGTGCTTCCATACCTGGCTCAAGTCACTCTGACTTTGCTAGCCTTGTGCATACTGTGTCTCTAAGGGCTGCCAAGCGGTCCTTACTGGGGCCAGTTTCTCTGACTAGAATAGTTATGCCAGCCCACATGTAATTAATAGATCTAGAAAGCAGTTTCTGCCTTGGCTGAGTTAAGTTCTGCCATTTTAGACCCTGGGTTCTATCAAGGTTCCACTTATATTAATTCCTCCTCCGTTAAGAACCTTGCTGGTCTTTAAGGATTTACTGCTGCTTCCTGAGGAAGCAAGGAAGTTTCTGTGACAGTTTGAGACCCTTAGGCCTGTCTCATCAGCATGGCCTCAGCCCAACTAGGATTAGGTAGGAGCAGTGGAGGGTTATAGTGTGCTTTGGACATAGCCTTTATCTAACCGATAAGTTCTTCATCTTTCCTTCTTATACATATGCCACATGTTTTAGCATCTTCAGGATGGCGTTTACTGGGCCATTCTGATGATTTTCTGTCAGGGAGTAAGATGCACCGCCTCTGAACCATTGGCAAAGGGTGTCAGAATGGACAATGGTTTGTGATTGGTTAAATGTAGTTTGAGGAATAGTCTTGAAAAAGACTTGGCAACAACCCTTTGAATAATTGCTTCTTGGCTCTTGTGTTGAGATAGACAGGTCCTTGACAAGAATTTTACATGGTCTTAACTCTGGAAGATACTAGTGTATCAGTTAGTTTTCTTGAAGCAGACCATGGGAATGTCTTGAATGTGGATTGTAGTTCTAAGAAGTCTGCAGATGGGGCTAGTCATTTTGTTAATTTAGCCTGTTAAACTTCTTTACATGGAGAAACCAAATGTAAAGGAGATGCAGACATTAGGGAGAAACCCTGGAGCCTTGTTTTCCTCTTTCTTATTTTCTGTAACTGGACCATTAGGTGAATGGGAAGAAGTACTGTTTAGTGAATAAATTCCAGATGTAGCTTTGGTTTGTGTGTCCTCTAGTCCTTTATTCAGATTTATAGCAGACAACTCAGAGTAGAATACAGACTGATGCTTTAGGGCCGAGTTGCCTTACAATGAGATGCCTTGTACTGAGCAGGAGATACAGTAATTTATAGCCTGTCATCTCAAGAGTCTGGAGATGGCTTTGCTTTGGCATAGCTTTGTTGAAACAGACTGTGTGGCATTAGGAGAGAACGCAGCTAGCTGCACCCAATCCACAGCTTTTAGGTGCTAAGCGAGGAGGTCATGTCAAGGTGACAGGAAGACTCTGGGACTCAATCTTCTACCCGAAAGAGAGAATAATGACCTTCTGAGTTGGCCTTTTTTCATTTCCCATTGATTTTGAGAAATAAATTCCTTCTTTCCTAACTAGCTGGACAATTTAATAAATAGTCTGTATTCCCGAGAGAGATTATTCTTATAACCATCAGACCCAATTAGGTGAAAACCCCTTGGTCTTACAAAGGGGCTAATAGAAATTCTTCTAAAAGCAATAATTTCCATGCTGCTAGTCAGGCAGTTCTGGAGAACTTACCTGAATCTCTTGGGTTATTTTAACAACAAAAATCCAAGTTAGGTTTTCTTTGCTGACAGATAACAGGGAGAGTGTGAACACTGACATCCTGGAAGACTCTTTCCATTGCGTTAGGATCAAGTGTTGGCTCTCCTTTCCTAGCCCTTTCACCCGTGCTGCTTACTGGACACAAACCAGACAAATCTGCAGCACTTCTCTCCCTGCTCACTTTCATTCAAAGAAGTGTCGAGCCGGGCAGTGGTGGCGCACGCCTGTAATCCCAGCACTTGGGAGGCAGAACCAGGCAGATCTCTGTGAGTTTGAGGCCAGCCTGGGCTACCAAGTGAGTTCCAGGAAAAGCACAAAGGTACACAGGGAAACCCTGTCTTGAAAAACCAAAACAAACAAACAAACAAACAAACAAACCAAAAAACCAAAAACAAAAGTGTCTTGTGCAAAAACCTGCTTCATTGCCTTAAATTTAGTATTTGTTAAGTTATTACATCTAAACCTAGCATTGTGCTGTTGTTGTATCCCTGTCAATTATTTCATTCTATGTTCATGGAGCACCAGCAGTGTTCCTAGTACTGTGCTGGGTACTTTGAGATAACAAAACAAACAAACATGTCCTTGCTCAGTCTACTAAGAGAACATCAGAAGGTATAATATGAGCTGTACCAGCCTTGCCACGTAATTTATATTTTTGTTCTGAAGCCGTTGGGGAGCCTTGAGTATTTTAAGAGAAGAGAGCCATGATCCTCTTGTGGTTTAGAAAGATTAGTGGTACAAGAGATGTTACCCAGGGCTAAGTGGGTGAGACCGGAGGCAGTGGCACTTCCGGCAACAGATACTGATGGAGCTCCTTACGAGGTGTCAGACACAGGTCTAGATACTGGGAAGTGAATCTACCCTTGGAGGAGAGGTGTGGCGATTGGAAAGACAGATCCACAAAAATAAATGGTACTTTTCAGTTGATGATAAATAGTTTGAAGCTAATAAATAGAGCTATGAGAGTTAGAACATTTGGGTCTTAGGGTGATCAGCAAAGGACTCTCTGAAGAGTGAGCTAAGAAGCTCCGAGAAAGAGGGTGATGATGGGAGAATAGCAGTCAAGGGACCCTGCCCAAATGGATGTGGCACAGTGTGTAAGCTATGAAAGTCAGGGTGGCTGGTGCATAGCGGAACGTAGAGGAGCAGTTGGTGGTCAGATGAGGTTGGAGAGCTTCCTCGGCCATGGGAAGGAGTTTGGGTTACTTTCAGTGGAGCAACAAGCACTGTAGTTAATTAAGTTAGGATCAGCAAACTAGTCCATTTGACCCATCTGGCCTGTGTCTATATTTCTGTCAGTTAGCTGTATTGGGACAGTCATACTCTGGCTTATGTATTATATGTGGTTGTTCTTACATTACTAGAGCAGAATTGAATAGTTGTGACAGAGAAAGTAGGACCCAGAAGCCTACACTATTTACCATTTGATCTTTGTAGAAAAAGTTTGTTCACCCCATGCTGTAACAATTTAACTTAAATTTTGAGGATATATTATGAGTGCAGTGTAAAGAATAAGTGGTAGGCTGGGTGGCGGTGGTGTGCGCCTTTAATCCCAGCACTCAGGAGGCAGAGGCAGGCGGATCTCTGTGAGTTCGAGGCCAACCTGGTCTACAGAGCAAGATCCAGGACAGACACCAAAACTACATGGAGAAACCCTGTCTCGAAAAGAAAAGAAAAGGAAAGGAAAGGAAAAAGGAAAGGGAAGGGAAGGGAAGGGAAGGGAAGGGAAGGGAAGGGAAGGGAAGGGAAGGGAAGGGAAGGAAAAGGATGAGTGGTAGAAGACAAGAGCATATCTGAGTAGTGTGAGTGAGAAATAATTAGATGTGACAACACCAGGAAGCAGGCATCATGCTACTTTTATTCTGTTTAAAAGCACCTGAATATGTGGGCATGGTGGTACACACCTGTAGTACTTGCACTTGAGAGGCCAAAGCAAGAGAATTATATTGTATTGGGGCCCAGCCTGAGCCACATAACTAAACCTTATACCTTCCCCATCCCCAAAGCAGCAGCTGTGATCTGTACTCATTAAAGGCTGTTGAATGAACCAGGAAGTATCAAAATAAGGAGGTGTTACTGAAAATACTGGGGAAGTGAGGCTTCGAGGGGTATTTTGAGGAGGTGAAAACTCAGTACAGTTATTTTTGGCTAGTTGAATAGAAATAAGGGTGAGGTATCATTTCCAAAGGCTAGGCTGTGGATGGGAGATTGGAATTTGAGGCCCCTAGATTTCCCTCAAACTTGTTCTGCTTTCCTGTGCTTTTCTTTCTCTGATTCTATATTTTCAGACCTGTAACCAGCTTTCTCTTTTTGTCCTTTACTCCTTTTTAAACAATTCGTTATAAGTTTGAAGTTGTTGGGGAGATGGCAAACATAGAGAGTAGGATGCTGTTCACTTTCTGGATCACAGGTTGAGAAGTATGGAAGAACCATTTACTGAGGAAGGGAAAGGACAGATAAAATCTGTGTTTTGCCAAGGGAAAGAAATTCCTCTTTGGCCATGGGATATACAGCTTGAGGCATCCAAAAGAGAGATGGGAAACAGGCCTGGAGTATAGTAGCTTTAGTTCTAGACTGATGATGACAGGAATTCCAGGGTCATCAGCTAATGTGGGCTCTTTAAAGGAGTGCATGGGACAGAGAAGGCAAGGACAAGTATCACAGGCCATCTTTGACTACTGAATATCTTTCTATATTCTGTTAGGCCCCAGTGAAGACTTGCTTGCTTATGATGACATGTGTACTTTCTCTCTCTCTCTCGCTCTCTCTCTCTCTCTCTCTCTCTTTCAATTTATAGTGTGTGTGTGTGTGTGTGTGTGTGTGTGTGCGCGCGCATGCACACATTATGGAGTCCAGAAGAGGGCACTGTATTCCCTGGAGCTGGAGTTATAGCTGCTAGACATGGGTGCTGGGAACTCAACTAGGGTCCTCTAAAAGCAGCAAGCTCTCTCAACTGCTGAGCCATTTCTTCAGCCTCTGATACTTCCACTAAAACAACATGGCGGGCAACTCTTGGACTTCTTTCTTGAACTCTTGCTGACAGCGGAACATCTGTGGTCTCGTAACTCTGCATTTGGTTCATGGCTGCCTTCATCTATGCCTAGGTAGGAGGGTCTAGTTGTCTTTGGTGCCAGAATGAGAATTCTCTGACACTAGTCTTAGACAGACAATCTTATTCATTTTTATGACATTTCTCTTAACCTATAAGGCTGGATAAAACTTTAAACAGATTCTTTTTCTTTTTTTTTTCTTTTTCTTTTCTTCTTTTTCTTTTTTCTTCTGGTCTGAGGAAGAGGAACCATGGAAACAACTCAAAATCACACTTGTGTTGAAAGTAGCCTTAAGATAGATGTCATCATAAACTTGGATATAAATCTCTTTGAAAGTCCATTGTGAAAACCCAAGAATAAAATGAGAGCTGCAAAGGGAACAGAGAAGGAGCGCGCTCTCCCCTGTTCTCCCAACCCCCTTAATTTCCTTTGTCCTGGGGATTGAATCTAGGGCTTCATACGTGCTAGGCAGCGTTTTACTACCAAGCTATACTTGCAGCACCCGCTCCTCTTCACCACTGGGGTAGAGAACCATATATGTTTTATGGTAAACAATCAAGTCATAGTCTAGCTATTTATTTCTTTGACAGAAATGACCCTTGTCCTGAAATTAGTGGTTTCTGTTAGACACAGATGTGCTTCATCATCTGGTCTCAGGATAGTAGAGACCATCTCCTCCCTCCTCCATCCCCATCTCCTCAAGTGAATTAAGTAGTAAAGGTAAATTAAAAATTTGGAATTTGAAAGTTTTTTTTGGGGGGAGCAAGTCAAGAAATACTATTTTCTACCATGTTCTAATCCACTGTGCAGGTCCCCTATCCTGGTTTCTTACCTTTCTGTCCAGTATCAATTTATATAAAAATAAGAGTCAATCTATGCTCTTATTTCTCCTCTGTTTTACACAAATGGTAGTACAGCATATAATCTGTGTAATACAATTCTAGGGCTCTGATGGGTGAGGTGTCCTGTTTATTATAGACAACAAATAGGGTTGTTCTCATTTGTGTGCTTTTGTGGAGTGGATGCCTTTGGTTTTGGCCATTATGTCCTGGGGATCTTTCTGTGTTGGTAGAGATAAGGTGGTCATGTATCATGTTTTTATCGAGTTGTATAATATTCCACTGTATGGATGGCAGTCACTTCAGTCATTTCTGGTGATTGCTGTTATAAGCAATGGCTTAGTGAATAAAGACAGCATTTAAAAGGTTTTCATGGTGCTGTGTGTGTAGCTTTAAGTAAGATTATTAAGTCTTCATTCTTAGAATGCTGGTTGGTTTTATTTATTGCTAAATTCCCAATTACTGATATTCACCAGTGAAACATTGAGAATGAGACAAACATCCCTTCAGAACTCAAGAATCACTAGAATGACTGCTCCATGGAGGCGTACTGGGCTATCTTGGCTTATTTTAATAATAAAACCTTCGGAAATTTTAATAATGAGGCCTACTTAAGGCCCTTTGCTCAATAAGACTGAATCACTGATCACTGTGATTACTGCCATGGCAGCTGTAGAGCAATTTAACAGGGTGATAGTGAATAAGACAAATTATACTTCAGATTCTTAATGGATTGATATGCAGGAGCATGCAAGGCAAGATGGGGTTGGGGAAGGAGTACCTTTGAGTTTCAGCACATAGCTATAAAATAGGGAACGAGGTCACTGTAGCCATTACTACTCAGAATTAGTCATCCTGTACCAAACTCTAGAGCTCTGATGGGTAAAGTGGCCTGTTTATTATAGACAACAAATTGGGCTAATTCTCTTGTTTGTGTGCCTCGTGGAGTGGGTGGCAATGCTAGGTTACTTACTAATTGTTTTCTTTAGAATACTCCCCTTTCTACTGCACAGTAAGTTTTTGATGGGGAGAGAGAGGCAGACTAATAGCTCCTGGCCAGGGGAGTATCGGTTTATGCCATGCCAATGATTGAAAAGAGCATATTGGGAAAATAACTGTGGGGTGCTAAATGTTTCACTCTTGTTTACAAGGCAATATAAAGTATCCCTGTGTTGGGAGTTGGGGAGAGGTGGGTCAGTGAAGTAACTATGGCACTTTGTGTGTTTCTGGATTTGTGTTTAGGGGAGAATAGTGAGGATATGGATCATATGGGAGGTTGAGGGCAGGCTTTGAATGGATCCAAGAAAGATAATCCAGGTGACTTGGCTGCAGTTCAACCATTATGGATCTTTCTTGGCACCTGGTCATATTGCGGATGCCTTAACAATCTTGAGGTATTACTGATCTTGACTGATCTTGTACCTTCATTCTGTGTAAAGAACACTTAACACACATGATCTTGTTCTCCATGGAAACCCTTGGAGATGAAGAGCAGGAGAACAGTGCTTTTCTTGTTTAGTATTCAGCCTTCTGTCTTCATTAACAATGTTGTCTTAAAATGCCATTGGAGTAAGAGTAGTGTGTGTTGATATAGAAGCAAGCTAATGTCTTGAAGTGTTTAACACCTTTTTGGAAAAAGAAACAGGTACACTAATGAGCAAGACCTGTAGCTCACTCCTTATATCTGGGCAAAGTTTTGTGCTGACAGAGATGCTTTAGAGACAGTGTAGTCTGAGAATTCTGTAAAAATCCTACTCTGTTCCTTGACCAAGTTATCTGACCTCTGATTTATAGCTATTTTATCTGTAAAATAAGGCGAATAACAGCTACCATGCAGTGTTTTTAAATTAGTAAATGATATAATGGGTACAAAGTTGGGTTTTTGTCAAAGATAACTGCTTCGGTTATTAGCAGCAGAGTCTTCTAAAAGGTCTTGTTTATAGGTTTGAGGAGCAAGAGGTGCTAGGAGATTGGTGCTTCTGGCAGTATATCAAGGAGTGTATCTGCCTGTAGGGGAGGGAAGCATATTGACAGTATTGGAGGAAGGTGTTGGTTACCATAGCTACTTGGGAATCCATTTGAAGAAATAGTTGTGTGACTGGAGGTTATCTCACTGTAAGAGACTGAATGATGGAGGAGAAAGAAAGATGAAAGAAACAAAGAATCCTTGTCAAGAATTAAATCTTGCTTGTTCTGTGTCTGCAGGAAATACTGTTAGACATGCTGTAGAGAAAGCTTCAAGTGTGAGTCACAGTGCTGTAGGCCTTCTGGGGTAATAATGGGTGGTTGTAGTGTAGGGTAAATATGATGCAGCCTGTTTACAGTTTTTGTTTATATATGTTACCTAGGTTAAAAAAATAAATGTACAATGTTACTTCAGTGAACTGAAATTCTCCGGTTATCCGAAAGCCTGGCATTCTACAGTCACACATTTTCCCTGCAGTTGTTTCTTTTCTAGGGTTTTCGTTTCCAGGAGCACTATTGTGGAGTGCACTTTAATCATTTGCTTTGTTCCTAAATTAAGTGGCATGATGAATACAGATGTCTTCTCTTGATTGGGCAATTCAGATATATTTTCTTTCTGAAAAAGCTCTCTCTGTTATTTATTTATTTTGTAATTGCAACTTCAACTTTGTCCAGAAACAGGAATGGACAAAATGAAACATTTTCAACAGTATGGTTCTATTAATAGATTTTCTGTTTAAGTTTCCTCGGGCTTCCAGTACTCACATCTACAACTTGATATCCCTTTGAAGTTAGTAGTGGCTGTGTGGCTTATTCTGAATAGCAAAATAGAGTTACATTTAACACTGCTAAGCAGAAGCAATTTCCAGGATGAAACAGCTCAGTGTTTTCGTGCCTTGGTATTGTGAATATTTGTGTCCAGATCGAGCCTCTGTTAGTCTGGATCTTTAAACTATAATGATGAACAGAGTCCCTACTCTTCATCCTTGTTGGACAGATAAACATAAACAAGAAATGCGTTTTTGTTGTATTAAGCCACTGAAATTTAAGGGATCCCTGCAGTAGAACCCTTCATATCCTGATTATTTTAGCAGACACTTCACATTTACTGAGTTAGCATCTTATTAGGTTTCTCAGTTGTTGTGATAAATACTATGGACAAAAGTAACCTGAGTAAGAAAAGGTGTGTTTGGTATATGCATCCAGATTAGAGCTGATCACTGAGGGAAGTCAGGGGAGAAACTCAAGCAAGAGCAGAGGTGGAACCATAGAGAAATGCTGCTTATTGGCTTGCTTCCTATGGCTTGTTCAACTTGCTTTCTTATACCACCTAAGACCAGATGCCCAGAGATGGCACAATTCATAGCAGGCTGGGCCTTTCATATCAATCATTAATCAAGAAAATGCTCATACAAACTCTCCTACAGACAATCAGATGGAGGCAGTCCTTCAATTAAGATTCCCTCTTCCCAGGTGACTGGAGCTTGCGTAAACTCCAAATTAGCACAGTTGGGTTGGAGAATGTTATAGTGAATGAGACCAATGGGGTGTCCACCTTCATGGAGCTTACTTTCTTTAAGAAAGATAGGCAACAGATAAGGACAAAAAATAAGGCGGGCAGTGGTGTCACACATCTTTAATCCCAGCACTTGGGAGGCAGAGGCAGGCAGATCTATGTGAGTTGGAGGCCAGCCAGGGCTACAGAGAGAAACCTTGTCTCGAAAACCAATTTAAAATAAAAAAAAGAACAAAAAAATAATTGCAGATTGAGAAAATAGCTATGAAAGAAAATAATAAACAAGGCTATTGTGATAGGTAAATCTCAGAAAAGCAAAGAGGAAGAAAATGGGATCCTTCAAGATCTTTGTTAACATTTTAATATTTCTCTACATGTGTTAATATTTTTGAGTGTTTCTAGAGTAGTTTCTTGTGCCACAGAAAGGAGAAAAATTGAAAATTAGAGAGACTTACTTGATACCATTGTGCCAAAAGGAAGTAGCTAATGTACTCCAAAATAAATGACATCCAATAATATTAGTTTGCTTTGTAGTCTTTGAAAACTCATTAGTATCCCACTGGATTAAATTGGAGATGAAATCTGAGCTTTGTTGATCTGCTGTTAAGCCCCTCCCAAGGGTACCCATCTTCCCAATTACAGTGTTGAGATATCTGCTGGCTTAGCAGAGGTGCTCCAGGTTAGTTGTGTTAACCAGACTCTTATAATGGGGATAACTGGAATGGAAATTGATACATAATTCATTTATTTTGTCTAATATGATTTTGGAAGTAGATTTATAAAAGCGTTGATTGGTTATTGTTTTTCTGGAAGAAGTATTGGGCTGGGTTTGCTTGTTGAAGAACATGACATTTCTAGTTGTTGATTGATTTTGCATGACTGTGAGAGATCTCTTGTTATAAGAGCAGACAACACCTATTCTGCCTTGATGGGGCCAAGTGAGAAAAGTAGTGACTGGGAATTGTAATGAGGGACGGAGAACTTCAGTGCTACAAGGAGGAGGCAACTTTTCCACAAACTTTAGGCAGTAGGAAAGTATGGACTGCATGCACAATTGTCTGTTCAGTTTCAGAATCTTTTTGCAGCTTCAGTGAAAGGGAATCTAGAAAGTTGGGTGGAGTTTTTTCCTTATTACTCTGGGTAGTCTTCTAGTCATCCCTGGAGGAAGATGGAGAACGTATAAATCATAAACCAGACATTTTTCTTCTGTCCTGAATATTTTAATCATTTCATAGAGGCCCATGCTCTGAAAATTTTGATGTGGATGAAACTCCAGGCAAGTAGGGAAAAGTGTGTAAAAGTATGAACTCCCCAGCACATACACACATCCTTGAAATATATGGGTTTATTAATACATTACCTGTTTATTGCCCATGCTAGAACAGATGCCAACAGTTTAATGATATGTATGGCAAGTCCCTTGTTAGATCTGTTCAGAAATGCTAAAACAAGTTGTGAGAATGAGAGCTTAGAAGATGCATGATCATGTTACATAGAGGCTTGTGCATAATTCAGCAGGGTTTAATATTTTTCCATGGTGGAAGTAAAAATTGAACTGTTTGGCATATAATGAATGCAAGTTATGCCCCCATTTGGGGATGAAGGTTGGTCACGGGGAATATGAGGAAGGGTAGAAAAATAGGACACTTTATATTTCTTCTAACCAAATATATGGAATCCTTCAGCATTCTACCTCTACAAAAGAGTAAATTGGAGATTTAAAGGTGTTTGTTTTGAATGCACATTATTAATAGCTTTAGGCTTGAGAAGCACTTGGAAAATTGGTCCTATATTGATAGAATATTCAGAGATAATGCTGGGCTAGAAATACAACCCAGCTGGTAGAGTGCTTGCCTTGTATGCATGGAGCAATGGGTTCAATACCCTGTACCACATAAACTGGGCATAGTGGTACAGGCCTATAATCTTAGTACTCAAGAGGATATGTAGGAAGTTTGAGGCTAGCCTGGCCTTATGAACCCTTCCTCAAAAGATAAAAGTAGGACTGGGGAGAAGGTCCAGTGGGAAAAACACTTGCTGCGCAAATTTGAGGAGCTAAGGTTTAATCCCCGGAACCGACAAAATCTAGGGGCAGTAACATGTGCCTGTGATACCAGTGTTCCTACACAGATGGAAGGTGGAGGCCCAAGAATATCCAAAAACTCTTGGGCTGGTCAGGCTGGTGTACAATCCAAAGAGGGAAGCAACAAAAAAGACCCTGTCTTGGGCAAGGTAGATGATAAGGACTAACATCCAAAGTTGTCTTCTGACATCCACACACCTACCCACATTCCTATAGACCAACACTTACACATATGAAATGAACATGTACCCCCCCCCACGTGCACATACAAATAAATAAATAGAACTAAAAATATATACACATATTTATAGACACCCTCCAAAGACTTCATTCTGCGAATGTACTTACATTTATATTCATCACAGCATTGAGAATAGAGAAGAAATTTTGCAATAACTATCAAAATGGAAATAATTGCACATACAGAAGCACAGCCATTTGAATACTGTGTAGCTAGAGAAAGAGGCAGATTCATAATGTACTACTTGAAAAAGTTCCCATGATACACTGTGCAATTAAAAAAAGCACAAGGAGGGGAATAGATACAGATGCTTGTATATTCCTATTCTAGATACATTTAAGACATATAAAAAATTGTACCACTTGTCCTCAGGATTCAGACCTTTGGGACAGAGTGAGGATAGGAGGAACCATCCCTTTCATTGTTTACTATTTTGCATTATTTTCAAAGTATTTTCCCAGGTGAATGAATGCTGTGCCTGTTTAGGAAAATCTAAGACAAAGATGAGAGAAGCCTAATCTCTACTAGTGTGCATAGTGATTCTTTTGTTTTTGCTGCTGTATTTTTGAGTCAGGTTCTCTCTCTTTGCCCAAGGTGATAGGGAACTCACTGTATAGCTTAGATTGACCTTGAACTTGTAACTGCCCTCCTATCTCTGCCTTCTAAGCACTGGGATTACAGCCTGGCTCCCATAGTGATTCTTAGTGTAGATGCCGTTGGCATGTTGGATGTGTGAGAGTGTCCACATATCATAAGACATTACATTTCTATCCTTTGATACTAAATGCTGGTAGTGCTTTTTCAGTCATTGTGGCAAGCAAAAAATACCCTTGTAGATTTCCAAACCTACCAGGGGTTTAGGCTATGGTGGTACTGTTTGAGTTTAAAGTAGTCTAACTTCTCTTTAGGGGAGCCCTTCTATTGTCCCACAGTGTTGTTAACATTTTGGGAAGCTGGGGGCTTTTATTTACATGGAAAAAAAGTCAGTGAACGTCTTTCTATACCTGATTTTCAGTCAGTAATGTAGTACATTGACCCGAACCAGTGACTGACTAAGGATGTAGATTGCATCTTGATGGGGGGAAGTGTGGTGCTTGGACTCTGGTAACAGAGAGTAAAAATTTAGCAAGTAGGATTTTTTCCCTTCCTTAAAGTCATGGAAGATTGATTGGTCAATTTCTCTATGGTGTGTCGCCTCTTCCCACCCCTAAACCACTAACAGAAACCATCCTACTGCATTATTCTTTGCCAACAGATTTTTTTTCCAAGCTGGAAGGAACAGCGGCTTCTACTAGAAATTGGCATCTGCCTCTTGCCTCTCTGTAGTGTTGTTTCCTTTGTGTCCAGGCTGTGTAACACTGAATTCACATTAGAAAGCTATCTCCTGAGACTCGTGGAAAGAATCATTAAGACTCTAGTCTTCCAGGAGGCTATAAAGAAATGAGCGGAGATTTCCTCATGTGAGAGCAAGTGGTCTGTCCTGCCTGATTGGTGGTGGCCAAGAGCCCTTTGTGAAACAGGAGGCAAGCTACTGAGACACAGTAAACCTTGGCCTTCAGCATTGTCTTCCCAGGCTTTATGGGTCTGACACAGCCAAGGATAAAAATCACCCAAGTAGAAATCTTTCTGAGCAGTCATCAGAAATAAGGAATCTTGGAGCACTTTCTTGTGCAGTGAGTGCACCTAACCACCAGATGCCAACCCTAAGTTTCTCTAGCTTAAGTGTACACACTGAAGCATAGGAAAATGCATGCCCTTTCCCAGTCTCCCAGATTTTCTTTACTTTTTCTGTTATTTCCTTTTGATTTTTTCTTTCTTAAAAAATAAAAATAAGTGGAGCTTTTCTTTATTTTTTTTCATCTCCCCATTTCCTTCCCTAAAACATTGTCTGGAAGAAGTGCTGATCTTATTTTACATTTGTGTGTGTGTGTGTGTGTGTGTGTGTGTGTGTGTGTGTGTGTGTGTGTGTTCCCGCTGGTTTTAAAGTAACATTAAAACAATATTTTTATTAATTATTCAAGAGTTCCATACAATGATTTTGCTCATATTCAATCCCAGTTCCTCCCCTTATCTCCTCTCAAGTCTACCTCTACCTCCTTACCACTCCCAACTTCATATCGTCCTTTTTTCTAAAAAAAGATTTCATTTGTTTATTATGTGTACAGTGAGTGCTTAGCCTGCAGGCTAGAAGGGGGCACCAGATCTCTTATTGTAGATGGTTGTGAGCCACCATGTGGGTGCTGGGAATTGAACTCAGAACCTCTGGAAGAACAGCCAATGCTCTTAACCTCTGAGCCATCTCTCCAGCCCTCATATCATCCTTTTTAAAAATATCTAATCCATCATCTCCAATTTGTGCTGCCCATGTAGTTTAGCATGTGAAGCCATCCACTGGAGCTTAGTCAACCGACCAGCCACTCCCTTAAAGAAAACTGACTCTCCCTCCCCCTGAAGCCAGCAACTGTCCAAAGCTCTTCAGGCTCCTTCTCGATCCATGCTTAGAATGTTGACTGGCTGGATCCTGTGTAGGCATCCATAGCTGCTGTGAGTTCATGTGTTAAAATAACATTTCATTGCCTTTATAGTTAGACAAGTGACATGATTGTCATAGACAATTGGATGCAAAAAAAAAAAAAAAGCAAATACAAAAAAAGCAAAATGAAGAAAATACTCATTAAGAAAGACAATGCCCGCCTTTTCTCAGCCATTATTTTTTTTCTGCATCTTTGTTCACTTTTCACATCTTACTGTAGCTGAGGGTTAGCAGATGATAGAGGACCCTGACCTCACCTTTACAAAGACACTGAAATGAAACAGGATCTCCTGGGCTTTGCTCTGAAGCTTTGCAGACTGGGAAAGGTCCTGATAGCTCTCTGGAAGAGTTTAGGAGAGCAGTCCTTGGGAGGAAGGAACTGGTTGGGGGAGGTGTGCCAGTGACCTCTGTTGAACTCCTTTCCTTCTGCCAGGCTTACTGGGTGGCCCTTTTTATTTTCTACCAGAATTCAGGCTCTGTCACCTTGGCTCTCTTTTGTGTGCCCCCCCCCCCCACCAAGTAGAACATCTTTGTTGTGAAATGCTGACTGTATTTCAAATTAGTGTTGGGATCCAAAGAGAATATCTCTTCTTGAGGGGTTTAGATTTCTGCTATTGGCCAATTCCTGGAAGATACAGGTAGGACAAGTGGCACAAAGATCTGATATCACTTCAGTTCCAACCTCTGTATCTCCTTTGCAGGACAGCAAGAGAAATGACAAGGCTTGATAATGATAATAATAATAATGATAAAAATAATAATAATAAACATTTAAAAAATAATAAACATGGTTTCTAGGGGAGCTTTTTATTTCCATAAAAATCTTTGTGTGGGTTTCACTGCATTGAGAATTGAAAATCTGTGAATCTTTCTGATTAGTATTCTTTCTCCCCACCCCCCTCCCTCCCTCCCAGTGTCTCTCCTTTCTTCCCTCCCTCTTGACAACATCTCTGGTACTCCTTGGCTGAAAGTCTGCTGTGTGAACCAGGATGACTCCATACTTATAGTAGTTTTCAATCTTGAGTACTTTGATTACAGGTGTATGTCACCTTGCCTGGCCAGGATATCTCTCCTTTTTTTTTTTTCTTTTTTTAGTGTCTGAAATGTGTTTCTAGAATTCTGGATTAAAGGCATGTACCAACATACTTTCTGTAAGAAGTGCTTTTATTTCTAACTCTTCTCCCGAAATGTCTATGCTTTTCAGAAGGTGATAAGAAATAAATGAAGAGATTTATTATTGACTATAGTGTTTTTTAAAAATTGCAGTGAATAACTTTCCATTGTGGATTATAATCTCTCAAAGAATTTGATGTAAGGATTTTTCACTCTTCCTGCCAGATGTCCCATGAAGAAGCATGTATTTCTTAGCTTTGTAAGCAGCCATCTGGTTCCTCTCTCTGCCTCTGTCTTGGCTTCTAAATCTTCTTTTTTTGTCTATTTTCTGACCCTGGGATGGCAAATGGGTCTGAAAAGTTGTTTAGAATAACTTTGGGGGTAGGTACAGGTTCCTAATATAGCTCTGCAATGTAGAACCGATACTGAGTTTTCCAAGAAGTCTCTTCCAGATGTATGAACAGGAGCCCGCTGCAATTTTCTAGATGTGTTTCTGACTCATTGTGTTTGGTCTTACTCATGGGCACAGTAGTAAGTACTTAATAAAGATTTGTTGGGTTGAAGTGACTTGAGTAAAATGTGATTTGGATGTAATTTTATATTCATATAAAGTCTGTTCCCATCTGAGTTACTTTTCAAATTATATACTGCTATTCTGAAAATTGTCATTTCCTAAATTTTCTATTTTCCTTTTTACCCACTTGCTTCTGTTGTTCCAGTTTAGGCATACATAAAGTATGACCAGGTGGTGTGTAGAAATAACTTTTGAGTTAAATTGTTCACTTAGAGGAAGGTGGGAGAAATGGATAAAATCACCGGGTTTGGGGGTGGGGTGGGGTAGGGTGGGGTGGGGTCTGGGCTGTAGGGGCAGAAAGTGGAAATTTTGGTAATGCATAAATACAGAAGTTACAGGCTGGCTGTTTTTTTTGGGGGGGTTGGGGATTAAACCTAGGGCCTTACATACTAAGCAGGCACTATACAATGGTCTGTATCTCCACCCAACCCCCACCTCTGCATTGGCTTACATTTCTGTTTGCTTTGTAGAAACAACCATTTGTAGTAGCATAGTGAGTGCAGGCTGCAGCCTCCTTAGCACTGCCTGTGGGTGTGGAGTACTCTATCTTTGGGGGTGTCCCAGTGCCCTCTAGGCATATAATCATGTTCCCCCTTCCCCCACCGTCTGCCCTTTCACACTTGGCACTTGATTTCCCATGTCCATTCCTGACACCCCTGCCCCCATAAAAGTGCAGCAGAAAAGCCATTAGCTTCCTGTCTGCCCTGCTTTTAATCATCTTCCAAGGGCAGCAGCGAGTGCAATCCTAGCCCCCTTGTATGTGGGTGTCAGACTGAGCATTTAACTTCTCCTTCTTTATGAAAGTGCACATTAGCCATTCATAGACTTAATCTCCTAATGATTTGTGTGTGTTGGTAAAAAGGAAAAGCTATCATCCCTGACTGGTATACTCAGATGTTCCCTTTGGTACATTGATGGCAGGATTTCAAAAGAGAAGGACCATTTAATTTAATTTTGCAGATGGCAGGAGGTGCTGCAGGAAAGCTTGGTCACAATATGTCCCCTCCTAGGAGAGTAGCTTCAGGAAATTCAAGTTGCTGGAGGGATTTAGATGTGAGAAATTTAACCCTCTGGCTTCTTTCCATGCTCTTTTTTTTTTCTTTTTCTTCTTTAAATAAAATATGGATTGAGATGGAGGACAGCAGGAAAGTGGAGTGAAGAAATTATTGTTAGATTGAGTGACTGGTAGGAGATTGCTCTTTGTAATGATGCTGTTCTTGGACATATGGATTATAACTAGCTACAGATTAACTCATTTCCTCATTAATTATTTTATGGCTTCATCTTTCTTAAATTGCCCCCTAGAGGCCTGAAATTTTTTTTTTTTTTTTTTTTTTTTTTCTGTAGGCTGGAGACTACACTTGCTGTTTAAGGGATTAATCTACCTTTCTCCAGGGCACTAGCTCCTTTTAGGAACTCAAGAGAAGACAAATGAGAGTTTTTCTCTGAACTTTACTCTTTATTTTTAGGGGGCTGTCTTCCCACAGAGAAGAGAGCCCATGATTCTGATTCTGAGCACAGCACAGCTGAGTTTTTGCTGCTCAGTCCTGTGAAAGTGTCAGGATTAGAAATCCAAACTGTTGGTTTGTGGGCCAATAGACAGACTCAGGATCTTGGTACTTTTCATTCTGGCTTTTACACACATTTCATGTTTCAAACCTGGCCAGAGTGAGAAGAAATTGGTTTTCTTTATGTTTTAGAGTCCTGCTATTCTATAAGGAAGTCTGTTTTAAATAAGTGCATCTTTCTTCATAATCTTTCTAGATGGTATTGGACAAAATGTCTTCATAAAATTTCTGTTCCTCACGGGGAAATCAAGCTGGTATTCACTGGGAAGCTTCATCCCTACTGGCTGGCCTTCATAGTGCTAGAGGTGCTGTGTCTGCTACTGGAAGAGAAAAGGAATGACCGCTCTACCTGCGGTAAGCCTAGGGAACTACAGCAAAGACTGGCCTGTCAAGACATGCCCACTGGGGCAGTAGTGGATGAACATTACAGGAGTTCCCTGTACCTGGTTGAGTTTAAGGCCTGCCTGCCAATGAAGTACATATATGGCACCATTATTGGGGCCTTAGGTGGTGGGCGACTACAAGAAACTTTTCTGGACACAGCAGGGCAGCTACACACGTGAATTCATAGCAGTTGAGAGAGCATGTATATGACCTGTAGGGCTCAAGCCAGACACAAGTCCAGGTTGGAGAGGGGAAGTGGACATGAAGTCCTATCCTTGGCTAAGGAATACTTGGCAGTTTCGGTGAGTTTTGTAGTATAGGTCACATTTGTGCAGAGATTTGAAGGAAGTGAGAATTTACGCTTATGGGAAGAACATTCCAGGCAGAGGACAAACATCTTGTAGCAGATCCCTGAGGCTGAAGTGCACTTGGTGTGTTTGAAGACTTAACAAAAGTCAACTATAGCTAAGCAAAGTGATCTAGAGGAGAGGAGGGGGCAGTACTACAAGTTGATGTCATGAAGAGGTGAGGTGGGGATAAAGGTTTGTAGAGGACAGAGAAGGAAGTGACTGAACATGTCATGCCATGTTAGGACAGGCTTTATTTTGTAATCCCCTCTGGTTTTATCCCTGTGCTACCAAGTTTTACAGCTTTCCATTTCTACTATCTTCTAAACTCAGTAAGGACTCTTGTAAAGTGGATGGGGCAGAGTGGATGATTATAAGAGAGGATACAGAGAAATCTACACCAACTCCTTAACCTGGAACCTTCTCTATAAATTGGTAGGAGTCTTCCCACCCTCCTCCTTGGCACATACAAGAAGAAAACTACATAGCTTGCTTTAAACTCAACTTCTCCCTTTGTTCTACTTTAAGGCTCCAAATGTTTATGATTTTGGTATATTTGGCATTACTTTAGTCAATTTCTGAAGGTGTTTGCCAGTGTTGACCCTCTCATTTCAGAGAACATCCTGAAATGCTTTTTCTGTACTACCTGCCTGATACTTCTGATTCTGGAAATGAACTTCCTAACAGCAGCTCATTAAATCATCTTAAGTGAAAAGCATGTAGAAACTCATACACAAGAAGAAGTTGGCAGGTTGTACCCATTGTTTCTTTTTATTACTGCCACAACTTCAGAAGCATGAAGGAAGGATCCATCTGTTGGATAGTGTTTGATTTTATTGGGAGCAGCAGTTCTTGCTGGCATGATTGGACATTGTCCATATCTGGTCTGGTCTAATCCTCACCTTCTTACAAAGTCAAAAAGTGCTGTGGTTTTCTGAGTGAGGATTAGAGTGTTTTGTCTTGGATGGAGAGTTTGTCTTGGATCTTGGATCCAATTTTCGATTGGATCCAAGTGTTATATTTTGTTTTGAGATAGGGTCTTGATGGAGAGCCCTTGCTGACCTGGAACTCACTATGTAGACCAGGCTGGCCAGAAACTTGTAGCAAATCTCCTGCCTCTGGCTTCTCCTCCATTGCTAGGATTACAGGTGTGAGCCACATATCCAACTATTTGATTTTTTTTAAGAGCTGTTATTTTACTTATAAAAAATTTCCAAAGTGATTCTGAAACAGTGATCACAGCCCTGTATATAGCTCAGTTGACCAGAACTTTTCCATCTGTTGATTGTGACCCCCTTTGCAGGGTAGGTTATGAAGCTAGTTTCTTTGAAAACATGAATCAGTATTTTTTAAAGCATAGAAAGAATAAGAATGATTGTACACACATGCATGTGTTTTGTTTTGTGTGTGTACATGCTTATCATGAGTATGACATGTACTGCTCATTAGGGGGTTTGATTAGAAAGAGTTCAAAACATTGCCTCAGCTTGTCTAAAAGTTACATTTGCTTATTAGAAGACTAAGGAAGATAGAAGTGATTGCCTTCTAAGGAATATTAGTTACGTTTCTGACAACTATCAAAGCAATTTAAAGGAGGAAGGATTTATTTTGACTTATGGTTTCAAGGGATACAATCCATCATGGTGATAGGTAGCTCTATGGCAGTGGGAGCATGAGACCCCTCCCCCCCTTGCCATCTCAGTGGCTGACATTCAGTAGACTTTCTCCCCCTGCCCTTTGTTTTCAGTCTGGGGCCCCAGCTGATGGGATGGGGCTACCCACTCAGGCCAGGTGTGCCCTCCTGAGTTAATGCTCTCTGGAAACACCCTCACAAAGACACACCCAAAGATGTGCTGCACAATGCCTAGGTGTTTCTAAGGAAGTTGGGGAAATCACAGTTAACCATCACAGAATATAATGTTTGGTAAAATAAGAGTGAGCAGAACTTCAAACGACAGTTTTATTTAAAACAAAGAAGCTGGATTAGGTTTGCTGCTCTTCTGTGAAAGTGGACTGATAGTTAATATTATCAACTTGACTGGCTTTCAAATCCACTTGAAGACAGTCTTTATGAAGAAGTGTGAGGGTTATCTAGGTTGTTGGTCTTTAGGCATGCATGCCTATGAGGCATCATCCAGACTGGGTTACCTGAGGTGGGAAGATGTGCCCTCCATGAATGCACAGTTCTATGAGCTCTGGTCCTGGTCTCAGTGAAAAAGAAAGATTGTACTGAGCAGTCCTCCTCTTTGCTCCCTGACTCTGGATGCATCGTGGCAGCTACCTCACGCTAAGCCCTCCCTCCATTAAGTTGCTTTTTGTCAAGTGTTTGGTCACAGCAATGTGAAAAATAATTAAGATAGTGGATGATCCTGTGCCAGCCAGAACACTATGCTATCCAGGTCAACAGGAACTAAGCTTGTTGTTTCTCTTTGCACAAAGAATTGTGCAATTTCCAGTGGGAACGCCCCTCTGGAGGTGGGGAGGCAAGAAAAGGAGAGCGTAGAAAGGGCCAGATATACAGAAATCTTTATTTGTGAGTCTTTGCTAACCCAGGATTTGCACATAGTTAACTCTGAAGCTTTGTTAGAATCTTCCAAAGAGTCACTGCTGACGATAAGGAAGGAACTTGTTTTCATTTATTTCAGTTCAGCATATACTAGTTCTGTGCTATGTTCCTGGGGATGTGAAAATAAGACATGGTCATGGACTTGACATGCTCCTAGCTTAGCAGGGGAAACAAATATAAATTGCCAATTACCTTCCATTGTGCATGTCATAATAGAATTGTTCAAGATGCTACAGAGGCGAGCTCATAAATAAGAGGAATTATGCTGTAATTTTTTTTTCCCTGAAAAATGTGCCATTTAATAATGAAGAACTAGGGACTGAAGAGATGATGGCTCAGTGGTTAAGACTGAGGTTCAGCTCCTAACAATAACACCCATGTCAGGTAGATCATAGTTGCCTATAACTCCAGATATACATGTGGCGCAATACACATATGTAGGCACTCATATAAACATAGAATAAAAAAAAATCTTAACAAAAATAATTAAGAACCAGAATAGGGATTTCCTTTATACAGTTCAGGAAAGTTGAAAATGAAACTGAGATTTCTTGGGGACTTGGTTTTGTTTAGTCCTGTTGGGGTATTGTGCTGGTTTGTGTCTTTTACTCAAATTTATTCTGTTGTTTTGGTAAAAATTCAAATCAATTTTGACATAATTCTTGCCCAGAAAGTCTAGAGACAAATAAGATCATTTAAAGTAAATTTTCTTATAATGCCCTTTGAAAATATAAGCATATATTAGGGGCTTGAGAGTTTTTCTATGATGGAAACCATGGTACTCTGCTTTTATTTTCTCCTTGATCTTTAAAATCAACAGTAACTTTTTAAGACATGTGAAATCTTGACTAATTTTATCAACAGAAGTCACGTAATCTAACCAGGACTATAACTCCTGGCCTTCCAGTGCTAGCTAGTTGATTGACTTTTGTCAACTGCATTGGCTAAGCCTGGTTTATGCTATGTGAACAGACTGAATCCAGACTTAAGCTTTAATGCTTTGTATTTGGTTTTAATTTTATTTAGTTCAGTGTTTTTTATTCTTAGCTGACTTGCTCTGAATTATGTTCCTGCCTCAAGCACATTCTAAATATGCCCATCTATGGATTTGAACAGAGGGTGCCTCTCCCCATCCCCCAAGGTGTGAAAAAGTTAGGCAAAGCATTTTCTTGTCTTTTTCTGGTGGCTGAGTTAAAGTCCCTTCCACTTTCGTTGTTAAGGCATGTGGTTGAGACATAGCCTTTGGTGTAAAGGGGGTAGGCAGAAGAGAAATACCACAGATTCTCAGATGAGGGAAAAAAACCTAGGTCTAACTGGCCTGACTCATACAGTTTTCTTGCTGCTGCTATAATACCTAACTCATGGGACTGATCTGTTTGCAAGATTATATAGCGTGCGGTCATTTCTTGATAACCTTTGGTTTACTAGGCTCTGTGCTTTGGAGGGATTTTAGTTTATTTGGAAGATGCAGGTTGAAGAAAGTCATTAGAAGTAGACTGAAACCTTGACCTCTCCAAAACTAAAGTGGTTCATGCTTCTCTTGAGTTTGGGATCTCTGGAGGGAGTGTTTACCATCTTAGAAAGCAGTTTGCCTGTATAACTTCTTTATGTGATCTGTAACGGCTTGCCATTGCTCTTAGGAAGAGTTCTATGCTCATTCAGACTTTAGTATTGGCCAGCACTATGACCCCTGCCTTCCCTCAGTCTTCCTCCGTTCATCCTCCTACTTAAAGTTTGATGTTCCAGTTAGTTTACGTTTCTTTTATTATTTCAGTTCCTTTTATGTATCTTCTTGTCCTTTTCCTCTGGACCATTGAAATACATCCTTCCCACTGGCCTAGGGAACCTTCCCTATACTCTTTTTCTGGGTAATCCCAATCCTTGAAGTCTGGCTTCTGGAAGCTCTTCCTGAGTTTTAGACCAAGTAGGTGTGATTACAGCATCCTTCTTTTCCTGATAATGAGCTAACATGTTACAGCTCCTTCTTACAATCTGTCTTCTCTAGAAGACCAAGTTTCTTTGGAAGGCAGACTCAGGGAGTTAGATAAAATGAGGAAGACTTATACCGGTTGGCACTTCCTGGTGTTTAAAAATTTATAGACTCTTCTCAGGATGATATAATGTCATGATGTCCCTCAGGAACTTAAGTAAGTTTTATTACTTTTATAAACTGTAGTAAAGATGTGAATTCTGGCAAAAAATTTTTTAAAGAATTATTAAAATACTATGTAAATACTATTTTAAATTAAATAACTTTTGTTCTAGATAAAGCAATTTTTTTTAAATTTAGCAAGTGATATACACTATTACTTTTGAAATAAAATGAGAAAAATCTGGGCAGTGGTGGCACACACCTTTAATCCCAGCA
Source organism: Onychomys torridus (assembly GCF_903995425.1). Taxonomy (NCBI): domain Eukaryota; kingdom Metazoa; phylum Chordata; class Mammalia; order Rodentia; family Cricetidae; genus Onychomys; species Onychomys torridus. Next base: position 61,900,810 of record NC_050453.1, read on the forward strand.
CTTGGTAGGTAGAAGCAGGCAGATCTCTGTGAGTTTGAGGCCAGCCTGGTCTACAGAGCGAGTTCCAGGACAGGTTCCAAAGCTACACAGAGAAACCCTGTTTTGAAAAACACAAACAAACAAAAAATGTTAAAGGGGGGAGAAAATGTTTAATTTTAATATAAATTAAGGAATGTGGAGAATGAGTTCCAGGACAGCCAAGGCTACCCACAGAGAAACCCTGCCCTGAAAAACCAAACATAAGAAAGGAGAGAGAGAGAGAGAGAGAGAGAGAGAGAGAGAGAGAGAGAGAAAGAAAGAAAGAAAGAAAGAAAATTGATTTGTAAAAATTAAAGAAAATAGGATATGTTTGGTTTGGATCAAATACACATTGATATACTTGGAGATTAAATTATTTTTTCACACGTTTAAAACATTGTAACTGCCGTTCTGTTGCTGTGGGCTAGTGGGGGGCAAGGACAGATGTCTTCTTGATGGTACCTGTGTCTTGTGACTGACAAGGACACTCTTCAGATACTCGTTGGCCTCTGGGATCCTGATTCTGGTAATTATGTGTTTAGAAAGTATAAGCATATTGAAAGTGACAATTATATTTTCTATTTACCACCACAGACCATCACACTCATACATTTGCAGGATGGTCACATGCTGGATTCTGGTAACAGACTAATGAAAGCCATTGTTACAGAAGGCTGTGAAATTTAGGAAAACCCTTGCTATTTACTCTGACTGGAATTGCGTTCATGGTACATGGCCAGCCCTGGGGCAATTTAAACTTTTGTTCTGGTCAATTTTCCCCCTAAAAAGATTCCATTAATTATTAAAAATGCCCTGTGGTCATATATAGTGAGTCCTTTTGTATCTATCATAAATAATGGAGAGAAAACATTTGTCAGACTAGAACAGAGCTGACTAGATAATGCATCTCTCCTTTGAGTTTGTGGGGTTTCTTTTTAAAATTTTTAAAAGATGGGTTGGGGATTTAGCTCAGTGGTAGAGCGCTTACTTAACAAGCACAAGGCCCTGGGTTCGATCCTCAGCTCAAAACAATTTTTTTTAAAGATTGATTTTTATTTATGTGTGTAAATCTATGTGAGTATATGCTTCATATATGTGGGTTTCTACAAAGGTCAGGAGAGGATGTCAGACCTCCTGGAAATGGAGTTACAGACCATTGTAAGCCACCTACTGTGGGTGCAGAGAACTGAACTCTGTTCCCTGACCTGCTGGACCATCTCCCCAGCTCTTCTTTTCTCTTTTTTAAAAGGAATAGCTATTGTCTTTTTGCGGGTTAGGGAGCAGTCATGATAGAAAGTCTTGGGGAGTAGGGGAGACAGCAATAAGTTGTCCCAAATCTCCTAAAGTTAAATTCAGACTTTTTATATGTTGGTCACTATGTCACCATGGGGCTTGTGTCTAGTCAGAGGAGAAGACAATACCTAGAGTATAAATACATACAGAAGTTATGGTGGAGTAAAACAAAATGAAGGTAAAGGTTAGTGTTAGGGATCTTTCAGATGGAATAGCTGTGAAGGCTGCTTTGAGAAGGTGACTTCTGAGCAGAGAACTGAAAAGTGAAGGGGCTAGCCTTGCAAAAGTTTGGAAGTGTGCTTCAAGCTAAGGGAAATAGAAAGGCTTCCCTTAGCTGAGGTAAAGGTGGACTTGGCACATCCTATGACCACCAGAGAGGCCTGTGTGCCTGGGGGTCTGTGAGGATGAATTCCTGAGACTGGAGCAGCTGAGCTATGTATTTAGAAAGCCTTCATCCTTTCTCCAGAGGGAAACCATTGGAGGGTGATGAGTAGAGCTGCCCCGTGTAGAGTGGATTGCAGAGTAACACGGGCGGAGAGTGAAGACCAGGTAGAAACGGTTACTCAGAACAGAGTGGTGTCAGGTTAGACTTAGCATGTAAGCAGAGAGTGGGTGGAGGGGCTAAGAAGAGGTTGGATCCAGGATGCAATTTGAAGGCAATTTGAGTTGACAATATGAAAGCGAGAAGACTCAGCAGGAACTCTGAATGTTTTCCATCTGGAAGGTAAAAGAGGTGCCATTATTAGGATAGGAACCAAGAGGGGCAGTGGCAGGGGCTGTTTCAGTGTGGGCTTAAGTTGTGGATTCCTGTTAGAGAATTAAGAAGAGATGCTAAGTTGAGGAGGCTGGAGAGGGCTAGAGCATAGATAGAAATTTGGAGGTCACCAGGCACAGGAATGAAAACAGTAATTCCAGAAGCAATTGTTTGGAATAATTCTTGTCAATGAAGATTTCTGTGCCTTATTCAAGTCTAGAGTGAAGTAATGAGAAAAAGGCTGTTAGTCACCTTCTTTGAGAGAGAGTACTTGCTATTTTCTAGTTTACTGAAAGTAGCTCACTGGTGTTTCTTAAAACATCAACTACTCATAGATAAGGACTAGTATTAGTTCTTGAAGGATGTGGCATCACATGTAGATTGAGTATAGTACTGTGTGTGTAAGCTGGGAAAGCCACAGGAGTGACTAGGCCCCTCCCCTGAGGGCCTCCAGCTGCCAATTTTTACCCACAGAACACTCTTAACTGCCCTAATTGCTGGACCCAACCCCCACCCTACAGAGTAAAAAGCCCAATCTCTGGACATGAAATCCCGCCTATCTCCACCCTGAAAAGTTCCCCCCCCCCCCCACAAGAATCTCTGTATAAGCCCTTATCCTGTTCACTTCTCTGCTGTTTCTTGCCACCCTCCTGGTTTTTTCCCTCCCAATAAATCTCTCGTGTGAGGTTTGTTGTGCGGTGTGACTTTGGTATTCCGTGGCTCCTGACTGCCAGGATACCTTTCCATCTAAGCTGTAATGCTTAATAGTGTCACCCTCCTCTGCTTTTACAGCGCTGTGCGCGTCCTCACTTATTTGTATTATTTCACTTTACTGTAGCTTCTGTTCCCACTCCCTTGCTAACTTTAAGGGAGGATTTATCTTTCTAATCTCAGAGTACCTGGAAGGCACTCAGATGTTTGTGATAACAGTGAAAATGAATGTTGGCTTCAAAGCTTAGCTACTAGAGGTCCAGTTCTGAATCTACAACTCACCAGCTGTGTAGGCCTCACCCGTCCCTTTCACTTCTCTGGGCTTTGGTTTTCACTTCTGTCCAGCCAGGATTTTTAAGAGCCCTGGAATTATGAAATTTGTAGAACAGCAAGTGAGCAGGGTAAAGAGCATGACTTGGCGGGGCATCCAGCTTTGCTTCCTGGGGATCAGTTTGGAGAGGAACTGATTACTGTTGGAATCAGAAGTCTTGGTAAGAAATAACAGAGTGGGGGTGGGGCTGATGAAAGCCTCGATTGTATTCTTATACAACACTTTCTGGAAGGTACTGTGAATCAATACTCTTGAGGTGGCTGAGGTGACATCATATATTTGCAAAAGGACTAAAAGAAGGTGAGGTAGATTTTGTGAGGACTGGCAGTCAGGTTAGGTTCCCACTGGGAAACGTGGTCTAATATTACATTTCATGTTGGCAACAGAGCCTGTGGGACTCACAGCACTTGTCTCCAAGATGCCAGCACACTAAAAGGGAAGGATATACCTGTGTGACTTTCCTAAAAGAATGTATCTCTTTTTTCTGACCTGCCTTCCTACTACAGTTTTCTCCTTAAATATGTGGTATTTATGACTGAATTAGACAAAGTTCTAGAATATGGAGATGGATTTTGGAAGGCAAAAGAAATGAGCTCTTATCCTAGGATTAAAGCAATAGGGAACACAGTCCCCACCTGATCTCCGATGAATTCACCAGGTGTTCTCTGAAGTGAGGACAGTTTCCAGAGGACTGTTTCATCTGCACTGGAAGGTATTACCATTTAAAGTGAGGCAGGGCCTTGACTATTTTTGCTAATCAATCAAGTATCTTTCAATAATACCCTTGTTGAAACCAGCAGCAGCATCTCTTCTAAGTAAGATAAAAATCTCCTTCTAACTCCCAAGCCCTGTAGTTACTAGTGTCTCAGCTGTAACCAGGCACAGACAAGAAGGCAGAACTGCCCAGGGGAAACCCTATTGATTATGTCTGCTGATCCTAAGTTTGAACATAAAGCATTCATTGCTATGTTTTGATCTGACATCCTCTGAAAATAGAATAGTGATGTGCTAGCCGGTGGAGTTCAGTGTCATGGCTAAGCCTGCTGCCCAGACACACTGCTTTAATAAGAATGCAGATCTGATTTAAAGCAGAGACATAGAAACCAAGGATTCTTTATGGTGTCTGGGACCATTTCCCTGCCGGTTAGTTGGCAGAATGGTACTCAACCAAACACGTTTGTGTGTGTGTGTGTGTGTGTGTGTGTGTGTGTGTGTGTGTGTGTGTGTGTGAGAGAGAGAGAGAGAGAGAGAGAGAGAGAGAGAGAGAGAGTTCACATACTATAAAATTTACATCTTTAAAGTAATTTGGTGTATTTTCATAAACTCACAAAATTGTGCAAAAGCAAAACAGCAAAGTTAAATTTTGACTTGAATCAATGAATGAAACAGCAAAGGCCACTCTTGAGCATTAGGAAACTTGTTTAAAAACTTTGGTCCTGCAAGAGAAGCAAGTTTTTTTTTCCTTTCTTGTATCATTTTAAAATGTGGTAGAAAATAGTCAACGGACATTGAATTTTTCTTAAGATTTACAGTTAGGTTTCTTTCTGTCTGTGGGTACATTTAACTCTTAGATCTTCACATTGGAATTTACGTCTCTGGGTTTGTTATATAGTAAAGAATATTCAAAGCAAAACAAAACAGACTCGGGTGCCCCGAGAAGATCACTTGTGGCATCCCTCCCTTCACATAGCTCGTTCGCGATGACCTTGGTACTGTGCTACTTTATGGATAACTAGGGAAGCAATCATAGCTCAGAGACAGCTGCTTTTTAAAAAGTAGAGCGTGGCTTCTTCCTGTAATTCTAGTGAAAGAAGCTATAAGGGACCATCATCTCCTAGAACTTCTCTGCCAACTCTAAAAGAGACTTGTGACGTCTTCTTGATTTGGTGTGGTAGAACATGATGTGAATAGTGTGTCTTTGAGTGTGTTCACAAGTCCACATGCATACTCACATGAGCACACAGAGAGCTTTTGAGAAATTCCCTGTGGTTTTATAAATTGCCCCTTTTTCTTTCTGCCTTATGGTCAGCCAGGGTATGGCGGGGTCTCCAGCCTGGGCACATGGCCCAAGTATGCTGACAATCAGTAGCTATTGTTTTCCTGTGTGTGCATGGACAGAGGCTGGCCCAGCTGCCTTGTTAAGGACCACTGTTTGTTGTAACAGCAGCAGCAGTACATTCTGTTTTCCACAAAACAGCCATTCTGTCCTGGAGCAGTGGACTAGAATCCTTCTTACTGCCTTCTTCAATGTTCTGGGAATGATAGCAAATGACAGACTTCCTCCTAGGCATGCTGCAGGGCAGGGGTGCCATATCACAAACCAGTGACAGGTGGTTGGGGTGGGGATGTAATTTTCTCCCCTTCCCTATCCTTTGAATCCTTATTGAATACCTCAGGATGGGATCACAAGCAAAAAGGACTTCTTTGAAACTTCCATGGAGAACAGATTTAGGGTGTAGGGAAGGGATCCAGCCTGGTTGCAGATTAGTCAAAATATGAGCTAACTTGTAAATCAGTGTCCTAACCTAAACTTGAACCTGGGACCCTGAATCATTCTTCAGCAGGAAGATGAAGTCAAAGTTCCAGAGATTAAAAATCCACGCTCATCGATTTACCCAGAAATGCTGTCCGTGGAGTGTCGCCTTCTACTGCTCTGACAAGTCAGATAAATAAATGTTAAGTTAGCTTTAGCCCCGTCTTAGTTGCCTTTCCTGCTTCTGTGATATGTGAGAAGCCATTGAAAGGAGGAGGGTTGATCCTGGCTCCTTGTTGGAGGAGCAGTCAGTCCCCTGTGGAAGGGAAGTTGAGGTAGTAGGAGGTTGAAGGAGCTAATCAGTTAGGCTGCGGTCAGAAGAGAACAGGGACTGCTTGGCTTGCTTTCTCATGGTGTTCAGTTCAAGACCTCAGCTTGTGGAATGGTGGCATCCTCAGTGCGGGACTCTTCCAACCTAAATTAACCTAATGTAGGTTATACTCAGAGGCAATAGATAGATCCCATCAAGCGTTAACCACCACAAGCCCTATTAGCACTGTTGGTATGGCCCTTGGCATATAACTTAATAAGCGTTCAGTCTTCCTCATCTGAAATAAATATCTTAGAAGGTAGTAATGGGAATTAAGCGAGCTGTAGTGTGTGTGTATCCATATAATGTGTTCAGTAAACACACGCCCTTTTCTGTCGGATCAAGAAGAGGGTACAAGAAGGCATACAGCTCATGCTATACTCCTCACTCACTGAGAAGTCAGCATGGAATCCCATGCTGGTTGGAAGTGCACGGGAACTCCTAAGACACATTACCATATCCCACAGGTGGCCCCTGTGGTGAACTTATTTCATGGATAGGACAGTTTCAGAACAGCCTACTTGAATTACATTAGTATTAGGCTTTGTCTATAGTCCCTCGAAGAGTCTAGAATTTTCTTTCTGCATCCCTGCCTAGGGATTATGGAGGTATAGTCTTCAGTGAGTTATAGGTGACTCAGAGAGACTTGACAGCCTCAGTGTACCTTCATCCCTTTGCACCTTTGTTTCTGATTAGGCACCTGGACAGCCATTTTACCCTGAGAGATGATTCCTGTTTAATGGGCAGGTTTTAAGTAATATTGATGACCCATGAATGATCTCTCCCTACAATCTTCCTGTCTACTAGCAGTTATTGCTAGCTTTCCCTTAATATATACAAAGGGGCAGATGCCTCTAGGAATGATCATAACAAGGGCTTTTACCCTAAAGAGACCCAGAAATTCCCACAAGAACCAGATTCCTGACATGACCTCTGTAGATCTCTTACACACCCACAGCCCTACACCTCTTGTAATCAGACTCCAGAATACAAGAACAAGAGAGCTTTGATGAGTGATGAGGTAGGCAGCAGCTTTTCTGTGAAGCATTCTGCTTGCTTAAAACAATCCTGCAGTGCTCAGTTTCAGTTCAGGTTGGGTTACTGCTGGGCTGACTAGAGATAAGAAGGAAGATTGCTCTTAGAGATTACCTAGGGTCACTTGCAAAGGACCAGCTGTGTCTGTCATGTACTGATACCTGCAGAAACGGTGGCAATAAAGATGGGGATAGATTTTGGACTTCAGGTACTCTAAGGCAAAACCCAGGGCAGCTTTGTCAGACCTCATTGCTTTAAGAAAGGAGCGGTTGCGAAATTTTCAGAATCATGCCCTTATCCCAAAATTTCATCTAGAGCTCAGGTGAAATCTTACTCCTCTCCTTCCCCATCTGCCAGTGTTGTGGGAGATGCGTTTGAAGCATGCATCAGGAAGGCATAACGCAGGTATTTCAACCTCAGGTTGGAGTCATGCTTGGAGGTGAGTGTGCTGGTAGAGAAAGGGGATGAGAACAGTTGTTCTGTTTTGATGCTAATGGGGAACTGGATGTAAAATAAGCTGGACATACCCTGCGGTCCTACTCTGGGCCAGAAAGCAACACAGTGTGGGCAGGCTATTTGCCGTGAATGCCAAATCTCTTATCAGTAAAACATGTAGTGCATTCAAGACAGGTCCAGTTGCAGCTGAAGCTGCCATTGCTATGGTTCCACAGTGATTGTGTTGCTAATCCTGTGCAAGGACTGGGTAGGAAATTTTCCAACCAGGAGTGTAACTGGACATAATTCTACCTTGGACAGAGCAGAGGCTATCAGGCCTCTCTGAGGATAGAACAAGTGAGATACTAGTAAAAAAGATCTCTTCCTAAGTCACTTACTAGTATTGTTTTGCTACTCCTCCACCTCTAAAGATAGCTTCTTGAAGATTTACATTCTGTAATATTGGAAACTGTGAAACCAATTGACCTTGAGTGTGATTTTCTAGAAGTCATGGTCCATCTTGGTTGTTGCCATTTGACCTTGAAAAGGCATCTTTCTACCTCCGTGAAAGTACAATGATTCTTACCCTGCTTCATAAAGATACTGAAAAACATTTTGAAATATGAGGAAAGGTGCTAAAAATAGTTGTTTGTCTGGCTTTGAATCCCAGCTCACTGGGATTTAATAGTTTGTCTTCTTTAAGACTCAGTATTCAGTCTTTGAAATGGGGGTAACATGATTCATCTAATTATTCATTTGGGCTCCTTGCCAGAAAAGAACCCAAATTCTGGATGATGTTAGAAATAGTAAATTACTTTATAAATATTTAGCTTTGAATATTAATACAATTTATTCTAACGAATTAAACAGATTCTTGGTCACAAGTGGTTCTTGTGGTCCAAAAGGAGTTGGAGGTTTTTGGAGGTACCTCATATCATATGGCCAGTTTCAGTTGTAGGCTATTTTATTATGGGCTTTGATATCCCAGGGTATAGGGAACAAGTGAATGAAAGGGAGGTAAGTACCTGTGTGTGCAGTGTATATTTAGAGCTGTCTGTCTGACCACATTTTTTTGTTTTCTTGCAGAGATCCGGGCACAGCTCACAGAGCAGATGAAATGCCTAGACCAGCAGTGTGAGCTCCGGGTGCAGCTGTTGCAGGACCTGCAAGACTTCTTCCGAAAGAAGGCTGAGATTGAAATGGACTACTCTCGAAACCTGGAGAAGCTAGCCGAGCGCTTTCTAGCCAAGACACGAAGCACCAAGGACCAGCAATTTAAGTAGGGACTTCATGGCAATTGCTTTTAGAAACTTTGAGAGTGAGGTCTGAGGTGCAGGGAGGCAAAGGGCACCACTTAGATCCAGGTTGCTTCTTGAGTCTACAGCTTCAAATTTGTTGAAAGCCCTCGAGAACTCTTCCTTTTCCACATCAGTCTTAATGGGCAGTTCTTTATTTAAGAGAGATTAGAATATATGGTGAGCCAAGCTAATGAATTTTATAGCCTTTCCTGTATGTCAGCCAGTGGTCTAAGTTTGTGTGTGTGTGTGTGTGTGTGTGTGTGTGTGTGTGTGTGTGTCTGTGTATTAGCATATATGGCTAATAATAGGTTTAGTTATGACATTTATACATGTATGTAATGTATTTCAATTATATATACTTCTACTACCACCATACCATCATACTACCCTCTCTTGCTCCCTCCCACTCCAGCTAATTCCCTTTGTCTTCCTAGCTAGCCCCAAAGGGAAGATAGTTGAACATTCTTCCAACTAATATCCATTGCACATCCCTTGAACTCCTTCATGGTGTCTTGAGATATGGCAGAGAGTAAGCATTTCCTTTCCATGTGGCCTTTTATGAGGAGATGGGCAGTAAACAAATTACAGTCTGGTAATTTGAAGTTGGAGTGAGTACTGTGGAGGTATAATTCAGGTGATGCAAGGACCTAGAAAAGGTCCATTTCTACTCTGCTTTGACCATTACTTAGTGCTTGATTTACTCCAGCTTATTCCTGTCTTATCTTATCCTAAGTAATAATCCAGTTGTTAGCTCCTTTGAGTGCCTACTAGATACTGTGCTCTGTGCTGGTTCCTATGGAAATAAGATAAGCTTTGAAATGCTTGGTTACCAAGGAAAAGAGCCATGCAAAAATATATAGGAAAAGGGGCTTTAAAAGAGATAGGAGAGAAGGGATATTTTAAAAAACAGTGAAAAACAAGATTAAATAAGTAGAATGTGTCCCAAAGGACAATGCTTTGATAGTAAGCATAGAAGTTCACATTTGACATGCCCCATGGTAATGAACCTTTGAAGATATTGTGTTGAGACAGACCCAAGGAAAAGTATGGACAAAACTATATAATTTTTTTTAATCCAAGAGAAAGATGTTAAGTTTTGTTGGTAGTGCATGTAGAAGTGGATTATCATATAAAAAAGGGCAGTAGGGATGTATTTGTGTTAATTGGCTTTCTGTTACTATGGCCAGATAATTAAGATAAATAAACTGTAAGGAGGAAAGTGTTTTTTGTTTGTTTGTTTGTTTGTTTGTTTGTTTTGTTTACCTCATGGTTCCAGAGGTTCTAAGTCCATAGTTGTTTGATCTGGTTTTTGAGGGGCCTGTGGTATTATGTGGCATGGGGAGGAGGAGGCAGGCCTGTTCCTTCATGATGGTCAGGAAGCAGAGAGAGGATGGGGCTAGGAGTCCATCAAAGACAGTCCCCGAATGTCCTAACCTCCTATTACTAGGTCCTACCTCCTAAAGGGTCTGCTGTTGTCCAGTAGGACCACAGCAGTAAACAAGCCTTTACCACACAAGCCTTTGGTGAATCTTTCAGTCTATACGATAGCACTATTCAAGAGGTATTTGAGATATTAAATAGGATTGGATAACTGATTGGATAAAAAGAATCTCAATAGTTAGAAGTGACCTGGTATCTCTAACCTGGCAACTAGAAGAATTGTGGTGTCCTTTATAACATGAAGGCATGGAGGAAACAGGTGCTTTAAATAGTGACTCTACTTTGAGCAGTTGAGTTTGAGGCATCGTAAAGATTTTAGGTACCCAAGATGTGGTACTGCTGAGCTAAGTGGTTTTGAGTGGGGATACCTATTAAAATCTTTAGTGTAAACAATATTGTAAATATAGAAGAGAGAATAAGAACCAAGAGCCAAAAACCTAAGGCTTAGAAGACCTCCTAGTGTTGGGAGGTAGTAAATATTCCTGCTAGAAAAAGGGAAGGTATCTAAAAAGAATGAGAAAGGGAGTCAGTCCTCTGAGGCAGGTAAAAGGTGGGAGGATACTGTGTCTCAAGGAGCTAGAAGTGTTTCCAGGAGGGCTTGACCTAACTAGTGCCAGCAGTTTCTTACTAACAATTTTGGGCTCCAGGCATTCTGGGAGAATCAAAGCAGAGTAAGAAGAGTTCAAGGCTGAAGGGGCAGCTCAGTGGTTTAGAGTGCTTGCTGCTCTCGGGAGACACCAAGTTGCTTTCCTAGACCCACTTCAGGCAGCTCACAACCATCTGTAGCTCCAGCAGTCTATTGACCTCTTCTGGCCTGTGTAGGGACTGTATTCATTGACACACACACACACACACACACACACACACACACACACACACACACACGTCTTTTTTAAAAAGAGCCTGAAAACAAAAGCTTTCTTCTCTCAGGATGGAACATCTGAATTGCTGGTTTTTATTGGTCAAAAATGGTCACATAATAGTACTTTCTCATGGTACAGCTTACTACAAGAAGAGATGAGTCATATGAACAAATGTACTTAATAAGGATAAGATGGAGAAAAACTGAACAAGAGCTCCAGGCAGCATCCTGTGTTCAGACTATTTTATTCCTAAAAATGTCAGCAAAAATTAGATAGTTGAGAGTCTTCCAGTTTTACTTGGAATACATGGGTTTTGTTCTTATAAATGTATATATGAAATTCTAAATTACATTTCATTTGGTGTTATTTAGCCTTTTGTACCTTTTCTCTCATTTTCTTCTCTTTTCCACAATTAAAGTTATGCTCTACTTTCTTTAGTCCAGTGAGCATCTGGAAGAGTCCACATGTCTCACTTCTGCCTTGTCTCATGAATTTGTCTACTTCTCAGTAGAACACTATGGATGGAACCTTCTTTTTCCCATTTCCTCCACATTTCTGTGTGACAGAAGATAGCCACGTGCTCAGATGTCTGTGTTCTATAGCATTGCCGTAGACACAGCTGTGCTCCTGCCTTTTCTTTTGTCTTCCTTTGGGGGGGGGGGTGGGCTAGTGAGGAATACATAAAAGGCATTTTAGGAATGACTAGTTTGGTTAAGCTAGGTGTGGCTGCTATAGTAACCCTTCAGTAATAATAGCGTATACAAGATGGGTGTAGATTTTTCTGTAGATAACAGTCTGTTAGCTGGTCAGGACAGTGTCAGGCTCCTTACCCCACCCCTAGAATGTGTCCATGCTGTATGGCCCGAAGTAGCTCATTGCTACCATGTCCCATCTCATCATTTGGGAAAAGCAACATGGCAAGAGGGCAACATGTCTTTATTCTTTAAAGGTATAGTCTGTAAGTGGCACATATATGCCTTTAACTCAATATCCAGCTGGACAGAACTTAGTCACGTGATTGATTATGCTGCGCTGTAAGGAAAACTAGAAAATGTATTTATTAACTTGGGTGACCCAGAAAGTAGAGTTTCTATCACTAGAGAAGGGGATAAATGTTGAGGGACAGTGTTTGCACCATTGCCTATGTGTCTTAGTGTGTGGAGGACAAGTGTATGAAAGAATAATGCCCCTTGCCCACATATAATGCACATAAAAGAGTGATTTGTTCTGGTTGGAGGCCGAGGGAAGAACCTTTGGAGCTGAAGTTCAGTGGATAGGAATGGAAAACTAGAACTGCCAATGCTATGTATCCAATAAATTATGAGAATGCAAGAACTTGGAGAAGAATAAAGAGATGGGGAAGGAAGCATTTTAGGTTGAAACTAGTGCTAGCAACAGCCCAGAGGTGAGAAAAACATGGCTGCTGGGTCACTTACCTGCTTTTCTGAACAGTGTGAATTAGAACTATAATACCAAATAAACCTGGAAAAGTTGGTAAGCCAGAAGATTACAGAGGTTTATAAATACTGGCCAATAGGGTTAGGGCTTTGTTATGTAAGGATAAAGGAGCCACTGACAGTTTCTGAGCAAGGAACTGAATTATGTCTGTGCTTTAGAAAGACTAGATGAAAGGACATAGGTGGGGAGGTATGGTAGTCCAGTAGAGGGAGGGTAATAGGAGCCAACATAGAAGTCCTGCCCTTGGGAACAGAAAAGATGGAGCAGAAGGTGAAGGCAGGAACCACCTGAGTCAAACAAGCTGGGACAGAGAAAGCACTTTTTGGTTCTCTAAACTTTGGAGTAGGAAGTGTACTGTATCTCCATTCAGCCAGCAAACTGTAGCCTAATTTTGCTGACTCTGTGACTGGTCCCAGAATAGTTCATTCGCAGCAGGCACTTGTCACTTCCCCCAGAGCTGCAGCAGCTGTTGGCCCAGTAATGCCATGAATTTGTCTGCCTGTGCTGCCAGGAGAACAGCTGCCAGCAGCAGCTCGGGATAGATCCCGCTCTGGGATGTGGAATTTATTCAACTTGGGATGGAGCAGGTTGGCCAGGGCTGAAGACAGGACACATGGATCCATCCTACCCTTTTCCAGGCCTGCCTCTTACTCTGATTCCATTTCAGCCATTCATGCTAACCTAGGTTAGGATGGTTATTTTGTTACAGTTTTAAGTAGCACATTTGGGAGCCAGTGTTGCCTAACTCCTTATTTTCAGCTTCTCTTGGAAAATGTCTTCCCCTAGAAGCCATTACCCCATCACCCCATGGCTGTGCTTTCTGTTGGCTGTGCCTGTGAACCTTTTGTCCTTCCCATGTGCTCAGCGCAGATACCTCATTAAAGCCATGCAGCCTGACTTCTGCAAAATCCAGCCTGATGGTTCCATTCCTCTGCCCCAGACAGTGAGAGATGCTACAGACGACTAGTGATTATTCATCCCACCTTCTGCTTTAAGATATGTAGTATGGCCCCACTATCCCCTGATTTTTGTCAGCCTTGTTTGATTAAAAGCAGAGATAAAATATTATGTGACAGTAGGAAGCCTTCTTATGAAAGATGCTTTTGCATTTTCTTTCGCTCTTTGAAGAGCATAAATGTATTCCTATTTGTTGTTGAGCCTTTGATTGTCTCTTTAAGTGGAATTTGTGTTAATATTGCCCCACAGGATTCTGAAGGGTTCTAATTAATAATGTGCTGGCTTTCCTTTTCTTTTCTTCTTTCACATGGGCTTGCTGTAAATTACTTTTCAGCTCATTTGGTTTTGATCTCCTACTTTTAATAACTAATGTCTTTGTTTTATTTTGAGGTAGTTTCTCTCCGCTACCCCCACCCCATGTGGAGTTTTAGAGAAACAGTATGCTTGTCTATTCTACTGTGCTCCTTACATAGACCTTATGCTATTTATAACCTGTTGTCAACATCTTTTTTTCTCCATAATAAATATTTGTTGGACATTTTAAAATTATGTTCTAGACTCTTAGAGGAGGGAGCCCAAAGAAATTAAAGGGACCATAAATGAGGATACCCCATCCCCCCAAAACCCCCAGTATTTTACTTTTGCTAACATTAAATTAGCAGGATCTGAAGGTGGACACATGGAAAGTAATTCAACCTATTTGGCCTCTATGAGTTAGTTTACTTTTAGGAAGGATACAAGAGAGCCTGCCCTCAGTATCTCATGAATCTGGTAGAGGGCTGGTTGGGGAGTTGGCTCAGCAGTTAAGAGTACTGGTTGTTCTAGAGGACCTGGGTTCAGTTCTTAGCACTCACATGGTCGCTTACAACCTTCTGTAATTCCTGTCCCATAGGATCTGATGCTCTGAGGGCATCAGGCTCACATATGATATACAGACATACATGCAGGCAAAGTAGTCAAACACAAAGAAATACAAAATAATAGAATCTGATAGTCAACTTTAGCAGTCCCTTCAGTGAAAGGCCAAATACACAGCTAATTAAGAACAATTCCTGTAGAGTCCATGTTCTTGGTCTTGGGCCTGGCGCGCGCGCACACGTGTGTGTGTGTGTGTGTGTGTGTGTGTGTGTGTGTGTGTGTGTGTGTTTGTGTGTGTGTGTGTGTGTGTGTGTGTGAAGGAAGGTGCTGGAGTTACTTTCCTTCTGTTGACTTCCTTCAAAGTCAAGTTCAAAATTGTCTGCTACTCTCACAAGATGTCATTGGGTTGAAAAGCAGAATCAGCTAGCCATGGAGAATGTTATAGCTCTGGCCAAAAGTGAGAAAGAAGGTGGAGAACCAGAGAAAGTAGGGATTCTCTTTGAGTATGGGATGACCTAAGGAGGGCATCAGTAGGAAAGGCAAAGTTGCTAGAAGGAAGAACTCCCTGCTTTCCTGGGTTGCACATCATTCATTCATTTTAGACACATTGGCAATTGTTTGTTTCCCCAGGAAAGTTTGCCCAGATGTAGCAGCATCTGGTGTTAAGCGTGGCTTGGCCTCCCTTCCCCTGCAGTTGCTTTTATTGAGAAATTAACAAGCAATTCCTTGGTATGTTTTCCACTGGCCCATTCCATATAGAACTTTGGGTGATGGCTGGTCCTTTTCAGAGGAGGTGTTGGCAACTGGCAAAAGAGGAAGAGACTGCAGAACACTCAGTCCTGGATGGAAAAACATATTGCACTCCCTCCTTCAAGGCTCAGGGCTCACTGCGGAAGAGGATGGGAAGAGTGCAAGAGCCAGAGGTAGTGGATGACTGCAAGCAGACTGTGTCTTCTGGACACAGGGCAGCTGCACAGATGAACTCATGAAGTTGTGTCAGCATACACAAGCCCTGTGCAAGCCCAAGGCAGACCAAACCCAATATGGAGATGGGAGTGGACAAAATCCCACTCTTAGCCATGACGCTATTGGCACTTGTTAGCTGCTGAGAGAGAGAGTCAGTTTTCTCTGAGTGTACCCCTGGTAAGTCAACCATGCTCCAGTGGAAGACCATACATCCAAGAATATTTGAGCAGAATAGCACAAATTGCTTTTCTTTCTTTCTTTTTTTTTTTAAGGATCCAAAGTTGGATAGATACGGACAGGAATAGAATAGATCTAGGAAGAGTTGAGGGAGTGAATAAAGCACATATGAAACTCTCAAAGAACTAATAAAAAACAGTTAAGGGTGTTAGGAAGGTTCCTCACACAAGGATAAAGGAGGATGGGAGTCACAAGAAGGCAACTTGAGTGTCAGCAAGACAGGGTAGTTGAGCAGTTTTGGGAACTGAAAAAGGATTCTTTTGAATGCCTTTTGGGATGCTTTGCAACTTAGTAAAAAAAACAAAACCAAACCCTAAAGCTTTGAACCAGGTAAACTTAACTCTAAACCTGACCTCTTCTGCTTATAGCTGTGTGTTCTTGAGCTAGTCATTAAACCCTTTAAGCCTCAGCTTCCACATCTATGAAGTGGAAGGTCTCAGGATTGAAGAGTTGGTCTCAGGATTATAATGTGAATTATAATTGTAATGTGAAATATACTAGGCTAGCACCTACGCTTTGTAGGTATTCAGTAGAAATTAGCTGTTAGAATTACTACCACCACCACCATCACCACCACCACCACCACCACCACCGGAAGAGTGTAACAAGAAACTGTTGGGGTTGCTGCTACATTTCTACTTAAATGGCTTCATTTCATCCTTCTGGGATAGGGAATGAGACCTGCTTTTATGAGCATCTGGGAATATGCTGGACTTCCAAGAGCTTCCTATGCTTCTGGGATCTGATGCTATAGGGTCAGTAGATCATACCTCAAGCTTTCCATTCCAGACAGTAGGCATGCCCTTTGACAGCAGTACAGGGCATAGGGAAATTGTAGTACAGGAGTCTCTACTCCTATAAGTACTACAGTAAACCCAGGGAGCAGTGTGTAGCTGTGTCTCTGGATCTTTAATTCTTAAGAATTCACAGCCAATGAAATGCATTGTCTTTGACCCAGTTCTCTTTTAAAGACAAAAGCCATGCCTTCTTGTTGGGAGCTGTGTTAAGTGGGAGGGTTTCCAAGATAAGAAGAAAAGACAGTTTCTGCTACACAGAGTTTTATTTTTTTATTGCTGGTTGGGGAAAGTCAGGCAGGCTGTAAGAGAATAATAGCGCATATCCTCACAGGCACACGAATCTAAAAATAGAATACCATTTAAAGCAGGTACCAGTAGTTCTTGAGAAGGGAGGGACCGTGGAATAGTCAGGAAGGGACTCACACTTGGTTCAGTCAGAGAAAGGTAAAAGATAGCACAATTATGTTCTCAGTTAAATTGGTCCCATGTTAATTGAAGTAAAGACTTTAATATCTTAGTCCTGTGCTGAAGTATCACACTGTGAAGCGATACAGAATCATGTGGGAAGGGTTCAGTGTTAATGAAGGATTTAAGGAGGCTGAGAAAAAGTAGGGTTTGGATTTCTCATTGCAGCAGGATAATCTGCTATCCTGTTTCTTCTACATTACCGACTCACTGCCCCTTGGGTTTTACTTCTGGAAGGATCAGTGAAATAGGTCTGCATCTCAACATTTTTGGTACACTGGCTAAGGAGTCAGGATTAGAATGAATCTAACAAATTAGGACTTATGTAGTGGTAAAATACTGCCTGAGCTGCATTAGCCTGTTTCTGCTTAAATGATGGGAACAGGGCATCCTTGCATAAAATTCAGACATCCCTTCCTGGCAGCCTCTAGTGTTAAAGCAGAGGTTGTAGAACAAGTCTGGCAGCTCTCAGTCTGAACCTTAGTAAACAACAGATGTTCCTAACTGAGTCCTAGGGGTGGAGGTGGAGGTTTCTGTTGATGCTTGAAATTCTTTGAATTTATAGGCAGTGTCTTGGGGATTCAGCAAGAGGAGGAAGTTGTAAGGGACTGATTTTGCAATGTACAGGTGGAAGTGCTTCTGACAGATTTCCTTAGAACACAAAGCACTATTGAATGGGCTCTGAATAGAGAGTGAGAGGTACCCAGGGAAGCAAGCACTGTTAAGAAAGGCTCGGCTTCAATGGTGTATTGATTTCCTGCCTTCCTCCCCCTTGTACTCCCTCATTTGTACACCTCTGACTTCGTTAGCCTTCCTCATGTGGATAGAAATGTATGCTCTTCCCTGCCACAGCATATTCGGACAGCTGCACAGCACAGACCCTTTCACTAGTACCTTCAAAGTGGTTTGGAGTCTTATAATGTACAGATTTCTGAGTTATGGGCTTTTCTAGGTTTTTTTTTTTTTTTTTTTTTTTTTTTTTTAGGCCAGAGTCTCACTATTGAACCCATGACCCTCCTTTCTCTTGAGTTCTGGGATCACAGACATGCACCAGCACTTGGCACTTTTCTGGGATTCTAAGCTTATTTTGTCCTCTCTCGGTGCTGATTTTGCGAGATTCCCATTACATCATTAATCACCACCAGTTAGATAGGTCAAGATAGTATGACTTAAAGCAGTTTCAATTCTGACCCCCTCCCGCTGCCTCTTTCTTCCTCTTTCTGTGGATCCTACATGCTAAGCAGGCCTTCTGCCTCAGAGCCACATTCCCAATCCTGAGTGCTGCCTTTCCCTTATCCCTGTCACCCACAGTGAGTGCTTAGAACCCTTCACAACATAGTCAGGAAAATCAGAATGGAAAAAAGATGTATATGCAGTATATGATACAACGAACAAACAAATGTTTAGAAAGCTTCTGGCCTTTAATCAAATGAAGAAAGACAATATATCAAATTTGGGCCAATTTTTGTGCCACTCTGAATTAGCCAGAAACAACTGTTTTGAAAATCCTTGATTAAGATCACTTGTTGTTTGGGGGCTAAGCACATGTTGTATTCCTAATGATTCTGGAAGCAGGTCACTTCTGGCTGTTTTGCCCAGAAGTTTAGAAAATAAGTGAGCACCAATCCTAGTAGGCTCATTCTTTTTTTAAATTGTTTTTTAATGATTTATTTTTATTTCATGTGCATTGGTGTTTTGCTTGCGTATATGGCTGTCAGATGCCCTGGAACTGCAGTTACAGACAGTTGTGAGCTGCCATGTTGGTGCTGGGAATTGAACCCAGGTCCTCTGGAAGAGCAGCCAGTGCTCATAACTGCTGAACTATCTCCGTAGTTCTTTAAGCAAACATTTCTGAGCACTTACCACATGCCAGGGCTCTGCCAGGAATGAAATACAGGTAGTAGAATAAGCTACCATTTTAATTAATGGAGGTTGCTGATTAATGTGAAATAGTGTGAGTATATGTTTATACATTTTTGTGTTTCAATGAGATGTGGAGTTCAAGCTGAGGAACCAAGATTATTGAGGAATACTTTTAGATCTTCGAATAAACACTTGGCTTTGTTTTCATCATCAACAGTCAACAATTCTGCACAGATTGTAGAGTAAGAGAGATGACTGAGCCCCTCCCCCTTTTCAGAAGGCTCATGGTGTCATGTGGGAGATAGGTTTATATGAAATACAAAGTAGCATATAATTCGTGCCAAAGAAAAGATGAGGAAAATGACTTCACTTTCTTCTTTATTTTATATTTAATTGTATTTTATAATTATAGAAATATTTGAAGAATAGTACAAAGAGTAGCATATACCATTTTCCCCAGATTATGGTTAATATACCACACATTTGTTTCATATATTTCTTTTTCTTTTCATGTGCAATTTACAGTGTTAGTGTTCCTGAAACACTTCAGAGTAAGTTGTAGATATGGCAATCTTTCATCCCCACATACTTCAGTGGGTGTCTGCCAAAATTATACTTGTTTTCTAACATAGTCACAATGTAATTGTCAAAATCAGAACATGAAGATCATCATAATACCTAATCCATAGTCATTCAGGTTTACCAATTGTTTAAGAAGTCCTTTTGGCAAAGGACAATTCAAAGTTGTGTAGTTGTCTTATCTCTTAGTATCGTTTAATGGAGAATAAATTCCAAGTCTTTGTATTTTATTACATTCACTTTTTTTAAAGCATTCGACTCCAGAAGTACTACTTAATTTGCTATTTCTTTCTTTCTTTCTTTCTTTCTTTCTTTCTTTCTTTCTTTCTTTCTTTCTTTCTTTCTTTCTTTCTTTCTTTTTTTTTTCCAGAGCTGAGGACCGAACCCAGGGTCTTGCACTTGCTAGGCAAGGGCTCTACCACTGAGCTAAATCCCCAACCCCTTAATTTGCTATTTCTAATCTTCTGATAATACTGTCTGTGTTTGATTCAGGTTACAAACTTTGGTAGGAGTTACTGTCATGGTTTTCTCAGTGTGCCATGTTAGGAGTCACTTGCTGGCGATTTGCTTTGTTACTGGTAATGCTCACTTTGATCATTTGGTTAAAGTGCTATCTATCAGGTTTCCTTTTTTTTTTTTTTTTTTTTTTTTTTTGGTTTTTTGAGACAGGGTTTCTCTGTAGCTTTGGAGGCTGTCCTGGAACTCGATTTGTAAACTAGGCTGGCCTTGAACTCACAGAGATCCACTTGCCTCTGCCTCCCGAGTGCTGGGATTACAGGTGTGTGCCAGCAGGTTTCCTATTTTTGATGTAGCTCTTAATTCTATTCTGTTCTGTGCTTTGAAATTAAAGAACATATTTTAGAGATATACTTTAAGTCTGTGTATAATTACCAGTAGTTTTATCATCTATTGATAATTCTTGCTATTAGGAGGAGGAGGAGGATGGTTACCAAAGAATCATTTTTCCAATTCTCTGATTCCTTCCACATTTTTGGGGGGTGGGAATTTTTTGGTCTGGTTGTTTATATCAATGTGGACTGGTAGATTTTATTTCCTTCAGTAGTTTTTGACCCCGTAATATTTTTATTTATCTTTATGTCTGTGGTGTTTTGTATTTGATTATTGGAAGCCTGTCAGACTGGATCCTGTGACATTATGACATGTTTTCTTATCATTTCTTTATAGTGTAAAGTGGTCCAGGCTCAGACTGAGCTTGCCTCGTTTCTACTCTAGAAAGTCATTTCTTTAGAGTCCTGGCTGCCTTTAATATGGAATTTTATCTAGAAACAATGGTTGCTAATGTGTGCTATTTGTTACTGGAGTTAACTATTTGTAGTCTCTGTCAGCAAAAGTAGTAGACAGATGTAGGTCCAGAAACCAACATCCATGTACTTTTACTTTTTTTCCATTTATATTTAGCTACTCCTCTGCTTAAAATGGGATTACATTCTGATAAATTCATAGTAAGCTAGAAATATCATAAGTTGAAAGTGCATTTAATATACTTAATAAGCTCCATAACTTAGCAATATAGCACACTTTGGAGTATTAATTATTTACACACTTGTGATCATGTGTTGGCCACTGCCCAGAATCAGCAGAGGGAGCCCTACTGCCTATGGCTATCCAGAAGAGAACAAAACTCAAAATTTGGAATATAGTTTCCACTGAATGCTTATTGCTTTGACACCATTGAGAAGTAAGAAAACTTTTAAGTTCAATCCTCATTAATCCAAAGACTATCTCCACTTACTTATATTAGAGCCTGGGAGCTCACATTAATCTTCAGTTCTCTTCTAATGTCACATGTTTTATTTAAATGTCTCCATTTTCCATCTTTGTAATTCTCGTCTGAACAGTGAGGAATCTGGTCCTATTATCCATAATATATTTAATTAGTTATTCAGTCATAGACTGTACAGAATGTAGTTGCAGAATTGCTAACTCACACTTCTGAAAATACTGGCTCAGTTTTAATACTGGCTTAGAGTATTCAAGTTTTTGTTTCCAGTGAAAACATGGTTTTCAAAAAGCTGTTCCTTAGTGCTTTCTTCTTCAAAGCTCAGACTTTCACTGTAGTCATACTATTTATTTGAAATACAATTCTGTTTATATTTAATTTTTCTTCTCCAATTTGAGAGTTTAATTAACATTCTCACTTCCAAATCTTTCTCTTGACCAGAGATTGAAAAACTTAGGTGCTGAGTGTGGTGGTGCACACCTTTAATCCCAGCACTCCGACACAGAGGCAGGCAGATCTCTGATTTTGAGGCCAGCCTGGTCTACAGAATGAGTGCCAGGACAACCATGGCTACACAGAGAAACCCTGTCTGAAAAACCAAGAAGAAAAAAAAGTGCTTAAGAAAAAGCAGGGACATGATCGTCCATAGGTTATGTCAGGATGTTAGCATAAGTCAGCAATGGAGTCATAAGTCAGATGATGAATGTACTCAAGGGCTGTCTGTGGATTTGTCTCCCAGTTTCTAAGTCAACTCTGACTCTAGGGCAAGATGTTTTATGGATGTGGATGGACCTTTGCCAGTTTTTTTTAAGATGACTCTGCTTACATTTTCCTTCCCACTCTGAGCAGTCACTTCTTTTACAGTTTGGGAACCAGAACCAGAATCCAGTTTTTAATCTCAGTTTGTGCTGTGATTGTATATACCATTTACCATCAGCTCATGTCACATGCATGATGTAGGACCTTTTGCAATCTTGATCTAGTGTGGGGCACTCTTCCATAGATAACCATCCCTGCAGAATTTTAACCCTGGTCCCCTAACCCTCTGTTCTAATGCCCCTTATTCTTCCTTGCTAACTTTCTTACCCAGACACACTGGCTTCTCCCAACAATTCTTATACTAATTCTGACCAGGTTATTGTCTTCTCTGAGGATGACTTCTGGATTCTCCTTCCTATGCCTTACTTAACTCTCATCCCTCTACCTCCCACACACTCATTCTATTTCTTTTCCCTCCAGATACCTGTAACCTGGTCAGTGCTGCTGTTTCCAGCTGTTCTGAATCTTCCTGCAGCCATATATAGATGGGCTTAAAGCTTCAGATGCTGTGCTCACTTCTGCAGCCTAAAAACAAATTACTAAAAGCATCAGGAATTTTAGAATAGTTTTAGGGTTTGGTTTTTCTATCTTCACAGTGGTACTTCCTCTTCCATTCCTCTATTTCCCCTTGCCTCTTCCCTCATAATCCCTCACCACTTTCCTTTTTTCCTTTGCAAAGGCTAGTTCCTAAAATTTTCACTCCATTTTTATTCTCTCCACATGTTTATGGGTTTAAGCCATTTGCACGGCACTATTGACAACCAAGCTGGAGATGCTGACACTTTTCTAATTGTGCTGTTTTTGAATCTTCTATTTAGGGCTAAGGGATTTGTGTCCTTTGGGTCATATAAAGGAGATGAAGTTCAACTTCTGTCAGTGGCTTAAGAACGAAGGTGCTCTTCTATTGATTTTATCCATGAGGGTGCAGAAAGGAGCCAGTTCTTGCCTAGTGTATGTATGAGGATACTTCCTATAGACAGAAGGTGTGTCACTTAGGAAACAAGTAAAATTGTACCCACATCATTATTTTCAAAATCTTTCTTCTTGGAATTTGCCAACCACTTTCTTCCCATGTTCTTAAGAAGTTTGTTTAACTTAGCATTTCTAGTCACTGTAACTATAAGAAGAAACCAACATAGTGGGGGGCTGTTCAGTACTCAGATGCACAGCAAAGACAGTGGCTGTCAGCTATAGAGCATCGGGAAGAAGATAGTGCAAAATGTAGTAATTATGGGATGCCCAGTGTGACTGGAACACAAACACTTCTAGGGATTATCCTGAAAAGAGGTTCTTGGGGAATGGCTTCCAGAAGTTGAGGGAATTCTGTATTTATGTGGAAATTAGGAAGTTTGTGTACAAATACTGTCCTTGCTTTCACTCCTTCCAATTCCTCTGTGTGTGTGTGTGTGTGTGTGTGTGTGTGTGTGTGTGTGTGTAGGTGGTGGTGGTGGTGGTGGTGGTGGTGGTGGTGGCGGCGGCGGCGGCGGCGGTGGCGGCAGCGGCGGTGGGGGGGTTGCACCTCCATACATAAGCATATGAAGGCCAGAGATCAGTATTAGTGTTTTCCTTTATCACTTGCTACCTCTTTTTTTTTAAGACAAGGTCTCTCACTGAACCTAGAGCTTGACCTTTTGGCTAGACAAGCTGGCTAAACAAGTTCCCAGGATCCGCCTCTCTCTACTTTCCTCCAATATTGGGGTTACAGATGTGCATCACCAGCCTAGTGTTTGTGTGTGTGTGCTGGGGATCTGAACTCAGGACCCTGCACTTACACAGCAAGTGCTCCTTACCCAGTGAGTCCTCTTCCAGGTGCCCCTCTCCTCAGTTCATTGTCTTTCTTCCTCTTTCTCCCTCACTTCTGTCTTTGGAAGAAAATACTTGGGGGAGAATTTTCAGATTTTTAAAAGAGGATAGGGTATCTGACCAGCTCCTTGAATTTGGGACATTGGCTTAGACTTATAAACTGTATTGTAAGCTGGCACACTCAGGTCTACTCATACAAATAGACACACGTACCAGCCATGATTGTGCACGACTGTAATCCACGCACTTGAGAAACTGAGGCAGGGGAACATGAATTCTAAACTAGCCTGGGCTACATAGTGAGACCCTGATGAAAACAAACAGCTAACAAAACAAAGCAAATCAACAGAACAAAAAAAAAAAAATACAAGACAATGTACATTTATTTTATTAACCAAGAACACCTCTTTCAAAAACAAAGATAAATTTTGGTATATATATAATATATACTGATACCTTATTTTTAAAAAATATTTATTACTGAATTATGTGTTTGTGTGTGGGTATGTGCACATGAATATAGTACCTGTGGAGGCCAAAAGAGGACCTGGATGCCCTGGAACTGGAGGTACAGGTGGTTGTGAGCTACCTGACATGGGTACTGAGTTCTAAACCTGGACCCGATACAAAAACAGTACTCATTCTTAGTCACTGAGCCAGCCCCAGGATATTTTCTACTGATCACACTTGCTGTGTGGTATTTTCTGTTATTCTAATCTACTGTTCCTTAGGTTTTTGGGGTTATTTCAGCTACATTAGTGACTCGTACCTATAGGTTGAAAAACATTCCTGTAAGACCATTAGTTCTAAAGTGTTTTTGCAGTGTGCAGAAATACCTGGAATGTATTTAAAATGGAGGGTTCCTGGGCATTTCTCCAGTACACAGTTTAAGCAAGCATCCAGGTGATTCTATTGAAAGGTCACTTAGAGGAACTGCTCTCTCTTAGGGACTTAGGAGCCTGGCTGGTGAAAATTTCAGTTCACAAACTTGCTTGGAAATGGTCGATAGTAGGATTCCAATCCTGATTGTGAATCTTCCATTAGAATGACCCTAGTAATCTACAGTGGCTCCTGGACCTTACTGTGCTGTGACAATTCTCTTTTTAAAATGTCTGTGATGGTTCTTGTACAGCAGAACTGAAGCCACAGAACAGAGAATGAAGGAACTGAAAGGTCCTTTTACAGAGTGGCTGGGTATGGCCCAACCCTCCAGTAGGTGCCCAGAGCCAGTCCCAAATTAGAATGGGTGGGATTCAAAACTGTCTTCTCTTCCCTTGCCTTTCATGTATAACCACATGCAGTGTGTCAACATGTTTTCTGGCGCCGCTAGTCACCAGCAGCTTTGCTCCCTCTGGGTTC